>NC_048298.1:167602343-167916014 GCF_013100865.1 Trachemys scripta elegans | reverse complement strand
TTAGTCTCAAAGGTGCCATAGGACCCTCTGTTGCTTTTTATAGTTTGTTCTGTCTATTCATATACCTAGCTGATAAGTGTAGAATAACCATTGGCTGCGATTTCCTGCCTTCCCCCCTCCAACCCTTTTTTTCCCAAGGATTTAGTGAATTCAGTAGCTTTTCAACCTCTGCCTTCAATTACTATTTCAAGTAACAGCAGGCAAACACCTCGAAGACTTGAAGTAGTAACCTTTCATTTTAAATGTTTATTAACATAAGGCTAATAATGCAGTACCATAGGACAGTTGAATCCTTATGAAAGTTCATATGCTACAGCAGTGGTTGGCAACCTGCAGCCTGTCAGGGTAATCCGCTGGGTTATCCTGCTGCTTCCCGCAGCTCCCATTGGCTGGGAACGGCAAACTGCAACCACTGGGAGCTGCCAATAGCTGTGCCTGTGGATGGTCAATGTAAACAAACTGTCTCACGGCCCGCCAGTGGATTACTCACCACTGTGGTGCAGCATACCTGGCCAAGCCAAAAAGACAATATTCAGTATTACAGTAGTGACATTGAAGGACCCTATTCATCACTTAGAAATGTAGCATGTAACTCGGATTTTTGTGTATTGAGAAGAGTGCCTATGAAATGATGATGCTAGCTCCTTATGCTCTCTTTTGGAGTATCCCACAGATAGTGTTTATGTGGAAGAGGGGAGAGAAGAAAACAGGTGGGGGAAATGAACCTACTAAGAGGAGATTGCCTTTCTGAGACAATGTAAGTTGAGCTGTGTGAAATTTCAGATAAATATTTTATGGTTTTAAAAAGGGTAAACAGGATGACCTGAGTAATTATAGGCCTGTCAGCCTGATATCGATCCCAGGAAAGATAATGGAGCCACTGCTATGGGACTTGACTAATAAAGAATTAAAGGAAGGTAACATAATTAATGCCAATCAACATGAGTTTTTGGGCCATAGATCCTATCAAACTAACTTGACATTTTTTAAATAAGATTACAAGTTTGGTTGATAAAGGTAATAGTATTGATGTAAGATACTTAGACTTTTTTAAGGCATTTGATTTGGTGCTGTGTGACATTTTGATTAAAAAACTAGAGCATGACATTAACATAGTACACAATAAATGGATTTTAAACTGTCTGATAGGTCTCAAAATGTAACTGTAAATGGGGAATTATCATTGAGCAGGTGTTTCCAGTTAACATTTTTGTCAATGATCTGAAAGAAAAACCAAATCATTGATAAAGTTGGCAGATGATAGAAAAACTAAGGGTATGGGGGAATGGTCAATAATTAAAAGGACAGGTCATTGGATTGCTTGATAAAACAGATTGTTTGCTTGCGCCCAGTTTAATACAGCTAAACGTAATTCTGTACATCTAGAAACAAAGAAAGTAAGCTGTACTCACAGGATGGCGGATTCTATGGTGGGAAGCAGTGACTCTGAAAAAAAAAATTGGGGTATCATGGTGGATAATCAGCTGAACATGAGCCCCTAATGTGATGCTGTGGCCAAAAGAGCTAATGTGATTCTGGGATGTATAAACAATGAAATCTGGAGTAGGAGTAGAGAGGTTATTTTACTTCTGTATTTAGCACTGATGCCCCAGTGCTAGAATACTGTGGTCAGTTCTGGTACCCACAATTCAAGAAGAAGGTTGATAAATTGGAGAGGGGTCAGAGAAGAGCCACAATAATGATTAAAGGATTAGAAAACACACCTTATAGTGGTAGACTCAAGGAGCTCAATCTTGTTAGCTTAATAAAGAGAAGGTTAAGGGGTAACTTGACTACAGTATCAACATCGGGAACAAATATTTAATAATGGGCTCTTCAGTCTAGCAGAGAAAGGTATAACATGATCCAATGGCTGACAAATGAAGCTAGACAAATTCTGACTGGAAATGAGGTGTTAATTTTTTAAATAGGAAGCATAAGTAATCATAGAAACAATATACAAACAGTCATGGTGGATTCTCCATCACGGACAATTTTTAAATCAAGATAAGATGTTTTTCTAAAGGATATGCTCTAGGAATTATTTTGGGGAAATTCTCTGGCTTGTGTTATGCAGGAGGTCAGACTAGATTACACTGCTCTACAGCCAAAATGCTTCTGAAATAAATGTAGTCAAACTTTACTAATTCTGGGTCACTGAGAACGAAAATGATGCTTAAAATTGTTGATTGGCTCTAGTTTTCAAGATATGCTATTGGATCAGTATATACGACCCTTGACTTGGGAATGGCGGAGGATAAGTGAGTTATAAAGGGAAGGGATCTCAATTTAAACCAGAAATGACTAAAATACATCTTTGACTGGATCTATGACTAAATCTATGACTGGGTTTGGACAGTACTTGCTTTTTAGGCAAAACAATGAATGATGCAATCTGAAGCTGGTATTGCATCATACATGATATGAATTGCATCATGTTATTCCTAGAAGTCATGGATAATGCAATCATAACGAAGCTTACATCACCCTGCTGAACAAATTGCCCTATATCAGCTCTAGAAATCATACAGTGTCGTGCTCTCTTATTTGTCAGTGTTTGATTTTGCAAAGGGACACATTTCTGTTTAGCCAAAGTGAGCAGAGATGCCTCGTACTTGTGTGAACAGTGCAGATAACTTCTGCTATGTTTGTGGTGAAGTGACTTTTGTATCACAAAAGCGCAGTATAACCATATGGTTAAGAAAGCCTATCACCTTTATTTTGGCTGCAAAATTGGAGATCAGGACAAGAGGTGGGCCCCACACATATGCTGCAACATTTGTGCAACAAATCTTCGCCAGTGGTTGAACAGGAAAAGGAAATCTATGCCTTTTGCAGTGCCAATGATTTGGAGAGAGCCAACAGATCATACCAGCAATTGTTACTTCGGCATGGTGCCTCCAGTTGGAAAAGGTGTGTCAAAGAAGAAAAAGTGGACTGTGCATTATCCAAACATTCCATCAGCTATACGCCCGGTACCCCACGGAGAAGGACTGCCGGTTCCTGATGCACCAGAATCATTCTCACTTGAGTCAGACGAGGAAGAGGAAGAGGATGAAACTTCTGGTCCTGAACCATCAATATCACAGGACACACATTTTTTCCCATCCTCCTCCTCTGAACCACACCTCATAAGACAAGGTGAACTGAATGACCTTGTCAGGGATTAGGAACTACCCAAGAGTAAGGCAGAGCTGTTGGGCTCCAGACTACAGCAGTGGAATCTCCTGGCAGGTGATGTTAGGGTTTCCATGTTCCGTGCAACATGTCACTAAAGATAGTTTTTTGCACTCTCATCTAGATTTTTTTCCACCGAACTGCGGAGCAGTGAGCAATGAGCACGGTGAGTGATTTCACCAGGACATTGCAACAATGGAGAAACGCTATCAGGGCAAATGGAGCACTGCTGGACAGTGACAAGAGATGCTCCATTTAATGAATACAAGAGACAAGCCAAGAAGCGTCGAGTAGACACCGAATAGGACTAAACTATGTACATAATAGTTTTTTGCCTTTTGTTTCACAATACATTTTATTTATATAATCCTTTTGTTGGTTTTTGAAGTGTTACATAAACCAGACAGGTGAAATATTATCATGAAAAGACCTAGGTTTACAATTTATGATTAAAACATATGATAAACTCCGTTATATTCAGTCTGTCATGTAGTTTGTAAGCTTCTTTGTTACATGTTACAGTGCCTAATACCATGGAGCCCTGAATCTTGACTGCAGTTCCTTGGCATTACTGTAATACAAACAGTAAGAACAAGTGTTGTAACTGGTCTGTTTCTAGAGCACTTATTTTATGTTTCGTTTGTTATGAGGTGCAAGAACTCCTATGGGATTTGCAGAGTGGTGTAATGAACATAAGTAGATGGCAAGTGGGCCAGTCCTGTGTCCAAAGTATAAAATCTTACCAGGTAGAAACTAGGCAAGACCCAAAATGGAAGACAGACATACTGAGTACAGTAGTGGATCATGCAAACCACAGCCCAGTGGCTGTAGCTCAGTTGAATTAATATTTGTGTACCACAAAAATGCTCTAAATAGCACCCCCCTCATTCATTAAAAAAGGGAAATGTTAGCATCCCTGCTATTGCAGGACTAAAATTACTACCTATCCCGCTTAAAAACAAAAGTGCAGCCAAGAAAAGATCTCTCTCTTCTTTTGAGAGTATCAACAGCAATACCAACAAAACAATAATCTGCTAAAACAGTCATCCTGTGAAGCAAAAGGAGAGTCATTGACAGCACAGCTGCTCATCTTTGCCTTCCCTGATTCCCTACTGCCTGATAACACAGAGAAGATCAAAGAGGTGAAGTGCATGGGAGTAGGGATGCTTTCTCCTGATATAAGAGGCTAAGGAGATAAAAGATTGAAAAATACTGCTTCTCAAATGAAGTTAACACTTTCTCCATACTCACAGAGAACAGAAGGTGAAAAAGGGAGAGATGTGAGAGAAAACATACTCGACTTTCTGCTCTCAAGGGTTAAAAGATCATTTTGGATTAAAGGTTTTTAAACTCAGTTATCTGGATTCACCATCAAAAGGGGTCCATCAAATATTGGGTCCAAAGCATAAAGTTTAAGACGCTGAATGAATAGAATCATTTTGAATGGCAACTGATATTATAGGCTCCCTCAAACCATATCATCCTGAACAATGATCATTGTTATCAAAGGAGATAAATTCACCTTATGCTTGAGTGCTTACATGTAGTAGCACACTGAATTTTTAACATTTTTAGTACATAATTTTGGAACTCCCTTGTGGCATCTAATACACATCTAGTACTTCAAAAGCCACCACAACAAAAACGCTGCCAAGGGGAAGTTCATTCCTGTGTCAAGAGCCAACACAAGACCTACTTAAACCACAATAAAGCTCAAACAGAATCTAAGAGGTGGATAGGTCTTGTATTGGCTGAGGGTGAATATGTTTCTTTATGCTAAATGATCCATACCCTGAGGCGGTCTTGTTTTCTTTCTCCTGTTCACCATTTCAACAGAAAAACTGGCCCCGGTTATTTAGAAAAAGATGATAACATGGAAGTGTTGTAGACTCACCATCCTGGAGCACCCCTTTGCCGCATGTTTCAACTCTGCCTCGCTGTCTTTCTCAGGAGTTCTGTGATCTGCTGATGATGAGGCCTTCAAGCCATGTCACAGTATAGTTCCACCCTTTATGGGAGTATCAATGTCACAAAATAATGTCTGACAAAATAATGGTAGTCAGCACAATATCATTGACCTCTCCTGGTCTTCAGTCTCACACTTCTTTCAGAGCAGTAGCTCCCCGGGGCTTCTCCCTAGACTCCCTTAGCAAAACTCAGACACCAGATAAAAATACAAACTAAGCAACTTCCACCCATCTTAGGTTCTCCCAAGTTCTCTGCTCTCCTACAGAAGACTGACCCACAAAGTGCTGTCTCTGGACTCTTGTTCCTTTTTCAAGGTCCACCACAGAAGTTAATTCCAGTCCTGTCGCTTTCCCACAGTTCTCCCTCTGCCTGGCTCCTGTCAGACCCTCTCCATACAAAGGGAATTCCAAACCATTTCTCTACTAGGTCTTCTTCTCTCAACTGTTTTAAACTTCTTCCTTTTAACAAGTGGGACTAATATGGCTCTCAGGCTCTAGTAACCCCAATGAAATGTGCACTAATACTCTTCAGAGTATACAATCAATGGAGATGATAGATATCTAAGAATGGAATCCACAAAAGTTAGCATGCTAAGCAGGGAGCCACCTAAACTAACCAATGAGACATGCTGATGAGAGGGGTGTGTCCTAAGCCCCAGCTTTCTCACAGAGTTCAACACCTAAATCTGAGCTGTGGGGAGGTATCTATTGCTGCTTGTGAGCCACAACCAGAAACCTCTGTCCTGGGCTCAGGCACTTAAGCCCTTTCTTGTAAGAATGAGATAGGAACTTGCATAACTCCACACAAAACAGCTGGCAGAGTGGGGGAGGCTCTCCGATCTAACTTTAACCCAGTGGTTAGGATACTCAGCTGGTATGTGGGAGACCTCTTTTGAATTCCCCCTCTCTGGCTGATGTAGAGAAGTTATTTGAACAAAGTTTCCCCACCTGTCAGGGGAGCGCCCTACCTACTGGAATATCAAGTGATTCTCACCCCTTCTCTGGCTCAATTAAAATGGAAGATTCAACAAGAGAGACTGAGGGCATATCTACACTACAAAATGGAGCTATATCAGAATATCACATTGTCATGTAGTTTGAGCACTCACATGATAGATAGGAAATCCCTGTTCAAGTCACTTCTTGTCAGGCAGGGGGAAAATTGAGGGTGGGTCTCCCCCATCTTGGGTGAATACCCAAGCCCTTGTGCTAAAGGCCTCCTCCATTTTGTGAGGAGTTAGGCAGGCTCAGAGAAAGCCTAGTGAATCAAGCCTAGTAGGCAAGATAGGCATCCTAAACTCCTGAAGGTGAGTTTAGGTGTGAGATAGGCATTTGAATGCCCACCTGAGGCAGCAGCGTGCATATCCATAAACAGAAATTTAGGTGCCCAGGGAACTTTTATAGCAAAAATTTAGGCTCAAAGTGAGTTTAAATGCCTAGAGGATTACACAGTAGCCAAGGGTGGGTTTGTGGATTGCAATGATGCCTAAAACTGAGACTTAGCCACCTGTGTCCCTTTGTGGAATTGGCCAAGAACTTCATCACAATCATTCTTACTGGAGTATTTCTGTCAATTGCAATGGAAGTACATTTCATGAGTAAAAGTCTGCAGAGTTAAAGTGCCAGGCTGAAATCCTGGTATTA
Source organism: Trachemys scripta elegans (assembly GCF_013100865.1). Classification (NCBI taxonomy): domain Eukaryota; kingdom Metazoa; phylum Chordata; order Testudines; family Emydidae; genus Trachemys; species Trachemys scripta. The sequence goes on along the minus strand of NC_048298.1, from coordinate 167,909,226 downwards.
CTAAAGTCACTGGCAACACTCTCTTTGACTTCAATGACACCCTAGATCATTAAGTAGGAGGGAATTACAAGATACTTGTATTATGAATAAAGGCAGGAAGGGATTTTGCTATTGTTGAGTACAAACACCACCACAATGTAATGAAAATTTCAGCTAATTATTTAAACAAGATGGGAGTTAGTTGTGACCTTACAATCAGGTAGACTAGAAAAAAAAATGAATATTCTCCTAAAAATCGCATGTTTATACTAATAGCTCCAAGTACTAATCCCCAGGATACACACACAATTACCTAAAACATATCTCCACTTTCATACAATATGGGAATGTAGCCAAATAAAACTATTATACATTTATTTGCAACCTCATTTAAATTTGTTCAAGTAGACAAAAATATGAGCTCAAATGGCTGCAGCTTTTGGAGAAGTCTTTTTCTTAACATTCCTTAATGTAATTGCTGTCCGAATATGAGGAGCAGTACATTTTACTATTCGGTTCTACTGCTGCATTATGTACCATGAGAGAGCTATAATTCAGTGTTCTGTGTGGTCTGGAATTCCTGCAGTTTTTAAAGCAAAGGTGACATAGCCAAAAAAAAAAAAAAAAAAAGCCTTTCTGGATTCCTCTTTGTCACCCATTTGCTATTAATGACTTTAATCTCTTTTCAAGAACTGACAGGCTCATCCATATCCAAGTCAGCAGGAAAAATAAGAATTATTCCTCTAGGTATACTAGAAAATGTATGAACAACCCATCTGAATTAGGCATTCCCAAACCCATTAATCTGGAACAGCTTGCCCATTTGTTCCATGCCTTTATAATTAATGAATAGATTACCTCGTCTATTACTTTACTGAAATAACCAAAACTGACAGATTATTTAATTAATGAAGCTAATTTAAGAGGATTAGTCTTAAAAAAAAACCTTACCCCGTGATTCTGCAACAACTTGAACAAGTTTATCCTCAGATTTGTCATGAACAACTCTCCAAGATTTAGCCCTAGGTACAAGATTATCACATATTTGAGACAAAGGTGTTAGTTCTCTCATGAGTTCTTTTAGCTTTTTTTCCCTTTGAACTAATGAATGGCCAAATGGCACCTTCCTCTCACTTACACCAAAATTCCTAGTCATCAGATTCTACAGGTGTGTGAGATGTAGCATTTGTATTTTTCATTTAGGTATTTACATTTTGCAGTTTACTAAGGCAGCCAAGATAACCTAATAGACCTCTAGTTCTTTAATGCTGCTCACACAGCAAATACAGGGAATGAGAAAATGGGAGAAGAAAAGGGCGAGAGATAGGGAACAGAAAGGAGAGGAAGTGAAGAATTCTCCTCTTTCTTCTCATAAGAGCCATGAATATCTATGGTGCTGTAGAAATAATTAATAAGCACTCTCATTGCCACTCTCTTTTGATTATCGCTTAATCTCTTTGCCACATTTTCCCAATTTGTAAGTGATAATTACCACCCTAACATGGGTGTTGAGGATTGACTAATCAGCTAATGTTTGTAGAGAACAGAGAAGATGGAAAATGCTATGTATCTTCTAAGTATCCTTAATATTTTGATTTCAGCTATTACATTCACAAAATGTTAGCGCTTTCCATAAAACAAGTTTGAAGCTCTGATTTTCAATAGTTCAGTCAATTACAGTTTCTCTGTTTTTACTAGAGGCCTGCAAATCAAAAACAAACAAATAACCTCATGTTTTCTCCGATGTAAAAATTTGTAATGGTATTGCGCGCTCTTCATCTTGAGCTGTGCAGTTTTATAGACATTTTCAGTGTTTGAAATATTTTTAAGGCTAAATGTAACAGATTTAATATTTTGAGTTTTTGATAATATTGAGGTGGAGTTATAGTATATTTCAACCACTCTCTTTACATGTGACGTGACTCACTTCCACTCCAATTTACATATATCACTGAGCACACTTACATACATAATCAGTCTTGCACCAGTTCATTCACCCAGATAAACATTTTTCTCTCTCTTTATTGTGATAAAGGATATTTGAGTAGATTTTGTGATTCTTTGGCTTATTAATATTCATGACTGTTTTGCAAGACTGAATTTTTACACGTATATATACACATAGCCCAGTTGTGCAAACACTGGGAGATACATTGCTTACCACCGTACACTACACCCAACAGTAAGGCTCTGATGTAGCAAAGCAGTTAAGCCTGTTTGCAGGATAGGGGCCCTACCAAAAACATACAAAGTTGTGACTTGCCCTTATGATGATAGAGTGGGGATTAAGAGTTGAGGGGGCAGGAGTAAATAAGGGGATCTGCACTTATTGCTGGAGTGACCTGCCTGGATCCTCCACTCCCAAGGGCACACACCAGGGGACAACAGACTGTGAAGTTACCATTTGCCCCTGTGTACGTAGGCTGGGACTCGGCAGAGAAGAATGGCGCTTTGGCTCTGCCCACAAGGTGTCAGCCAGCAGTGCTGAGTCAGATTGAGTGAGGGGTAATATGCTGACTCCCGGAAAGGGCCGTAACAAATTATTCTTCCTTCTCAACCCTGCCAGTAGCAATGAAGAAGTCAGGGGTTGTGAACTGTCTGAGCATCTGAGACTCAGTTGCAGTTTGTCAAGTATCAGGGGGTAGCCGTGTTAGTCTGTATCTACAAAAACAACAAGGAGTCTGGTGGCACCTTAAAGACTAACAGATTTATTTGGGCATAAGCTTTCGTGAGTAAAAACCTCGGATGCATCCGAAGAAGTGAGGTTTTTACTCACGAAAGCTTATGCCCAAATAAATCTGTTAGTCTTTAAGGTGCCACCAGACTCCTTGTTGTTTCAGTTGCAGTTTGTTCACTGCACTGTTCCTGGAGTGGGGCAGCTAGATGCCACCTCAAATGGCAGGATGTAAAGTCCCAATCTAGTCCTTAAAAAAACTATTTAGCTGTTACTCTCTATGGGCTAATTAATCTGAAGACTTTTTCTCTAAGTGAATTCAAAGACCTGATTGAGGATAGGTACCTGGGAAATATCCTGAGAGATGCAGTAGAGAGGTGGACTAGCAGCAGCAGTCTATGGCAAGTAATAAAAAGGGATTTTGTAGTTACATATATGAATCATAGATGTGCCAAAAATATTGAGAGATTCACTGGAACAGGAATTAAAGACTGTAAGCATTAACTTTGAACTCCTTGTCTTTTCTCAGTTAGTGTCACCACCTTAAAGTTATTGAAACATTGTTTTTTTAGATTTAATATTTACAATGTGAAAATTATGGCATTTTAGCTACAAGGGCCCTAATCACAAAAGCCAAATGTCAGATTGTTATTTCTGCCATTTCATTGGGGAAAATATGAGCCTTTACTTGAGATGCTGTTCAGAAAAGCATTTTATATAACTGAGTTAGTGTACTCTGTTTTGGTTTTCTTGAGACACTGAATTAAAGATCTTTACTTGCATAAAACAAAACCCGTAGTGGTTGACACTGGGGGGAGAGGGGGGAATTAACATGCAGTCAAAATGCCAGCCTGTGAAATGCCCCAGTTTGATACAGCTAACAGTATGGATTGCTCTAAACCAGTAGGTGGTGATTATTCACCCTGTATGCACACTGACTTTAGCCAGGTGGGGCTGTGTATGCACTCTTTTTCTAAGCAAAGCTAGGGTTACCATGGTGAGCTACTTGGATTACTAGCCACTACCAGTTTTATGTGGAATTGTTATAAATGAAACAATATTCCTCAAAGAAATGTATACCTGCTATTTTTATTCAGAGGCTCCTTTGACTGGCTGAACCCATTAATCAAATCACTCCTTGGACCAAGCTATTGGCACTATTAGAATTCTACTTGTATTTACTTTCTGTGGTTCAAGGCAGCCAAATGCATATATTACAAGTATAGTAAACACAATCTTTTTAAAGGGACTGGTGATTCTGGGTGCTAAACTGGAGCCATTAAGTTGCTTGCTTTTCAAGAAGGGCTATGGGGAGGTGCACTGCTTAGCTCATTCAGAAAATCAGTCGAGTAGGTGGTCTCTAGCTGGGTAGCCAAAAACTAAAGTAGCTAAAATCACAGGTCCCTTTTGAAAATCTTGGCCTTGGTTTTTATTTCACATGTATTTATTGGATTGTTGAAAAGACTTATCAGCCAGTAAGAGGGGAAAGAGGTTAACTAGAAGTAAATTAGAACATGGAGGCAGTGGGAGGGTTGCTGAAGAGGAAAAGCCCATGGAAATATTGAAGTGAGGCTACAAGAAGATTTTTCTTAGCAGAGGTGGGGTAGGGCAAGGGCAGCTATGTTAATCACTGCATTCAAGTGAAAACTTTTAAAACCCAGAGGACTTATCTACATGGTGTGTAGTGTCCACCGGGATGTAAATTCTAATGGGAACCAGTGTGTCGTACATGAACTGTCCATGTACGACACACTGGTGCACTCTAACATTTTCTTTGTTTGCATTGCCACAATCTCCTCTCTAACAGTACTACTTCAATGTGCACTAGGAAACTTTTGGTGCATGCCAGCAGGGTCCACATGGACAGTTCACATACGACACACTGGTGCACACTATAATTTATACCCAGGTGGTATGCACTAATGCACTGGGTAGACAAGCCAAAAGGCTCCAGGCTTAACAAGAGCTGAGAATAATTTTGTAGCGGGAGAATGGGAGGATCCAGAATTTACTATTGTGACAACATGAGGATTGTCAAAGATGGGGGTAAAAGTTGTCTTTCTTTCTCTGCTATAACTGGGCTTAGGGGGATTGAATTTTTATTGGTAAATGTCAGTAAATGATGATTTCACCGCACACAGACAAAGCAACAACAAGGAACTATTTCCATCAATAATCATTGAAGTTTACAGAGAGGCAAAAGTAAGAAAAATGCTGCTTGAGAACATAGTTTGATTGAAGGATAGTTACTTTGTATATTTTGACATGTGACGTTGATATTTTGAATCTCAGTATCTAGTGTCTTTAATTATTGTCTAATTCCCCTATGGTTTCCCACAAGTGTGAAAATTTAAAACACTAAACAAAGCGTTTTAAACCCATAATTTTGCACAATTGTGAAATTGTAAGCTGATAATTTTAAAAATGCTTAAAAATAAACAGATGATATCAAACAAAATTATTTAAAAAAAATAAAATTTAATTCTATTGAGCCCAGCTATAAATGATATTTTGGGTGGGAGTTTCAAAAGAAACAAATCTAATGGCATCAATAGTACCCCAGCAACCTTGACTAGAAGGTTTGAGCAAAATAAAGAAATATTTGAGCAAAATTGTCTCCAATACTTCAACAATCACAATAATTATTGTAATGACTGCAGAAAAAAACAGAGCCTATTTTCCTGAGTCTTGGAGTACCACAGGATTAAAGGTGAGTTGCACACAAATTGATTTTTGATGGTTCTTGGCCAGTAATTAACTTCAATAATGGCCTGTGACTGTCAATAACATTTTGTATCAATTGTCACTATGTACCACCTCTAAAGGATACCACTGCATGTATAAACTGACACACATGTGACACTGGGACAGCAGGTGATATTCAAGGGGGGAAAACAGCACAAAGAAGAACTAACCAGAGGTTTACATAATGGTACTTTGTGATGCTAGATAATCAAATTGGAACTGTCACAGAATCATTGGCCTTTTAAGGCGTAGATGGATCCAGCCACACCTGATAATGATTAGCTGTTTCTCAGCTGTGGCTGCACTACCTGATGGGGAGTACCTGGCCCTTTTGAAAGCTTTGGAGAAGCTCACAGGGACAGAAGAACTGGTGTGGTGTTTGGGTTAGAGGATAGGACAGAAACAGGTGAAAGGACTCCAGGGAGAGCAGCCCTGAGAGTTAGTGCTCTATAAGAGAGTGGGAGGAACTGAGTTGTGCCCAGGAGGAGCTTTTATTTGGATTGTATTACCCTGGAAGGGGTGGACTCTTATGTAACTCTGTTTAAATGGCTAAGTCACTTCAGAACAGGAAGATTGCTGAAGCTTTAAAGAACTGCTGTTATCTTGTCTCTAATAGCAAAGATATTGGGTGGGGATGCTTGGGCAGCAGTTCCCATGAGCAAACATGGCAGGAGAAACTATGACAGCAAAAAATCCATTCTGAGGGAAAAGCAATTACTTTAAAAATTGCAGCCAGCAAATGGCTTCTGCCACATTCCTGTGACCTGGTTGACTCCCACTGACTTCATCAGACTTGATTGGGTCATCATGCCTATGTAACAATAATTCTGCATAATAACAATACTTCTGCATGAATCAGACCAGTTTTGAAAAATGTATCACTATAAATAATCTAAGGCAGGGATTTTCAAAAGAGCCTTAGAGAGTTAAGTGCCTAATTCTCTTAGACTTCTTTGATAATCCCAGGCCAAATCTTTTGTCTAAATTGTAATTGTGCTCAGGTGCATACCATATATTAAAGATGATTCTTGTTCCATAATGGTCTGTTATGGAGTCAACCATTGTGTTCCCTTACACTCCTCCAGTGACCTAAAGGTCTGTAGGTCGTTACCAATCCTTTAAGACAGTAGCTCTCAAACTATCATCTGCAGATCATAGGAGGTCCGCAGAAAGCTCCTAAGTTTTCTACGCAAGACAATTTCTGTAACTACAAGCCTTCAAACAGTGATACTTCCTGGTAATTGTAACTTAATGCAGGATGCTATTATGGTTTTCAGATGGTTTTTTGACCAACTAAACTCCAAACACGTCGATCTCTGCACTAGGTTCATAACTTTTTCAGGTGAAAATTCATCAGTGATCAAACTTAGAAATGGGACAAATATATAGGACAGAACCAAACTAAAGAGTCATGGAAAGATTAAGGAAGTAAGAGCTGCAGCCAGTGAGCGGGAGACTCATTATTAAAAAGCCTGACACCCAGCAATTGGAAATAAAGTATGTAATAAAGCAGCTGCAGCATCATATCCAACTTAACAGATATCTGATTTAATTAGAATTTGGAGGAGAGCATTTACTTTTTTTTTGTATCATCATTTAAAATTACATACAAAAAAGTATCTGATAAGTCTTACCTCCATTGTACAGGGGGGCGGGGGGAATCTGCAATAGGTTTTGATGCCTTCATTATGAGATTATCTATTCCAAGAACATTATCAATTATCATTATGAACATCATTAGCATGTTTCATAGTATATTCATTTGTTTCTTCCTCCTTCTGGAATGTTGATCAAACATTAAATTCACTATAAACCCACCAAACATACATTCTTACTTTAATCTTAGAGCATCAGTGTTATAAAGTTTAGTAAACCCACTATAAAAATACTAAATTATTGTTGACAGTTGTTGCTGTTTAAATTTAGAAAACAACTTTGGATTTCTCTTGGTTCATGATGTTAGAGTTAAATTTCAGCATATACTTAAGGATTTTAAAACCTTTTTTCACTGCTGTCTTGACCTTTCATGAAATATATATTCTTCTGCCTATTTATATAATTTCAAAATAATTATGTCATCTTCTAAATCCAAACAACAATATATAGCAGGGGTCGGCAATGTTCGCCACCGGGCATGCCAGGGTAAGCACCCTGGTGGGCCGGGCCAGTTGTATTTACCTGCTGATGCGGCAGGTTCGGCCGATCGCGGCCCCCACTGGCCGCGGTTCGCTGTCCCGGGCCAATGGGGGCGGCGGGAAGCGGCGCGGGCGAGCGATGTGCTGGTCCTCTATCTCCTCCCCAAAACTGAATCAAAGTAGAACGTTGCTGACCCCTGATATATAGACATGATTTTCAAAAGTGAGTGCCTTAAATTAGGTTCCTAATCCATATTTAGGCATCTAAATAAAACCTTGTGTTGACTAGGATTTAAAACACGCCTTGTCTATACTAGAAAGTTCTACTGCTTTAATTTTATCTGCACACTTAAAGCAGAACAACACCCACCCTCATCCTGTGTGAACACTTATACTGGTAACTATTCTGTTGAAGGGGAATACCCATATAGTTGCATCGATACTAGCAGTTGTAACAGTATAATTAATCAACATAGTTAACTGTGTATAGACCAGGCCTGAGTGTCTTGATTTCCAAATATGCTGAGCATGCCTCAGGATTCAGTGGGAATGCTGGGTCCTCAGCACTTTTGACGATTGGGCCATTGCTTTAATTTAAATATAGAGTTATGAACCATAACTTTAGACACCCAGTTTTGGAAATCTTAGCCGTCCTCATTTAGCAGGAATGTTAGTCTAAATATGTGAAAATTTTTACATATCATTTTTAGAGTAGCACAGAAACTACCAAGAGGACTTTGTGTTCTCAATAGGATGGACACATTACTGGGGGAAATGGATTGGGGCGTGTTTGTTTATTTTTAGAGTGAGAATTGTCTAAATAACTTACATTCAAAGGGAATGATCCTGCATTACTTGGGCACCCAGAACTTCTATATAAGGAATTCAGACTTATTACCCAGTTTTGAAATTTAAAAAATACCTTGAATATTACCCACCAATTAGCTATGTTTCTAAAAATATGAAAAGTTACTATATAAATATGTACTATTATTTAATTATTTTGTGATCCAGTTCATTCTGGTTCCAAATTGCATTTACAATACAGCTTGGGCTGAGAAAATAAGAAATCAATCCTTAAACCATTATGTATATGAAGGAGGAATGATGGGCAAAAGTCATCAAGAAAAAATACCAAAATAACTTCACACAGAAAATCAAAATAAGAGTACACACATACCAGTAAAAGACTGACTATGCAGTAGATTCAAATTCCTGTGTTGGAGACTGGAGATAATTTGTAAAGAGAAAGCTTTATGCTATTCATAAAATGTAGAATTACTGGAACTGGGTAAAAATCTATAATACTATAGCGGTAGTTATCTAGTTCTCTCTCACAGAAGACTTTGAAATTTATTCAATGCAGACCATAATAGACTATCTGGATATCTGTATCTCCTAAAAGTTGGGCAAGATACCCAAGATGACAGTGGCTTAAACAAAGCTTGGAGGACTACAGGAGATAAAATAACAATGGAAGAGTCAATAACAAGCAGAGAAGATGCTGATAGTATATAGAACAGACAACTGGACAATTTACAGACTTGACATTGAATAGAACTGACATTGACAGAAGGTACTAACGAGTAGCCAATCATTGTGGACAATATCACTGGACTTGAAAAGATAGGAATCATGATTGTTGGGGCACTATTGTCAGCTTCACCATCCAGATTTTCCAGTCCCCTGGCTATCCAAGATGGAGACAAGAAGAGACAAAATAGAAGAAAACAGAAAACTAGAGCTTGAGAACTAAGGAGAGCTCTATGCACAACCAGGAATTGCAGCTGGTAACCAAAAATGATCATTAAGACTCCAAGTCAAAGCACTCATGCAGCTGAGTTACTGAATAGGGGCAAAAATAGGAATGACTTCTGAAGAGATGATAAAGAAGAAAAGCCTAAATCTATCTTCTTTATTAAAAAAGAAGCGGGTTTGGGAGTAGTAGCGTATTATTGGAGAGTTGGTTAATATTGTTTAGCTCAGTAAAAAGCTGTAGGAGATGGACCTTGGATCAATGCTAAAAACACAGGCGGCTCTAGGCACCAGCGCTCCAAGCCTGTGCCTGGGATGGCAAGCCGTGAGGGGAGCCTGCAAGGGCGGCCATCAGGCAGCCTTCGGCGGCATGCCTGCGGGAGGTCCACCGGTCCCACGGCTTCCGCGTACCCACCGCTGAATTGCCGCTGAAGCCGTGGGACCGGCAGACCTCCTGCAGGCATGCCACCGAATCCGCGGGACCAGGCACCTCCCGCAGGCAGGCCACCAAAGGCAGCCTGCATGTTGTGCTTGGGGCGGCAAAAAAGCTAGAGCCATCCCTTGCTGTAAATGGCTTTGTTTTCTCCTCAATATGAAACAAATGTGCAGTGCTTAGCAGCCCACTAGCTAACTATGCAGAATCTGAACTCCTCTCTCTAGCTAAGTAATATAATCTGTGTTTCTCCACAGCTGAATGTCTTAGCATTTTTCTATTAATACACAGAAGAAGCACAGAGAGAGGAGGCCAGAAAAGAAGACATGCAATGGATTCTGGCAAAGGAATTAAGAGGTGCAATGTGGATGCTGAGGCTGTTAGTAGAGGAAGCAAGGAATAATTAGTAGTCTGAAAAGATATTTTATTCCTTTTGTGAAAAAGTGCTGCAGTTTTATCTTTTAGACTGGTCTATTTATGCTATAAATATATGCTCTAGCATTAATTGAGCAAAACTCTCAATATTATATCTAAAAAGATTAAGGTGAATGTATGGAAACATGTATATGTTACTGTCTATGTTTCTGGCTGCAAGTTTTCTTTTTGGATGGTTCTAAATTTCATGTTGGCTCTTCCTATGACAACACAAGACACTGGAGAAATGTCTGCCCGTTTTACTGGTAACTGCAGAGCTAAAAATAAGCAGTGTGAAGGACTGGGGGGTGGCAGGCGAAAATGGTAAGAAAGCATATTTTAGAACTGCATGAAAGATAGAAGTCATTGCAAGATGGTAGAACTAATGGGTCCCACTTAACTTCAGATAGCTGAATGAGCATGCTGCTGGATAGCCATTAGTGAATCTAGGCTGATAATTGTTACTTTGAGAAAGCCATCTGGTAAGTGCCATGGAAGCAAAACTGAATGCCTTGAGGCACTTGTTGAAGCACATAGGCAGTATCAAGTAAGAGACAAAACTATAACTTGGGAAATAGATTGCATTTCAGAATAAATGAGCTAGACCGAATGGATCATTTCTATTCATGCTTCTATGTTGCAATCATATCAGCATTGCCTTTCTTCAAGAACTTCTATTTAAAGAAATACTAAAAGAGCCAGATTATGCAGCCCTCATTCAAGCTGAGTAATACTATACAACTAACTAATAAAGTAAGGTATTATTCAATGTGAGTAAGAGCAGCAAACCTGGTTAAAGTGATTCAGGGAGTTGAAAATATCTAACAATCACCAGGTCAATACTGATAATCAGATTTATTCAATATGGAGCTAAAGTGTCAGAAGAATGATCAAGGCATCAGCTCAGTTCCACCATCCTTTATCCACACTGAGCAGTACTTTGTGAGTCCTTTAGTCTTCAGTTGGGCTTACTCATCACATGTAAGAAAGTAGAATATGGCTCAATGATTTTAAGCTTAAAATTTCTCTGTGTATGCATTATTTTACAGTTACTAGGACTGGAAATGTTAAAAGGACACCTTAAGACCACTTTTGTTTAGCTTATTGTGAAGAATCAAATTGCACAAATATGTCAGTATAACAGGTTTCCAGTGTCTCTAAAATCTTTCAGTTCTAAAAAGTGAAAACGTGAAACCCCTAGAAATTGCAAAGATAAGTGATTTTTCATTGTCAGATTGGTAAGCTTCCCTCAGAAAACAAACCCAAACAATCTAACATTTAAAAAAAAATGATCACAGGTTTCTATCCGAAACTGGAAATTTTTTATTTTTCTATCAGTGATGTCATACCCATTTCCAGTGTTCACTAACTGCATGGATTTTACTACTTGCATTGAAACAGGGTATCCTAGCCCTTTAAGACTAGAAAGGGCCAGAAGACCCCAGAGACTTGGAATTAACAAAGCCCCTGGGAAATTACCTTGTAGCAGGAAGAGTGGAAGCGGTCCTGAGGAATGAATAGCTGCATGGGAGAACCAGGACACTGTCCCTTTAAGGGCCTGGGACTAGGAATCCTGTAGTGTAGAGTGTGACTGAGCTCCCCTCTCTCCCAAACAAGCGGGGGAAGCTTTCTGAAGGAGGATAGTATGGATCCATCATGCTGCCCTCTCTCTCAGAGGAGGAAGCCCACTGACAGGGTGTGAAGGAAGCCAGAGCCAGAAGGCTGAGCTCCCACTGGGAAGGACAGTAGCCATAGCTCCATGAAGACCAGTCTGAGACAGAAGAAGAGCCGTGTGCAGCAGAAGAGCCAGAGATGAATATGAACACTTGTGCTGCTGTAGTGGACTTTATTTTGAGGACCTTGAGGACTATTTTGAACTGCTTTCAGCTATTAATCCAGCCAGGTAGTGATTTTTGGTAATTCCAAGAAAGACTGTGGGGAGTTCCTAAGGGGCCCTGAAGACAGGGTGGATGGGAGGAAAACAGTGCAAGGGCACTGGAGAGGCACCTCTGGCCAGAAGGGCAGCACTCAGTAAATGGCAACCCCACTACATTCAAGTATAAAATACTTTAAAAATATACCCTTTATGGATGTATAATCAGTGACACACACATCTGTCAACTGAATGCAGTTTATAATGTTTTTCTCATGTTCATACACGTATAAACTCTGTTGCATAACTGCAATAAGGCATAACAGGAATTGCATCTTAGGGCAATTATTGCTCTTCTGAGTGCTAGACTGAGCTATTAAAATGAACCCAGAAAAAAGTCAGTGTGCAGCAGCACCAACCCTGGAGGAGCTCAGGGAAAGAACTGTGCTTCAGAAGACCAGTCCTTTGCCATTTTCCCCCACTGCTCTGAGAGGGGACTAAGGGTTATCTATACTGCAATAAAAGGTGTGATTGCAGCTCAGGTAGACATACCCTCACTAGCTTTAATCCAGGTACTGTGGCTAAAAATAGCAGTGAAGATGCAATGGTCTATGGTTTTCTTTTGTACTCAGGTTCCTAGCCTGCACTGGAGTCCATACCACCATGTCTTCACTGAAGTTGTTCGTAATGCTAGCTAGATTAAAGTTAGCATAGATGTGCCTACTCATGCTGCAATACCCATGCCTGCTTGGTGTGGCACTCTGTCCCCCTCTAGTGGCAGCTAGACCAGCTAGAGATTGATGATCCTGTTACAGTGCTGGCTAAGAGAGATGGATCTTTTAGCTCATGCAGTAGAGCAGGGGTAGGCAACCTTTCAGAAGTGGTGTGCTGAGTCTTCATTTATTCACTTTAATTTAAGGTTTCGCGTGCCGGTAATACACGTTAACGTTTTTTAGAAGGTGTCTCTCTCTAAGTCTATATTATATAACTAAACTATTGTTGTATGTAAAGTAAACAAGGTTTTCAAAATGTTTAAGAAGCTTAATTTAAAATTAAATTAAAATGCTGATCTTACGCCGCCAGCCTGCTCAGCCCGCTTCCAGCCTGGGGTTCTGTTCACCTAGGCCTGCAGCGGGCTGAGCAGGGCCTGCGGCCGGGACACTGGCTGGCAAGGGGCCAGCAGCCGGGACCCCAGACCTGGGCGGGGGGGGGGGGGTGTTCAGGGGTCAGGGCAGAGGGTGCAGGGCAGAAGGCTGGGTGTGTGGGGGGGAGTTCAGAGGGCAGTGGGGATGTGGGGGGGTTCAGGGCAGAAGGCCGGGGGTGTGGGGGGATTCAGGGGTCAGGGCAGAAGGCTGGTGGGTGTGGGGGGGTTCAGGGGTAAGGGCTGGGGGTGTGGGGGGGTACGGGGCAGAAGGCTAGGTGTTGGGGGGGACTCGAGGTCAGGGCAGAGGGCTGGGGGTGTGTGGAGGTGCAGGGCAGAAGGCTGGGTGTTGCGGGGACTCGAGGTGCAGGGCAGAAGGCTGGGGTTGTGTGGAGATGCAGGGCAGAAGGCCTGGGGGGTGTGGAGGTGCAGGGCAGAGGGCTGGGGTGCTCAGCTCATGGGGGTGCTCCCAGTCTCCTGCCCTGAAAGGAATATGCCCTGTTCCACTCCCTACCCCCAAGCTCCGTCCCTATCTCTCTCTGACTGCTCTACGGGGCAGCGAGCATGCTGCCGCTCGGCTCTGCTCCGCTCCCCCTCCCCTTCACAAGGGCCATTGCCGGCAGGGAGAGGGAGGCGGAGGAGGAGCGGCCGGAATGCACAAAGCTGTGGGAAGAAGTGGGGGAGGAGGGAAGCTTGGCTGCCACAGGATCAAGGTTCCGCCTCCTGCCCCCGCAGGGGAGAGCGGTGGGCGGGGGGGCTGAGTGGGGTGGGGGGCCGGGACCCCCCCACACACACTTGTCTCCCCTGCTGGGGCAAGAGGCAGTAAACTCTTGGTCCTGAAGCAGCCAAGCTTCCCCCCTCCCCCGCTTCTTCCCACAGCTTGGTGCATTCTGGCCCCTCCACCCCTCCTCCTCCTCCTCTCACTGGGCAGGCAGTGTGCCACTCAAAATCAGCTTGCATGCCGTGTTTGGCACGCGTGCCGTAGGTTGCCGACCCCTGCAGTAGAGGCTCATGCATTAAGCTCCAGAGGTCAAAGGTTTGCTCCCAGCCACGAATGACCAGGGTCTGTCAGCGTTACACAATCACACCTCAAAATGCAGTGTAGACATACCCTAAGTTATATTACCCTTTACAGTGGGGGGCTCAAAGTCCTGACCCGCGGGCAATCTGCGGCCCGAGAACCTCCCCACTGCAGCCCGCAGAGGCGAGACGCAGGCAGACACGCTGCCGGCAATCTCAACTACAGGTGCTGCCCTCCATAGCTCCCATTGGCTGGGGGAGAGGGACAGAGATACCACCACTAGTTGCTGGGCGGAGTCAGCCATGGAGGCAGCATTATTAGTTGCCAGGCAGAGTCAGCCATGGAGGTGGTGTCACTTTTTTTCACAATGAATACAATTCAAAATACCAAACACAACTATCTGATGCCCACCTCTGTGCAATCCTGAAGGTTTCAACTGCTCAGTCACTGAGGCCAAACATCAACAAACTGACAGAACTGTAGCATTGTCAGGTGGCTGGCCAACACTAAAAACTCTCTGGGAGGCGAAGAATTGTATACAGTTGTATGACAGTTTTATTATTTCTAAGAAATTTGAAATAAACAATACAAAATAAACATTTTCTTTTCTGAACATCATCTTCAGTGACATTATTGGCCCGGTGGGAGGATTTGAGGACTGGCACTGGCCCTAAGGTAAATTGACTTTGAGACCCCTGCTTTACAGTGTGTGAATCCCTCTCTTCCATATGCCTACCAATTATTCTGTCCCATGAGAAGTTGGTTCTTATGAAGATGCATAGATTTTTAAGACCAAAAGGGGCCATCCTGTATAACATGGCCATGATCATCTAGTCTGATTTCCTGCATAACACAGGCCATAGTATTTCCACAATAAATCCTGAAAAGAAAGGAATTATACTTCTCTACAACATAAGTGAACATGATTGAGCCCAATAACTTGTGGGAGAACTAGAGCATATCTTTTAGAAAGACATCCAGTCTTGATTTCGAAGCTCCAAGTGATAATAAATTAATCACTTCCCTTGGTAATCTGTTCTAATGGTTAATTACTATATCTTTTCAAAGTTGTGTCTTATTTCCAGTATGAATATTTACTAGCTTCAGCTTACAGCCACTAGGTCTTGTTATGCCTCTGTCTGCTAGCTTAAAGAGACCCATTATTAGATAGTGTCTCCCTTTGTAAATATTTATAAACCATGATCAAGTTGTCCCTTAAACTTTTTTTGTATAAATAAAATAAATTGAACTCCGTAAGTCTCTTAGTCTGAAGTTTACTTTCCAGACTTTGAATATTTTTGTAGCTTCTCTATGAATCCTCTCCTATTTTTCAACATTCTTTTAAAATTAATTGCATATATTCTTGGCATGAATAGGATATCTAACTCCTGCAGACAATGATCAAACTGAGGGAAAAGAGGTGGTGGATGGTGGTAATCTCCCAAGCTCTGCCCACAAAATAAATTCCATCCATGTAAATTATCAAAATGAGTTGCTGCTCATGGTAGATTATGCAGATGTCCAATATGTGATTGTAAAGGCTCTCTGAGCTCATCTCCCTATCAAAAGGGCTAGAATATGCTCATAAACTCTATTAGGCTTGATTAGGTGGAAAAATAAAAGAGAAGGCACTGATCCAAATGACTGAAGAAAAAAGTGCTGATCTCTCTCAAATCCCTTCCACTTTTGGAACTAAAATGAGACATCACTCACAGTACATTGTGCAGATCTGCAACCTGCCTTCTCCTTTCTTACATGAGGAACAAAGTAGTTAACAATGCTGATATTTAAATGATCATCACTAGAGATCTGAGTTTACATTACATGGAAATGAATGAGACAGCTCACACCTTTCTAAGCTATCCCAGGCTCTCTGCAGTCTCACACAGACATCACTGCATTGGTTACCCTTCTGGTCAACTTCCCAATGTTGGCATGCCCAAATATCTATTGCAGAAAAAATATTCTGCATTAGCTCTCCATGTGAACACTCCTATTGTGGAATAAGAGTGCCTTTTTCCCATTTATCTTAACCCACTGGGTCTTTAATGAAAATGCTCCACATGCGATCATGTTGGCAAGGAGGGACAAAGGCAGAGCCATCACCTACCCCCTAACTTGCTGACCAGCAGAGATAGTTGGACACTCAATAGAAGAGTACTTTAAAAAAGGCAAAGCAGTTACTGAATACTAGAATAGCATATGTAATTATTTGTTGAGAGCATACATTAGGAGAACAGGCAAATGAGTAGGAATACAAAAGCTTTGCTGCAAAACCCAATATAAGTGGATTAACCACCTCAGCAGTTTGGAATAAATCCTTTTTATTTGAAAATATCTAAATCAAGAGTTCATATACATCTCAGTTTAGATTTACTTTAAAAAATTAAGCTGCATGGAATAGCAATGCTTCCAGACTGAGATAAAGTAGTGGCATGGTAGCTTTGGTACGAAAGTCTGATTCCACCAACTGTAAAGTACATCTGTTACAGCTTCACCACAAAATAACATCAAAAAGTTACAACTAATAGTGTAATTTTAATTTGAAACACTACCTCTGAAAAGAATGCAATTAAGAGACATTGTTGCTTTAGTTGGATTACATTCCTTATGTTAACCTCACTGCACAATGTATAAAGTTATGATGGATGTTGAGATTACTACACATTGGGTCATGTCTATTTTAAAATATCCTCTGCAACTGTAGCCACAACTTTGCATGCACAGAAAAATGAATCTGCATTAGGCATAAGAACCTATAAATCAGAAAGACACAGGATTAGATTCTTATTTACACCAGGACCTCATTCTGGCAATATGAAGGGTCCTTGAAATAGGAGTAAACCACAGTATATTCAGATTCACTTTATCCTTTAAATGCAAATCTGGTCCTCTATCTCCTCCCCAAAACTGAATCAAAGTAGAACAGATATCTGAGTCTTGAAATCGTCTGCCTTACAGCGCTATGGGGGTTTGGGAGGAGGTGACTTATAACAATTGTTGGGCTTTCCATTAAACAGTCAGACAATAGCATGTCATGGTCTAAAAGTAGTCACTTAGCCAAGCTGCTTATAAACTATAGAGAAGCACAGGACATAGATTTTCATACATTCTAAGGCCAGAAGGGGCCACGGTGATAATCTAACATGGGCTATACAACTTAGCTGAACTAATTCCTGTTTGGGGTGGAAGATGGCAGCCCTCACACAGTCCATCCTGTTAAGTGAGAAACCATGACCAACATCATCAAACTGGCAAATGAACGTTGACCATCAACCTCCAGATCAAAAAAGCAACAAAATAAACCTACCTTTTCTGGTCCAACATAGTCTTGAAATGGTCTAAGGGGCTACAACTGCATCTTACAGAATATTACTCTGCAGTTACCGTATGCATGTGAGAGAGAATTCTTCTTTAAACTAGAGCACATATTTATTAAAAAAAAATCCAATCTTGATTTAAAAATTGCCAGTGATGGAGAATCCACTACTACATGTAACAAGTTGTTTCAATGATAATTACCTTAATGTCTTATTTCCAGCCTGAAGTTGTCTAGCTTCACCCTCCAGACACTAGACCTTGCTATACCTTTGTCTACTAGACTGAAGATCCCATTATCAATTTTTTGTTCCACCTTTAAGTACTTTTAGACTATGATCAAGTCACTCTTTGACTTTCTCTTTGTTAAGACACATAGATTGAGTTCCTTTAGCCTTTCACTATAAGGCATATTTTTCCAAATCTTTAATCATTCTTGTGGCTCTTCTCTGAATTCTCCCCAATTTATCAACATCCTTCATGAATTGTGGACACCAGAACTGGACACAATATTCCAGCAGCAGTCACACAAGTGCCAAAAATAGAAGTAATATAACCTCCCGTCTTTATGTGACATTTTCCTGTTTATTAGTCCTTTTGGCCACAATGTTGCACTAGGATCCACTAGGATCTCAAAGTTGTTTTCAGCATCAATACTTCCCAGGATGGAGTCCCCTGATCATGTAAGTATGACCTATGTTCTTTGTTCCTAGCAACGCTACTGAGAAGTCCAGCACTTCATCACAAGGAGAAAGAAGCCAGAATCAATATGCCTATCCACTGTCATAGCCACACAGAACTCAACTGCCCTTAAAATCTGGGTTGTGTTAATTAACTGAAAGTGACTTCCTGAGTTTGGATCAACTGAGCTGTCATTCATATTAGGGATCATAAAACAATTATAAAAATTAATGTCTTACATTCATTAGCAGGAGATTTCTTTTAGACATTATGTAAAGGGGGTCAGAAAGTGACAACAACAGAAAAAGAAATGTTGTCCCCCAAAATACAACAGTTATATAGCAGCATTAGTTCCTTGCAAGGGAGCTAGTCAAAGAAGCCAATTTGTTTGCAGAAAATTGTGAAAGAAATGCTTTTAAAAATTTTCTTTTAGGACAAATTGTAAATTTATCCTGAAAATAGAACATATTTGGTTTCCAGTTTCTCAGTTAAAATCTAGAACATTGTCAAAAAAATCAATGAACATTTTATTTTTATTTAGAAAAGCCCTTATTTGTTGAAAAAAAAGTTTCATTGGAAAACAATCTGACAACATCTACCCAGCACCACTAAGGCCCCTTTGCATTACCAGAACTGTGTAAGGGGCAATTAGTGTAAATGAGAATCAGGCCTTGTATCTTTATGTGACTCAAAACTCAAACTTCTGAGAGATTACTGTCAGTGATTCCAATGCAGAGCTCTCTTTAGCTATTTTATAATTAAAATAATTTCAGCTTCACAAAAGCACACAGTCAGTTTTGTTATAAGCCATCATTTACAAAATTGCCAGAGTCTGAATGTGTTTTTAAATACAGAACAACTGCCACTGAAGCGTATACTCAAATTCAGGTGCACAACACATAAATTACATATAAAATGTTTGGTCATAAAAATATCCAGACTACATTTTCTAGCAGCAAGATCTAATTTAGGTAGAAAAATAAAAATAAAAAAATTAGTGCTGAAGCTGTAATTTCTCAACCTGTGAATTTTACTAAACTAAGGGATTTCTTTAATGTGTCTTGCATTATCAGACATGAAAGCAAGGTTCATTTTGTTGTTGTTGTTGTTGTTGTAATTATGATATAAAACAATAAAACCATTTAAGCTAGTTTAGAATCATTCAATCAAGAAAATAATGCAAGGGGTCCATTTCACTTCCAAACTGTGCTGATAAGCAGAGAGAATGACAAAAGCAGAACTATAAGCAGGTGAGGACAAACAAGGATCCTGAAAATCCTTTCCATTTTTTTTCAGTCCATTATTTATGTGCAGGTATATTATCATGAAACAGGAAAAAGTTATGATTATGGTCTAGACTGTGGCTTAAGGCCTACATTGAAGGGGTGTGTGTGTGGAAGGGCTGTACTCAGAGGAGTATTCAGGGCTGACCCAGTGGGCTAGATTCACAAAGGAACTTAGGCACTTAGTATGTCACTGGGATTCCAAGAGCCTGAGTTAGGCATTCAGACTTTCTTTACAATGAATGGTGGGAGGCAGGCACCACTGCTTACCAAATCAGACCCAGAAGGTGAATTAGGTGGACAAATGCCTATATTTCCCCATCACCTAGAGCTTTTCGAGAACCAGACACCAAAAGTGAGGCAGCAGTGTGCATTCATAGGTGCCTAGCGAACTTCTACTGTAAAAAACTTACAAGCCAAGTGAGAATAGGCACCTACAGAATTTGCCAGCAACTGAGTGGGAGCTTTGTGAATCCCGGTGTGGCCTGATTCTGGGACATAAGTGCCTAAAGTAGTAATTAGGCACTGAAATCCCTTTGTGAATCAAGTCCAGTGTGTCTCTCTCAGTCCAAATTCCTCCTTGGAACTGAATTTAAGCATGTGCTTAAGTGTTTTTCTGAATCGGGCATGAATCCTTAGCTACAGGTATAAACACCTTCAAAAGTCTGAAGGGAACCTCTCTTTCTGTGACTTTGTAGTTTATTTATCTTCTACTCCCCTCCTTCATTCTGCCAAAGAGTCCCAATTCAAGATACAGTTATTTGGAGCCTTTGGAGAGAGAGGGAGAGAGAGAGAGAGAGAGAGAGAGAGAGATCCATTCCCCCATGCTTGCTTCATTCCCTCCTCCCTCTCCCCCAGAAAAAGTCATGTAATGTAATAAAAACCATTTGCCCCCTTTTTCATGGCTACTGCTAACAAGGACTAATGTAAAATACTTGTCAGGAAGTAACAAAAAGAGCTTTATTTAAAATAAATAAATAAATAAATAAATAAATAAAAGGCGCTGTGGAAATACACTATAAATCAGTGCTTGCAAACCGAATTTTATTTAAATCATCCAGCTATATTCTGGATGGATAGAGACAGCATGTAAAAATTATAAATATAAATGTGTTTGTGGTGTGGTGATTATGAGGCTGTTTGTATAATGTATAATCTTTTCTTAAAAGTCTGCCTATGGCAGGGGTATGCAAACTATGGCCCGTGGGCCATATCTGGCCCACCAGCCGATTTAATCCGGCCCTCGAACTCCCACCAGGGAGTGGGGTCAGGGGCCACACACGGTCTGCGTGTGCATGTCATGGCTCCCAGAAGCAATGGCATGTCCCCCCTCAGGCTCCTATGTTTAGGGACAGCCAGGGGGCTCCGCGCGCTGCCCCAACCCTAAGCACTGCCCCCGCAGGTCCATTGGCCAGGAACTGAGGCCAATGGTAGCTGCAGGGCAGCACCTGAGGACGGGGAAGCATGCAGAGCCACCTGGCTGCACCTCCTCATTTCTGGCCCCACCCCAGAGCCCACACCCCTAGCTACCCCCTCCTGAACCCCAACCCCAATATTGTGACCATTCGTGGCCTGCCATACAATTTCCATACCCAGATGTGGCCCTCGGGCCAAAATGTTTGCCCAGGCCTGGCCTACCATCCCAGTATCTGTGGATTTACAAGTTGGATTCTTCATGGAGCCTAGGTCTCTACGGGGTTCCGTCTCTCAGGCCCTTGCACCCAGTAAGTGACTGAAAAACCTTCCCTTGTAAAGGAGAGAAACTCCATATTTCTAAAAGGTTTTTCTACCTCTTAAAAGGTTTTGCCACAGGAGGGGACAGTCACTTCCTGTGTCTGTCTAACTTAGAGTTTTTTACTGCTGCCCATCACCATACTAGCTGAGCACCTTCCATGTCAGATGGGTGTTCTGTATTTTCATTTTTGACAAAGTCATGGTGCATGTATGATTTGATGTAGGTGAAACAGTACATTATAAATATATTCTAACACAGAAATCATAAAAATGTAGAGTAGAAAATTAACTTCCTTTATTGTATACCCTTTACCAATCCCTCAACCAATCCCACCTCTTCCCATCACTTTTCAAACTATGGGCCTAATACCCTCCCCTTACTCTGACACAGCTCCAACTGAAATCTATCGGAATTTGTCTTAAAGAAGGGCTGCCTCTTCAGGTGCAATCTGCAGCCACAGTGTCACCCCACACCTGTTCCATAGACAAAGCCAGAATAATTGGCTTTTGGTGGGATTCTTTGTGATTAATGGAATTGCCCATCCAACCCAAATCTACAGATAGGGCCACAGGCAGAGGTGAAAGGCGGGGACAGAGGGCTCAGGCAGGGATTTAAAGGGCCCGGAGCGCCGGCCCCTGCGGGAAGCCCTGGATGCTTTAAAGTGCCACCTGAGCCCAGCTGCCAGAGCTCCGGCGGCGCTTTAAAGGGCCGTGGACTCCTGGCAGCAGCCAGAGCCCTGGGCCCTTTAAATCACCGCCGGAGCCCTGCTGCCACTACCTCAGCAGCGGCAGGGCTCCAGCAATGATTTTAAGGGCCCACGGCTCCCCGCAGTGGCAGGACCACTAGGCCCTTTAAATCCGCGCCCGAGAGTAGCAATGGCAGGGCTCCCACGGTGATGTAAAGGGCCTGGAGCTCCGCAGCGGCCAAAGCCCTGGGCCCTTTAATTTGCCCCTGAGCCCCAGGGCCCCCAGCCACCTTTGCAGCTGGTAGCTCCGGGGTGATTTAAAGGCCCTGGGGCTCCCAGCCACAGCCGGAGCCCCAAGGTCTTTAAATCTCGAAATGCCCCGCCTCTTCTGGTTGAGGCCACACCTCTTCCGGCTGAGGCCACGCCCCCCTCAGGACTCCGGCATACCAGTAAGTCCTTTAAGTTACTGTCACCCCTGGCCACAGACCACAGCCAGACCCTACACTATCCCAGGCCACAGTGCTTAATTTGTGCCAGAGCTTAGCCCCAGCAGCCCTGGACTTGAGGCATCAGTTATGAATGTAAAAAAATTGCTTGAGCCCTGGCACCTCTTTCATTACACATTAAGCACGGTCAGGTCATAAACTTGAGCAAGAACACATAAGGAAACAATTACATTCATTGTCCTCAATGGGATAGTAAAGGTGTAATTGAAGGGAGAATTTGACCCTAGAACTGGAACTTAAGGTCTGCTGGAGGGGTTGTGGAGAAAAGAGGAACATATTTGTACACGTTCTGGCTGTGCCCAGGAATTAGACTTTTTTGACAAAGTTATTAGAGATATTTCTCATTACGAAATGCCAGCTTCCTAGAGATCCCCTGACCCGCTTATTTAACGCTTCAGAAAATGATCTATACTTTAAACAAAACAACAAATAAATTTATTTTGTATTGTTAGCAGCTAGATTCTGTATTGCAAATTATTGGAAAAATGTGATGACTCCTATGGAATTGTGGTATAGTAAAATATGGGTTGGCGTTCTAATGGAAAACCTTTCACATCAAGTATGTGCCCAAGAGAAATGCCATAAAGAGGAGAGGTATTAGAAATGTTGTCACCCGTTTTAGTATACACATAGGAGGAGGGCTCGCCAGCCAGCAAGCCAGCATCTTTAAACAGGTTTTTGGAATATTTACTTATTCAAGATGAGGTTGTGTATGATGTAGTATGTTAATAGTTTATTGTAACTTTGCCTTAATAAAAAAGAAAAAAAATAAGATTTGTTGAATAAGGAAACATCATGTTACATATTAATTTGCATCAAAAATAAATAGAGTACAGGACTTTTCACAGTCCTCCACATCACCAGTGAATTCTACTCAATGGCCCAGAGCTAAGCACTCACGACAGGGCAAAGATTTTTCAGAATAGCTCAGCTGCCATTTAGGCATGAAATAAATGGCCTGATTTTCAAAAAGCTGGACACATTGGGTTTCGAATTCCTTTGAATATCTGGCCCCCAGTATTACAATGAGAGCTGCTGAATACTTTTGAAAATCTAATGTTTATTCAAGCACCAAAATAGGAGCTGAGCTCTATTGAAATTCTAGTTCTAATTATGGGTGCTGAGCACTTCAAAAGCTGTCCCTAATATCTTTTGAAAATATGGCCCTAATCATTCAATACCATTGTGGAATCATGACTACCTATGGCAAAGAGAAAATTATGTGCTCAGTATAGGATTATGAGTGATTTAAGATTTAGTAAAGTGAGAAACAGAATTCTTCTTATCTTAAAGCTACATATTCTTATACTGGAGGTAAAAGAACAGGTGGCAAAAAATAATGAAGTGAAAGAGTCTAAAGTTATTCTAGTCACTAATTAACTTTGTCTCACTGATAACAAGTGCAACATTTCCTGCTTTCCCCATATACCAACACACCCTCAAAATGCAACCAATAGAGAATTTGAATAAATTTGTTTCTATTTTGCAAATTCATTATATTCTAGAAAGAAAGATCTCCATTTGGGGAAAAGAAAAAAGTTAAATTAGAATTTTTGAATCCTTCATGTAATATTTTAATACAAGTAATTTTAGAATTACTTGTTAGCAATCCTCTCCTCCCCCCACCCCACTAAAATGGCATTTTTCTAATACAGTAACATCCAAAAACAGCTATAGACGTTTTCAGTGGTGAATGCTGTCTGACAGGGACATACCTTCTCAAAATAGGAAGCTATCCAGAGCTACTTTATGGTGAGGGTCTATTCTTAACTCATTTGAAGTAAAATGATTGACATGGGGTATGTACTGTAGCTGGACCAGCCCTATAATTTGCCTTGGAAGGATTAGATTTTTATCAGAAAGTATTGGTGAATGTTGATTTTCCCACTCACACAATAGATGAAATAATATTTCCAGTGAAAATAATCAAAGTTGACAGATAAACAAAGTAAGAAAAATGCTACTTGAGAACTTAGAATTTGCTTTAAGGATATTTACTTTGTATATTTTAAAGTGCAATGTTGACAATTTGAGTTTTAATGGTTATAAAGCTTTTACTTTTTGAATCTCATTGTCTATTGCATTTAAATTATTTTCTGATCCCTCCTATTGTCTGATCCCCACAACTGTAAAAATGTAAGAATGTAAAAATGTAAGATAAAATAAATTGATATTATCCATCAAATTATTAAAAAAAAATAATTCAGCACTAAGCCTAACTATTACATACATTAATTCCTAGCAGATAACTTGGTAAATTAGCCTCTTTCTGTTCATAAATTGTTCAAAAGCAACTTATGATACAAATTCTTTTTCATACCAAATTATTCACAAAATAATTCCTTCAGCTAATTTTTGGGCTGTAGATTGTTTGGAAGCAAGAAGTTATGAATATTCTCTATCTGAATATCAAGCTGCATTGGTACATTTTGATTGACCATGCACAGTCCTCTTACTGTTCTCAGACTGGATGAGAATAATTCTTAGAATCAGGGTTGTATTCAGAATAGTCATGTTGAAGAATTCAAAAGAGGCTTTCAAATATTTTCCATTCTTTACCTAAAATTCAGTTTCCATAAATATTCTTGACAATAATTACATTTGTTAAACATTTACTAAAAGAGGCAGGAATACAGTTAAAACTAATTCAAATTATGTTTTTTTTTATTCCAACAAATAATAACTGAAAAGTGTTTGAGGTATTAATTCAGCTCTGATATCTATATTCATATATCACAGGAGGAACTGGAAGTATTGTGTAGCCTTTTGTGGCTCAGGGTCAAGGCTCTCCCTGTGATGTCGGTGGGGGATTGATACACCCACTGTACAAAGCTGTCGGGCAGCCTGGTTGGCGGTTATGCAACTGACAGTTTAAACCTACCGGGTGAGAGTTCAACAAATAAACAAGCAGTCTATAGTTCCAGCCTCCTGGCTGAGGACTGTGCTGTCTAGCTGTTTATGGCTCTGGTTTTTTAGGTGGGGCTGAACAATTAAACAGTCCATCTCTCAAGCCCTCTAGCTTGTGTAAACAACTACAATCTATGGTTCTGTCCTCCAGGTAGTGAGCCATGCAGTTAAACAGTCCCAGGGAAGGGTAGTTTAAGCAACACCATCTGGGGCTCAGGCATTGAAACATCTCTAGATCAGTCCACCTTGCTGGAGGAAACAACAATAGTTGTTCAAGCCTTCTAGGACAAGGGTTGAGTCAGCCACAGTTAATGGCTCGAGCCACTGGGTTGAGGGCCGAGCCAATAAGCAGTCAGTATTTCTGGCCTAAATGTTAGTGCACATCCAGCTCCAGTGTGGTGCCGGAGGTGGGGCGGGGAAGGGCAGGCTACCCCGCTTCACCAGGTCACAGTCCAGGGCCCTTGAAGTGACAGGTGATTCCAATAGACCCACAGGGTCAGGGGGGAAATGTGGGGTTGCTGCCTTGCTCTATGGCAGCACAACAGAACCAAAGTCTCATTTCCCTGGGCTACTTCCTATCAGCTCTTGGTGGGGCTGCTCTGTCAATCCTGGGGCCTGGATCCCAGTGTTACTGTCGGGCCGCCTTTCTTCCACTCCCTCTACAGTGTCATCCATCTCCCGGGTGGTGGCTTGCCTTTTCTCCCTGCTGCGGGTCGCAGCTCCCTAGCAAGGATGTCTGCCTCCTTCACTAGTCCAGCCCCAACTGAGTTGCAGGGCTCTGCTTTTATAATTCCTGTCCCGCCCCATCATTTCCTGTGAAGGGGGTGGGGAGGAGTTAGCTGCACCTAACAGCGTGAGTTAACACCCTCTGTACCAAAGTGAGGACACTCTACTTCACTACACATACCAGAGTGAGGACACTCTACTTCACTACACACTGCCTCTTGTTAATGTTGCCCAGCACTTCACACTGTAAGATCTTGTTTTCAATTCCTTATAACCTGATCTTCTGTGACCACTTCATATGCAATAGTTAGCAGTGTGGGGAGGTACACTTTCCCAGTTAAATCTTCTGAGAAACAGCAAGAAATTCCCTGATAGACGCATCAATATTCTCACTCAACAACTTTAGAACGGGGGAAAAAGTTTATTTTAACTATAGAACATTTTCCATGGTGTTTGTGAAGCAAAACAATGCAAAGCACTATGGCAAATCCAATTAAATAGACACCTTTGCCCTTTCGGAATCTGGACTGCAGAGAAAGAAAGAGGCATGGACAGAAAAGAAAGACTTAATACATATCATTCACAATGATTTTCTGTATTTAACTTCCCAACTAATTAACCATTTTTAATGAAAAAAAAGTTGAATATTAATGGCTACAGCTTAACTCAAGCATCTGACTCACTATTATTAAATGACTGTTTCCATTACAAGGTATGTCCATCTTTCAAAAAACCCTTACACTTTAATTTTAATAAAAGCCCTTCTGCACCTATTACTTCTTCACTTCCAAACAAAAAAACAAAAATAAAAAAACAACCTGCACATAAACCCTACATTAGCAGAAGTTTAACAATTAATTTTAAAAAATGTTTTACGTGTTCGAAGTGTTTAAAATGGGATTTCTTTGCTGTTCTCACATGAAAGAAAGATAAATTTCATATACATGATAGCACTATATTTTTTCCACAGGTGAAAGTTTGTGTGCTGTAATATATCAGAGGAGCTACTGTCACATTAGTTAATGTATGTATCTGTGTGATCTAATAAGTCCAATATTTAAAACATATTTCTTACAGTATATAGCATACATATATATTTTTGATCGACGTGTTTTCTGTTTTTGTACCCATTGTACTATAGATACAGTACCATATCTGTCTCAGAGTCAAAACTAGCTAGGTTTTTATATAACCCTTGTGATAGTGTTACCAGAGTTCCTGGATATGTGATGCCATATGTAATTTAATTTACAGGGCATCTGATAGAACTCAGCAATAACCCACTTATTTAAGCAGAAGTTTCCTTTATAATGTGTTTTACTGCCAGTTTGATTTGCCAACAGGGTTAAATGGAAAGGCAGTCACCTAGCCTATCTGGAATTTCTTCTGAACCTCCCTACTGAATCCAAAAATATTTAACACCTATTTACTCCATTTATAATCAATTGGTCAAGAAAACTATGAAGTGCATTGTTTTAATTTTTGAGCCTCAAGCACCACAATCACTGGAATGCAAGAAGTCACCATAATGATTATTAAATGGATAGCATGTCATGCTTGAAAGATTCCAATAGACTCATTATGCTTAAAACATTTTTTGGAAATAGACCCCTCCCCCTTCATGTTTCTGATTTTTTTTTTATTATTATTATTATTTTTTTTTGTAATAATGAGGTTTGGGGTTTTTTTCCTGCTTAATTTTAAATGTCACAATGAACAGAGTAATATATTTACATGCTACTTCCAACATGTTTGAGGTTACCACACCACAGCCAGAGTCCTTTTGATGGGAAATGCTATAACATGTGCATATCTACTTTAACACCTTTATTCTAAGCTACCAAAACCTCTCTTGTGGGCACATCTCTCTGCCTCCTCCACTGACACTGAGGACATTACTCACAGAAGAACCAGCGTGTATGTAGGGGAAGAGGACACTATTCCCAAAAGCTGACAAAGGGATTATGCATGCAGCTAAGATTTGTAGAGACTCAATTCAACTCCTACTGAAATCACAAGCAGGGCTTCCCTTGAGTTCCATGGGGGGGGGGGGGGCGAGGGGGGTTGGATCAGGGCTTTTGGGTCCTTAAAGCACTTTCTTTCTCATCCTTAAGAATACACATGTATTAGCAGGAACCCTAGCAATTATGGTAATACAAATAATAAATATTTTTACAAAAAATCTTTGGTTACTCACAGTGATCAATGTCTGGAAATTTACAAATTCAGAGCATGAACTAATACCTATTGACTTCAGTGAGCACTGGAGCACAACCTTAGTTACTTTTTCCTTTTTTTTTTTTTAGGTCAAGGCTAGCACATGAAAGGAATAACATCTTTCTTATAGTGTTAATTATAATGATTTTACAGAATGCCCTAATCTATCATGATGCAATGGTTTATATATACAAAACACTTATAGGAACTAAATGCCATAGGTTCCATAGGAATTAAATGCTGTAGTTTAAAGATTCTTCATATGTTCAATCTTGCAAGATGCTGAGCACAATGCCCGTTGAAATTAGAGGAGATCTCAGCACCCTGAAGGATCTCGCCCTGTCATTTTATTTTGAAGAAAATGCTATATAGGGTTCCTAAAAAATGTTCCTTTAGAAGTTCCAATACGGAAACTTAGAGCCTACACCCATTCTAGGAAGCCTTGTCTGCTATAGTGAAGCTTTGCAAATGGAAGAAAATTTCATACTAGTATATTATATTGCAAGGTATTAATAGCAAATCAGGTTTTAATAACTGATGCTTAATGAATGTTAATGAGGGGAACATGGTTCTACTTCTACTAGAGGCCTCTGAGGTCTAGTTTGGAAAGACATCAAAAGGGTAAGTTTTATTAAAAAAATATAATAAATGTGAGCTTAGTTTCTAAATTATTGTGTTCTAACTTGTTTTAATTGATTCTCTTATTCAGCCCTGTTTGAAGCTTGACACCAGAGCCCCAGTGGAAAGACAGACATGGATTTAAGTACCAATTTGGCCTCTTTGTTATTGCACAAAATCTTCACTACTCTTTTAAAAATACATAAAGCTTCAAATCCTAATAATAATAATAATAAAAAATCTTCTGGTTGATTCCAAGAAAATTGAATTTAATAAATAAAATTCCTGAATTACACTTTTTTTCAAGTAAAGTTGAGTTTAAACAGGGCTCCTGTATCTATTCACATGTCACCTTGATCTTTTTAGCCCTTAAATAAACTCTTCTTAACAGAGGCAAAAGAATATTTTGCATATTCCCCAGAATGCACTAATGTATTTTAAGTGAAACACCTGGTAATAAAACCCCACAATGGCAAATGTTAGCATTTTATAATTTTCATGCATTAAAATTATTTGAATTATAAATCTATGGTACACTGAATTATCATGAATTGTTACAGCTATGCACTTCACAGAAAAAGGCCTAGTGGGAACACAGAGTAGAAAATTTCCATTTCCATTTTGGCTTCACTTCCTATCCCATAGAGATGCTACTCTGCAAGCTTACCCATGACTAATAGCATAGTGGAGTGTTCCAGGGTAAGTGCTGGAGCTCAGGAAGCCCGCATGTTTGGATGCGTACCTGGCAATGGGACCAATGCACTACCACAGAAGCGGATTATTCCTGCTCTGGCAGGAATATGCCTGCTGTATAAACAATGTGAAATGTTTGCTTTTATCCTAGTTATCCATGACCCAATGCACAGCAAACTACACAGATTAATCTTGCTTCTGACAGAAATAGTCTGCAGAAGTGGAGGTCCTGATAATGCAGGAAGCCAAGGCCAATGAAAATATAGGTGTAAAATTACCACTGCTTTTGCTGCTCTTTTGGGGAACATTTATGATCTAGACCGATGCCACTCCAGTTATATTCCAGAAAGTCAACACCACAGTTTCACACCTGGTAGCAGTATGGTAGTCTTGACTACATTCAGAGCCTGATCCAGCATCCACTGAAGTCAATGGGAAAGATAACCAAAGATTTCCAAGGGCACTGTACTGGGTCCTCAGTCTCTCTCTAGAGCAGTGGTTAGTGAGTAACTGAAGAGGTTTTCTCTAGAGCAGTGGTTCCCAAACTTGTTCTGCCACTTGTGCAGGGAAAGCCCCTGGTGGGCCAGGCCGGTTTGTGTACCTGCCGTGTCCGCAGGTTCAGCCAATTGCAGCTCCCAGTGGCCGCGGTTCACTGCTCCAGGCGAATAGGAGCTGCTGGACTTGGCGGCCAGTACATCCCTTGGCCCACAATGCTTCCAGAAGCCCCCATTGGCCTGGAGCAGTGAACCGCGGCCACTGGGAGCTGCGATCGGCTGAATCTGCGGATGCGACAGGTACACAAATCGGTCCAGCCCGCCAGGGGCTTTCCCTGCACAAGTGGCAGAACAAGTTTGGGAACCACTGCTCTAGAGAAAACATCTTCAGTTACTCACTAAGGAAAGATGACAATACTATGCAGTTGAACAAGGTAACCGCTGAATTAGCTAGTAGAAGCAGAAAAAGACAGGAAAATGCCTTTACAATTAAAGCAGGAAAGGAAAGAAGACCATGAGAATTAAAGACAAAAGGTAAAGAAAGAAGGGATAGTTGGATATTAGAAGATGTAACTTACTATAGAAATATTAAGTGATATTATTAATACAAAGGAGATGAGGGAGCAAAATGGAGAGGAGAAAGGAGTAAGAAAACAAAATTAAAAACAGTCAAACACTTTTTTCAAAACATGTTCTGCTTCCCTACAGCTAATGGAGGTGTTTGCCACCCCCAAATACTACTGTATCTTAAACTTCAGACATGAGCATTAATTGCAAAGATTATAACTCCCGCTCAAAGCCTTGGGTAATACAATTACATAAGTTGGATAATGCACAGTGTTCCATTTACCGAATGGAACAAAGTTTCAAATATCAATCAAATGTAGGCTTTATCCCAAACCACTGAGGGCCAAACTCTGCTCTGTGTTATATCCAGGCATGAATGTAAAGTGTGGAAATTAGTGTTGAATTTGGCCCTGACAATTCCTCAGATGTGACAGTGTCTGCATCTCTTGCTATCAGCTTTCTGCTTCTGCATTCCACACTGGCAAGAGTGAAAAGGCAGACAGCCTGGGGACACAGATGAAAAAGTGCCAAAAACAACAAGTGAAAAAAGTTGGAACTCCAAAATTCATGCCAAAATACCTCCCACCATGCCCTTGGGTTTTTGGAAGCCTAATAACCCTAGAAACTTGTATCCACCACTGAAAATGTATTTGTGAGACTACAGAAAAGTGATATACTGAGAAATTAAAAACCCCTTAACAAAGGTCAAGAACCCTCTAATAATAATTTGCACTTTCATTTTTTCCCTATTTTTACTGTCAAAATGTTTGGAGAGAATTTTTTTCAAATATAACTTTAGATGATAATTTAAGGGACATGTTTCATACTACATGCCTGAAACCATGCCATCAAATCAAGTGAAATTGCATATGAGCAGTAGGAAGGTTATAAGTCGGAGCATAGAAATATGCCTCCACATGAAAATTACCAAAAATTCTAAATGAAACAAATATTGACAGTTAATATATTACCTTAAGGTTGACAGGATTTTACTCATATGTATTTTATACCCAACATCCCATCCCTCCCTAAACTCCAATGTATCCTTATGAGTCATCATTCCAAGAAACTGCATGATGCTGTATACAGAAAGAGTGTTTTTAGCCTGGTCTATAAAACTATGCACAAAGCAGCTCAACTTTTCAAATCCTCAGCTTTCAAATTCTTTATATAGTATCATTACCATCTCAGGAAGAGATATAAAAATGGAATGAAATGTTTAGGGACTTTTTTGAACCATTAAATCCTGATGTGGCTTATTTGCCACAGCTTCATCTAGGAGTCATTAGAACCCCTCTAATAATACAGGGACTTGGTAGAGTAAAGCTTATTCAGAACTGGCCCAAAGAGTCTGATAATCCTATAATAATTCCCTTTTCCAAATTAATTGGGTAGCATGATAACATTTCTTTTTATTAGCAGGTAACTTGAATTATAAATCTATATCCCCAACAGTTCTGATCTAAATCTGTTTTAAAACAGTTTAGCAACCTCCCACACCAATGGAGTCATAAAGAGATTTAATTGTATATGTATATGCTAAATTAGATTTGTTCATCCATTAGGAATAAAGGAATGTGTGTCAGATGACTGCAATTTTTTCAGTGAAACCAACTAATCCTATAGGGCAAAGCCACATTGGCTTTTTAATGAGAGTGATATAGCTCTACCAAGTCTCCCTCACCTCAAGGGAAACAGAACATTAGAAAAGTTCCTATTCTTCTTGTGAATAGTTATCACACTGAGCTCATTACAATCTCATTTCTTGATACAAAACAATTTAACTCACTCTTATGGTACTGCTTATAGCACGCATAATATTACTAATGCCTACATTTCTCTTTTATAGGAACATCAGAGGATAATAATATAATCTGGTATTGTAAATTTCAGATCAAACTCAAACCTGATGCATGACTTCACAGTTACTTTTACAATATTTTGCTCACACTACCAGGGCCGGCTCTGGCTTTTTTGCCGCCCAAGGCAAAAAAGCCTCCCGCCGCCCCCCACCCCCCCCCAGCGTGGCAGGGGAAGGCGCCGAGCCCGGCCGGAGCACTGGGGGGTGGGTGGCAAGCCCGCCGCGGCCGCTGGCGGCCAGAGCGCCAGGAGGAGGGCGGAGAGCCCAGCCGGGGCTCCGCTCTCCCCAGCGGCCAGAGCTCCAGGAGGAGGGCGGAGAGCCCGGCCAGGGCTCCGCTCTTCCCAGCGGCCAGAGCGCTGGGAGGAGGGCGGAGAGCCCGTCCAGGGCTCTGCTCTCCCCGGCGGCCAGAGCCGGAGCACCGCGCCGCGCCGCCCCCCTCCAGGTGCCGCCCCAAGCACAAGTTTGGTGGGCTGGTGCCTGGAGCTGGCCCTGCACACTACATAATTTTTACATGTTCTTTGGAAAATACTTTTTGTTCAGTTTGTCCGTTATGGGCCACCAACCCAGAGTGCTGTGAGCATTTGATAATTGAGTTTTCTTCAGAACTTTCTAAGGGCGTGTCTACACTACCCACCAGATCGGCAGGCAGAGATCGATCCAGCAGGGGTCGATTTATCGCATCTAGTATAGACTAGTGAAGTGTCTAGTGAAGACACCACAGTAAGTAGATCTAAGTATGTCGACTTCAACTACGCTATTCATGTAACTGAAGTTGCGTATCTTAGATCAACCCTACACGGTAGTGTAGACAAGCCCTAAATCACACAATCATCTTAACACCTAGATAGCACCATGATTGCATCATGTGGACTAGACAGACAGACATCCATTTTATTGTGGGTTACACTGTCTTGTAGCAGATGATTTTACAGGATTATTTTCTATACAATGATCCTCAGCAAAAATATCACAAGGAACAGAGCTTTCCCCCACTCCCTCACCCCAGTAAAGACATAATAAGAGTAGTTTGCTGGTTCATAGCACTTCTGTCTCAGTGACCCAAATCCTTGCTTCCAGCTTCTGAATTGCATTTTGGATCTGTTTTTCTACTGAGTCTAGCTCTGAGCAAAGGACCAGATGCTGAACTGATAGAGAACTATGAATATCTAGAGTAACTTCATGGAAATCTATGCAGGTATTACCGAATTGCATATGGTAGTAAGTCAATCTGCTCGTTTAAGAGTCTCATTGAGGGGACCAATAGCACAGGTTTTCTTTCCATTTTTACAGAAATATTAGGATCCTGCGATAGGTTTCCTGTTCTTGATCTTGTCACATAAAGGGCTGCAGGAGTTCAACTGAAATCTTCTAGAGATTTCCAGAACCTTGTGTATTATATTCCTAATACATATCTCTACGTGGGTGTTTACTTAGCATGACACAGTTTCAAATCATCAGTATGAAGGTGTTCAACAATGCATCCCTGATTCAACTGTGCGAAAATAGAGATTTATCTAACTCTATTCTGCAAGTCTTGAGCTAAAGATTAATCACGCTTGTAGCATAGTTACCTATTCACAAGTACAGTATTCTAGTAATTATGCTTTACTTTTCCCTATAATAAAGTGAAGAAAATCTTAACTACCCATATTATTCAGATAGTAAGTTCTGAAAAGAGCAGTTAGATACATGACATATTCTGATCTCATGCTATTTTCATGCTGCTATAGTCCAACAAATTTTAATGCAGTTACTAGTGATTTTCACCAGTGTGAGAGCAGAATTAGGCCTTGTATACAAGATTAGCCAGCTGATTTCTCTTTGATGAAATTTATGGTGTTTTCCTCTACTATATATAATTCTTTTTACCTAAATGTATTTATTTAAGACCCTTATCTGCTTAAATTAGATGAAAGAACTCTGTAGCCCTTTCATAATATTCTGACATCTGGTTTAGCTGAGTGAGTGATGAGTCTTGAACTACTTCATCTGTTATTTGTACTGAGGTAGAACTGAGAGGCCCCAATCATGGCACATAACTTTGTTGTGCAAGACACTGTACAGATACACACAAAAAGACAATCCCTGCCCCCAAAGAACTTACTCTCTGAGACAGAATAGCCACCAACCTTACCCTGACAGGTACTGCTGTGCCCAAACAGAATGCAACACACTTCTAGTGCCTCAGCAGATGGGATCCTGGACTAGGACCCTGGAGAGCTGGGTTCTGTTCATTGCTGCACCATTGACCTGCTGTGCGACCTTGGCCAAGTCCCTTCGCCATTTCCCTGTGCATCTGTATATCCTCACACCTGTCGTCTGTCATCCTATTTAGAATGTAAGATTTTAGCAGCAAGGGCTGTTCCTTATCACATTTTTGTACAGTTCTGTAGGTACTACCATAATCCAAATAATACTCATGAATGCTCCAAATTCTATAGCTTTATAGAATTGCTTGAATATTTGTAAATTTTGAGTAAAGGCAAGCTAAACAATTCCTAGAATTATTACAGTTATTAGAATCTGAAACTTATTCAGCACCATTAAGTGCTATTCTGAATGTAGACATCAAAGTCTGGTGTCTGTCTTGGAAAAAGGAAACAAAAAACTGAAAAAGACATGCACAGCTGGGGATGAGATTTTCTCCAGAAAACAGAGTCAAGATATCAAGACAAATACGCTTAATAACTTGTATATTTCTTTTATAAGACTGAGAATTTTAGACACTGTAGTTTTTTGGTTTTGCAGTATATTAGAAATTGAACTGGTATGTTAAAGCTCTCAACTATAGCTCATCAAATATATTCTCCAAATAATTGAATTAATTGCATGCTGGTTTAAAAAAAATATTCTACCAACAATGCTTTTTTTGTTAGTCATGTGTCTAGCAATGAATAATGTACATCACCACCAATAATTTGTACCACAAGCTCCAGATTTCTGATGGATTTGCTGAGACCCCTCAGTGCCTTGTTCTGTCCATATCCTTCAATGGTCAAACTCAATAGAAAAAGAGACATATACTTTAATTCCTCCTGTAGACAAGCTGTTCAAAGTAGAGTAGCTAGAGATATTTTATTGTTAATTATCTGTATTACAATAGTGCCCAGAATCTCTAATCAAGATCAATGCCCTATTGTATTAGGCACTATATAGTAAGAAGTAATCCCTTCCTCAAATACAACATTGTCTATATATTTTTGACATCTGGCTCATGTGAACCTTGCTGACTGAAGAGGATATGCTTAATATAGTATCTGCAATGGGAATGAACATACTTGGGCACCTCTATCATTAACATACTGGAAGCAAGTTAGCACCGATGCTAAAGGCTTTTCATGTAATGTTAAAGGGTCCTAAGAGTCCCGAAGGATTCTTTTACAGGTGGTTTAAAGGAAACAATTGGGGAGTATTTACTTTTAGAAATGTCCTGTCCCCCTAAATTCAGTCACTCAGTCATTGGTCTCTCTTCCACTCCACCCTCCCCCTGCCACACATACACAATTTCTTAAGACTGAAATATTCTACCAGGGACACATGGTATGTCAATGTCAGAAACATCTCTTTGCAATGCAGACCAGTCAAATGTGTTTATTTCTCTACAATGCATACTCTATTATAAAGATATTGAGGAAAAACAATCCATGATCTATAAAGGGAAGTGAGGTATTTCAACAGACCCTGGAAGGTTTTATCCACACTGGAGGTCCTTTATCCACCACACAACTGTATAGCAATGGATATAAATATGATAGGGGCCATATCTAGAAATTTGGCATCCCAGGTGACTAAATGAAAATGCTCTCTTCATCCATGATAAATACCAGTCTTCATTCAAATTTGATTGCAATTCATGGAGTAAGATCTTAGATAGAGGATGAACTGATGAAAGATGACTTCTTAGAAGTGCAAAATAATCAATACAAATAATCACACCATGCCATCACTAAACTGATGCAGTCACTGCAATTAGTAATAAATTAACTGTTTCAGGGTCTCATTTGGAACGAACATCTGTAATAAACATTACCTGCTGTCCCCTACAAAAATCTCAGCCCAATTTAGGAGGATAAAATGCCAGATGGTTTTTAACCCAATACACTGTCTTGACTGTCAAGCTTCATGAGCTTGACCAGCTTTTTTCACATCCAACTGCCCATTTTAACTTGCTTACTCCCAGGGCTGGCTCCAGCGTTTTTGCCACCCCAAGTGGCGGAAAAAAAAAAAAAGCCATGATCGGGGGCACTTCGGTGGCAGCTCTACCGCCGCCCTGTCATTCTTCGGCAGCAATTCGGTGGCAGGTCCTTCCCTCCGAGAAGGAGAGAGGGACCCGCCACCGAATTGCCGCCAAAAAGCCGGATGTGCTGCCCCTCTCCGTTGGCCGCCCCAACCACCTGCTTGCTGCGCTGGTGCCTGGAACCGGTCCTGCTTACTCCTTTTAATGACATTGAGATTTCAGCTGTAACAGCAGCCTACTTAAGCTCTCAATGCAGACATTATTATCATCACCATCATTTTAAATTTTTCACCGAGGCAGAGTTACAATAAAATGTTAGCACACTAAAATGCACATTACTTATTCAGGATCAGGTTAGTATTCAAAGAACCTGGCTAAAGATTCTGGCTTGCTGGCTATGGCATAATCTTCCTCTCAGTATGCTAGAAAGGGTGACCAAACTTCTAAATAACTATCCTCTTTTTGGCGCTTCTCTTGTGGGCGTATTTGGTGCAAAAGCTTTTTCATTACAAGAACAATCCATATTTTACTACACCACAATTCCACAGGAGGAGTTGTCACATTTTTCCAATACTGTTCAATACAAAGTCTAGCTGCTAACAGAATCTTGTATTGGTACCCATCAGTGAGGTACTTGCATGCATGCATGACATTTTTTTAATGCATTTACATTTGGAAGACTACGTAAGAGTTAAACTGCTAAAGGGGAATGAGTGACTTCAAGCAGTGCTTGAGTGGCACTGACAGGACCTAATGGACTGGGGCATCTGCATCTCAGCCCAGCAGGGAGCCCCCACCCAAGTCCCGGTGGGGGGTGGGGTAGCACTTTCTGTAGGGCCCTGCAGCAGCTGGAAGGTGACACTTCAATCTGGAGGCCAAGACTTTCCACAAAGAGCAGCCAGGGCAAGGCAGAGGCTGGAAAGTGCAGGGGGAGGTACAATGTAGCCCTGTCATTCCCCAATGCCATTGCTCTCCACAGAAAGCCCTGGCATCAGATTTGCAGCCCCCTTTTGACTGTTGCCCCGTGCAGGGAGGGGGCTCAGAGAAGAGTTAGAGCCTCCCCTCCCAGCCTGAAGTGCTGGAACACCAGGAAGGGCTTCCCCGTTGAGTGGGGATGTGGGCACCGCAGCCCATTACTTCATGCGTGGGTGGTACCTAGTCCCTGAGCTACCCACCGCCCTGCCCCTTCCACCCAAGGGAGAGCATGCCGGAAGGGAGAGCGTGTGGTGCCACTGCAGCTTCCCCAGCACGGGGAAGGTGGGTGGCATAGCCCCAGCCCCCTGTAGTCCAGCAGCGCTGCCAAAGCGGGGTCCTGGGGAGGCAGAGTGTGGGCAGAGCCATGCCTGGCTGTTTGGGGAAGCACCGCTTCCCTTACCCGTCCCTGGTGTGGTCGGTCCCGGAAGTGACATCACTTCCGCCACTGACCCCAAACCCCCTTAGGGCTGGCCCTGCTTGTCAGCATACTTTGTTGATTAATTGATCCTCCTTTTATTCTTTTGCCTCTATATAAATCCATGGTACACACAATACTATGTGCAGATGTGGTTGCCTGGTTTAAAAAAAGATATATTGGAATTGGAAAAGGTTCAGAAAAGGGCAACAAAAATGATTAAGGGTATGGAACAGCTTCCATGTGAGGAGAGATTAATAAGACTGGGACTTTGTAGCTTGACTAAGGGGGGATATTATAAAGGTCTATAAAATCATGACTGGTGCGGAGAAAATAAATAAGGAAGTGTCATAACACAAGAACCAGAGGTCACCAAATGAAATTAATAGGCAGCAGGTCTAAAACAAAAGGAAGTATTTCTTCACACA
This sequence comes from Trachemys scripta elegans, assembly GCF_013100865.1. NCBI lineage: Eukaryota > Metazoa > Chordata > Testudines > Emydidae > Trachemys > Trachemys scripta. The sequence goes on along the minus strand of NC_048298.1, from coordinate 167,870,710 downwards.
ACACACAGTCAACCTGTGGAACTCTTTGCCAGAGGATGTTGTGAAGGTCAAATCTATAACAGGGTTCAAAAAAGAACTAGATGCATTCATTGAGGATAGGTCCATCAACAGTTATTAGCCAGGATGGGCAGGGATGGTGTTCCTAGCCTCTGTTTGCCAGGACGATGGGGATGGATCACTTGATGATTATCTGTTCTGTTCTGGGGCACATGGTATTGGCCACTGTTGGAAGACAGGATACTGGGCTAGATGGACCTTTGCTCTGACCCAGTATCACTGTTCTAATGTTCTGGCTGTTTGGGAAGGCACCGCTTCCCATACATTTATGTGTCTTAAGATGACATATAAATGAATAATTATTGATCACTTAAAATTAGCATCCTGAAATCTAGAATTTCAATATCCAGTTGTAAAAACAATGCTGATAGCAACAAACATATTCTCAACTTTCTAACTGACTTCCATAATATAAATATTCAGAGATTTTTATCCTATTTCATTAAATGCGCACTGAAGGGAAATGTTGCAAATTCCAGTCAAATTTATATTCTAGTGGAATGAAACTTGCCATTTCATGCTAGTGGCCAGTAACATTAAGAAATAAAATGTGCATTTTGCAATGATTATCTATGTGTTCACATAATTTTAAATATCTTTTTTTATTCTCTTGAAAATGTAACGTTTGTAGAGATTAAATGGCATTTGAAATATTTAAGACCACATACCTTCCTATACTTCAGTTCCAAACTTTCTTAGTGCCAGAGCTTTTAGGGGTATCTGCCTCAGAACCCCTTCATGGTCTTACTGAGGGCAGCCACTCAGATCTCAGGCCTCCCACCGTCACCTTTCTTAGGCAGGATCCGATGAGCTGCTCCCTCCAGACTAGGAACTTAGGCTGAAGATCCCTATAGTTCTCTATGATTCTCTCAGGAGGTCTGAGTGTAGTTCAAATACCTGCAGCCCTGTTCTCTGGACAATGACGAGGTTAACCAATGACTAGCCAGCTGGGTAGCCTAGGCTTTCATGATAAACAGCTCCGGGACAGTCCTGCCACGCAGATTACCAGGGCTCACAGGACTTCCAGGTTCCCTTCCATGAATCCAGGAGCCAAGAGATCCTGGGATGGGCTTCCAGGATCCACAGTTCTGGGGCAGCACCATGTGGATTGCCGTGGGGCTGGTAACCCCAAGTCTTCCAGGCTCTCGGATCAGCTAGCTGCTTGGGTTGCTGAACTTCTGCAGCCTGGGAAGCCAGCTGCCTGAGACTTGGGCAGCCTGGGGAACCAGCTGGCCCAGAGGTCTGGAAGCCTTGGGGTCCCAGCCCTGGAGCTGCAGACACTAGGAGCCTTGGTCACTGCTGACTGAACTATCAGCGGTTAAACTAACAAGACTGTCAATCTCAGGCAGCAGCTGCCACTCTCAGGAAGCAGATTTTATTTCGGAAACAGAGTGTGCCAATGCTTCTGAATTTTTTTTTTTATTATTATTATTTTTAAGATCTCCAGCTAGTGAGAAATTTTGAAAACATTGTTTTTGTTCCAATTTGGAAGAAATCCAAATTTTAAATCTTTAGCTGTCTTGTGACCTAAAAGCCTAAGTTTCAACCAGCTCTAGTTTTGAGTTGTTTGGTTTGCTAGGCCTCTTGAACCAGTTCTAACTAGTGTATGATTTTTCCCCAGTCAGTAAGAGTTTTCCAGCCCTGCCTAGAATTAATTACCCCAAAGTGATTTTAGTTCCTGCAGAAAACCCTGTAACTCCCACCCTGAGGAATGCAGTCACTAATGCATACAGATACATATAACATTTAAAAAGAGGATACAATAGTATTTGAATATTTTGTGTCCATAGTAGCGGTCACTTAGTACAAAAATAGAATTAGTTATAAAGATAGCAAGTATGTGAAATCAGATTAATAATTTTAGTCTGTGTGGGTTTGAGTTGCATCAACTGCTTTTTTCTTGTGACCTTTCAATGATGTACTTGGAGTCTGGCAAACACACAAGAGGGTTATTTCTTTAATTTGTGCCAAATTGACATATAGTTTTAGAAAAACTAAATGAAAGAGTGTCTTGTTATTAAGACACTGGGATTTTGGTTTTATTTTCTCAGCTGCGCCACAGATTTTCTGGGTGCCATTAAACAAGTCACTTAGGGTGAAACCCTGATTCCACTGAAGTCAATGGCTAAACTCTTATGACTTCTCTTGAGTCAGGATGTTACTACCATTGTGCCTCAGTTCTGTGCTGTGAAATAAAAATAATACTTTCTCTTCCTCTTTGTCTTCTCTATTTAGATGGTAAGATCTCTGGGTATGAACTGTCCTGCTAGTATGTACGTAAGTGTTAAACAAATAAAGACATTTTTATTAAAATGTCTGTTTCCCTTCCTTCCCAGGTGGCTCAGCTTCAGAGCATTGGACATATCTAAAGGCACCCAATTCTGCAAATACACCTCCACCTTGATATAACGCTGTCCTCGGGAGCCAAAAAATCTTACCGCGTTATAGGTGAAATCGCGTTATTTTGAACTTGCTTTGATCAACTGAAGTGCGCTGCCCCGCCCCCCCCAGAGCACTGCTTTACTGCGTTATATCCGAATTTGTGTTATATCAGGTCACGTTATATCAAGGTAGTGGTGTATGCATAGGAGTAACTTTTCACACACAAGCAATCCCAATGAGTTTGATACATACAATTATTAATGTATATATATGTCTGCAGCACTAGGGCACATATTTATATATAGTCTTGGAAGAATTAGATTTTCATCAATAAATGTAAGTAATTGTCAATTTCACTGTACACATACAAACCAATGCAAAAATATTTCCATTGATGATAATCAAAATTTACAGATAGGCAAAATCAGACAAATGCTGCTTGAGAGTTTATTATGGTTTAATCTAAGTATATTTACTTTGTATGTTTTGACATGATCCTGACAATTTGTGTTTTAGCAAAATTAACTTTCTGAATCTCAGTGTCTACTCTCAACAATAATTATTGCCACTCCTGCCATTGTTTGCCCTTTATTTCCCACAACTATCAAAACTTAAATAGATAGAAATGGAAACAAATTTTTAAAAATATGCCAATATTACCCGTCAAAATGATAAAAAAAAATAAAAATTTAATTCTGCCAAGGCTGTTTATACAGCACTTACTACTACAGGACCTAATCCCGGTTTGGACTTCTTAGGCACAAATATAAATAACAATAATCACTTCTATTAGCACAATATATACTCAAGATATTTTCAAGTGTCACATTATAGTGTACTGAAAAATGATATGGACATGTATTTGTTATATTTGCCTTGCAATGATAGTAGGATTTTTTTCTGCCAATTTAAGCAGAGAATTAGCGCCCAAATTGCTATCTAGTCTTTGCATTTGTTTTATAGGTTCATTGTCAGATCATATCTACAAACCTGCATGATCTTTACAGTAAATTCTTTAAATTGTGGCAATGTTCCATAGCTGTATTACTGCGAACACCAAAATTGCCGGTTCTATCTTATACCCTTTATTCCCCTTAAAACCTATAGCCCAAACTACATTCAAAACTTCTTGCTTTAAACAACCCTTTCATTAACTAGGAGAAAATGCAGGCAGAAGTCCAGCTGCAGAGTGGCGGCTATCCAGTTTATTGCACTGAGTGTAGCATGTATGATTACCTGCCCCGTGGGCGGGTGGCATATGTGTGTATTCGGTGCAAGGAGCTCCTGGCCCTCAGAGACCACATACGGACTCTGGAGGCAAGGGTGGCGGAACTGGAGGAGCTAAGGGAGGCAGAGAGGTATGTTGATGAGGATTTCCGGGACACTGTAGAATTGTCCCACCTCCGGTCAGACAGCCCCTGCACTGTTGAGGAGGATGAAAGGCCCAGGGAAGCAGAGCAGTCAACGGGAGCAGAGGGAAACCTTCCCATAGTTGGGACCCTCCTTCCAGACGGTGCTGGGTTGCCTCTCGCATTGAGGTTACCTCTCCAGGGGAGGGAACTCCAGTTGCTAGGAAAAGGCAGGTATTAGTATTGGGAGATTTGATCATTAGAAACGTAGATAGCTGGGTTTGTGATGACCGGGAGAACCGTATGGTGACTTGCCTGCCTGGTGCGAAGGTTGCGGGTCTCTCGAGGCATCTAGACAGACTTATGTGTAGTGCTGGGGAGGAGCCGGTGGTCGTGGTACATGTAGGTACCAATGCCATAGGGAAGGGTAGGAGAGATGTCCTGGAGGCCAAATTTAGGCTGCTAGGGAAGAGACTGAAATCCAGGACCTCTATGGTGGCATTCTCAGAAATGTTTCCAGTTCCATGCGCAGAGCCAGGTAGGCAGGCAGAGCTTCAGAGTCTCAATGCATGGATGAGACGATAGTGTAGAGAGGAGGGGTTTACATTCATTAGGAACTGGGGAAACTTCTGGAATGAGGGGAGCCTATACAGGAAGGATGGGCTCCACCTTAACCAAAGTGGAACCAGACTGCTGGCACTAAACATTAAAAAGGTTGTAGAGCAGTTTTTAAACTAGGAGATGGGGGAAAGCCGACTGCTGCAGAGGAGCATGTGGCTCGGACTGAGACTTTTCTTAGGGAAGAGTCTAATGATAGAGAATCTCCAGGTTATAGTCAGGAGCAGAGGATGGAAGAGGATAAAGTAGGGGCCAGATCAGATGATAAACATTCCCATAAAAAAGAATCTGATACATCAGAAAAGGGCAGACAAATAAACATTGACAAGTTTTTAAAGTGCTTGTACACAAATGCTAGAAGTCTCAATAATAAGATGATAAAGGAGGATATTGATATAATAGGCATCATAGAAACCTGGTGGACTGAGAGCAATCAATGGGACACAATCATTCCGGGATACAAAATATATCGGAAGGACAGAACAGGTCGTGTGTGTGTGTGGGTGGGTGGGTGGGGGAGTGGCACTATATGTGAAAGAAAATGTACAATCAAATGAAGTAAAAATCTTAAGCAAATCCGCATGTTCCATAGAATCTCTATGGATAGAAATTTCATGCTCTAATAAGAATATAGCATTAGGGATCTATTATCGACCACCTGACCAGGACGGTGATAGTGATGATGAAATGCTAAGGGAAATTAGAGAGGCTATCAAAATTAAGAACTCAATAATAGTGGGGGATTTCAATTATCCGCATATTGACTGGGAACATTTCACTTCAGGAAAAAATGCAGAGATAAAATCTCTCGATACTTTAAATGACTGCTTCATGGAGCAGCTGGTACGGGAACCCACAAGGGGAGAGGCAACTCTAGAGTTAGTCCTGAGTGGAGCGCAGGAGCTGGTCCAAGAGGTAACTATAGCAGGACCACTTGGAAATAGTAACCATAATACAATAGTGTTCAACATCCCTGTGGTAGGAAGATCATCTCAACAGCCCAACACTGTGGCATTTTATTTCAAAAGGGGGAACTATGCAAAAATGAGGGGGTTAGTTAAACAGAAGTTAAAAGGTACAGTGACTAAAGTGAAATCCCTGCAAGCTGCATAGGCGCTTTTTAAAGACACCATAATAGAGGCCCAACTTCAATGTATACCCCAAATTAAGAAACACAGTAAAAGAACTAAAAAAGAGCCACCGTGGCTTAACAACCATGTAAAAGAAGCAGTGAGAGATAAAAAGAGTTCCTTTAAAAAGTGGAGGTCAAATCCTAGTGAGGCAAATAGAAAGGAGCATAAACGCTGCCAAATTAAGTGCAAGAATGTAATAAGAAAAGCCAAAGAGGAGTTTGAAGAACGGCTAGCCAAAAACTCCAAAGGTAATAACAAAATGTTTTTTAAGTACATCAGAAGCAGGAAGCCTGCTAAACAACCAGTGGGGCCCCTTGATGATCGAGATACAAAAGGAGCGCTTAAAGATGATAAAGCCATTGCGGAGAAACTAAATGGATTCTTTGCTTCAGTCTTCACGGCTGAGGATGTTAGGGAGATTCCCAAACCTGAGCTGGCTTTTGTAGGTGACAAATCTGAGGAACTGTCACGGATTGAAGTGTCACAAGAGGACGTTTTGGAATTAATTGATAAACTTAACATTAACAAGTCACTGGGACCAGATGGCATTCACCCAAGAGTTCTGAAAGAACTCAAATGTGAAGTTGCGGAACTGTTAACTAAGGTTTGTAACCTGTCCTTTAAATCGGCTTCTGTACCCAATGACTGGAAGTTAGCTAATGTAACACCAATATTTAAAAAGAGCTCTAGAGGTGATCCTGGCAATTACAGACCGGTAAGTCTAAGGTCTGTACCAGGCAAATTAATCGAAACAATAGTTAAGAATAAAGTTGTCCGACACATAGAAAAACATAAACTGTTGCGCAATAGTCAACATGGCTTCTGTAAAGGGAAATAGTGTCTTACTAATCTATTAGAATTCTTTGAAGGGGTCAACAAACATGTGGACAAGGGGGATCCAGTGGACATAGTGTACTTAGATTTCCAGAAAGCCTTTGACAAGGTCCCTCACCAAAGGCGCTTATGTAAATTAAGCTGCCATGGGATAAAAGGGAAGGTCCTTTAATGGATTGAGAACTGGTTAAAAGACAGGGAACAAACGGTAGGAATAAATGGTAAATTCTCAGAATGGAGAGGGGTAACTAGTGGTGTTCCCCAAGGGTCAGTCCTCGGACCGATCCTGTTCAACTTATTCATAAATGATCTGGAGAAAGGGGTAAACAGTGAGGTGGCAAAGTTTGCAGATGATACTAAACTGCTAAAGATAGTTAAGTCCAAAGCAGACTGTGAAGAACTTCAAAAAGATCTCACAAAACTAAGTGATTGGCAACAAAATGGCAAATGAAATTTAATGTGGATAAATTTAAAGTAATGCACATTGGAAAAAATAACCCCAACTATACATACAATATGATGGGGGTTAATTTAGCTACAACAAGTCAGGAAAAAGATCTTGGAGTCATCGTGGATAGTTCTCTGAAAATGTCCATGCAGTGTGCAGGGGCGGTTAAAAAAGCAAATAGGATATTAGGAATCATTAAAAAGGGGATAGAGAATAAGACTGAGAATATATTATTGCCTTATATAAATTGATGGTACGCCCTCATCTCGAATACTGCATACAGATGTGGTCTCCTCATCTCAAAAAAGATATACTGGCACTAGAAAAGGTTCAGAAAAGGGCAACTAAAATGATTAAAGGTTTGGAACCTGTCCCATATGAGGAAAGATTAAAGAGGCTAGGACTCTTCAACTTGGAAAAGAGGAGACTAAGGGGGGATATGATAGAGGTATATAAAATCATGAGTGATGTGGAGAAAGTGGATTAGGAAAAGTTATTTACTTATTCCCATAATACAAGAACTAGAGGTCATCAAATGAAATTAATAGGCAGCAGGTTTAAAACAAATAAAAGGAAGTTCTTCTTCACGCAGTGCACAGTCAACTTGTGGAACTCCTTACCTGAGAAGGTTGTGAAGGCTAGGATTATAACAAAATTTAAAAGAGAACTGGATAAATTCATGGTGGTTAAGTCCATTAATGGCTATTAGCCAGGATGGGTAAGGAATGGTGTCCCTAGCCTCTGTCTGTCAGAGGATGGAGATGGATGGCAGGAGAGAGATCACTTGATCATTGCCTGTTAGGTTCACTCCCTCTGGGACACCTGGTATTGGCCATTGTCGGTAGACAGGATACTGGGCTAGATGGACCTTTGGTCTGACCCGGTATGGCCTTTCTTATGTTCTTATGTAAAATTAGGGCCCACTCCCACAGCTCTGACTCCCCAAAATAACCACATTGAAGTCAATGGGACTTCTTTAGATGTGTCAGAACTGCAGGATTGGGCTTATTTTCAAACCTTAAAGAATATTTCATTATTTTATTATGTTAACAGAGTTGGGGAAGTATGACATAATAGCCATAGTAATCCTTTCTCCCTGGACATAATGTATATCATCCATGTACTGACCTGAAGAGAGAGCTATCTTTATTCTATATATTCAAATGAGCTTCTCCAATAATGTTTCTGTTTTGTTTTGCTAACCAGTAGATTATGAGAAATCGAGGAGGGATGTTCACAAAACCCATTAACAAATAAGGTGTGTGCTCACACTTCCTGCACACTGTTTTGAAAATTGATCCCTAAGGGCCTAATTAACTATTATGCGCTTTTCCTTCCGAAAAAGAAAAGGAACTTTTGTGCTTAAAATAACTTTGAAACAAAAATCTTCCAAAAGGTGCTGTCTTTCTTCTTTAGCAGTGCTTCACAAAATTAAACAAATCTCCAAAGGCCTGATTTGAAGCTCACTGAAAGAAGTATGGAGAGTCAAGGCACCAGCAACAGCATTTCTCCATCTCCTGCACAAAAAATATAAAGACCCTGATCCTGCAAGATGCGGGGAGCTCTTGACTCCCATGGAAGTCAGGGGCAATTGAGGGCACTCAGCACTCATCAGGAACATGAGGCCCTACAGAGGAACATGCGCAGTGCTCAGCATTCTGAGAAAACCGCTGTGCCCACACAGAACTAAGCAAGGGTGAGTAGGGTGAAAGGCGGTACAACAGACTTGGAGGTAGGGCATGGCCAAGATCTATGTGCCTTATAAGTGCTGTCTTGTGAATGCAGTGATTATAATTATTTCAGGTATCCCTGAAATAATGCAGTACTCCGGGGGGGGGGGGGGGGCGGGACTACGTAATCGGTGGATCAAAGCAAGTTCGATACAACGCGGTTTCACCTATAACGCGGTAAGATTTTTTGGCTCTTGAGGACAGCGTTATATCGAGGTAGAGGTGTATATATAAGTATTAAGACTTATAGTGCTCTGAATGGTAAATCCGTGTCTTGCCAAACAATTAGTGGACCACAGAATTTTTGACACAGACAAATGTCATACACATCCATGTTGAGTGAGTTACAGGGAAACCCAAGTAGGAGTTGGTTCCAGGATTTCATAACATGACATGACATGACATGTTTCCATTTAAGTCTAAGGTATGTCTCATGCACTTTTTTTTCTGCTGTGGCATGTAAAGATTTATATTCTATGATAATACTAAAAGAGGGTTTGGAAATTATACGACTTTTTCTTTAAGAGGAGAATTTCTTACACTGTCATGTTAACACTAGAAAGAACATTACAGGAATAACACAGATGCAGCAGCACATTGAAGAAGAACTCAGTTGGGTTACACACAGTGACCTATGTTTGACTATCATGTTGCTGAGACAACACAACACTTGATGGTACCGAGTCAGGAGGAGAGGGTGTCCATAGCTGGGCTTCGTTATTTCAAAATCTGAGCTAGATAAATAAGTTAACATATGAAGACATGGCAGTCTTGTAAGGTAATTTACTGCTGGTTTATTTCCTTTGTTGACTCATTCAGATATTAATCAGATATTGTGGTTCCTGATTCCAGAAAAGTTTCTGTGTTTCTTTGTGAAACTCACTTAGAAAATCCATGAAAAAGGGCATATTTCTCTTGTTTCCTGAGAACTATTTTTTCTCTCATATCACCTAGGAGAAATTTATTCACCAGTTTCAACAAAGTTACAATACAGATTAACTTTGCTGTTTGTTGCTAATGTAAAAGCATATTTCTATTTTAACACCAATGTGTTTATTATTAGGCTGTTGTACTTAAGCACCACAAGTGGTTGTGCACTCATACTGAGGGACTGAATGATATAAACTATATGAGTGATGTACTCTTTGTGCTAAAGTATCTCTATGGCACAACATATACACATGCTATGAATTTAATCTATTTTACAAAACTTTTAATTTAATTTTGTATAATAGTTATCTATTTAATATTATTTTAACTAGTAGGGGTTTTAAATCAATTGAGTTTATTGTACATTTTGCAATTATAACATAAGATTGGGCAATAATACAGAGGTTTTTCCCCATTTATTTCTAATTTGATACTTTCCAAATAGAAAATAAAATACAATCAGAATCTTTGCAAATCTAAAGGGGAAGGTAGAGGGGGAAGGGGAAGAGGTGCAGCATGCTATTTGCAAATGGGAAAAAAATGGTCACGGGGACCTAACAGCAAGTCCTCAGCTTAGGAAAACATGTGACGAGGAGAAAGGGGAATCTTAAACAGACCTGAAAAGAAGAATTTGTCCACATGCAACTATTATGCAACAATGACAAGTAAAAAGAGGCACATTCTCACAACATCTAGAATTTAATTCTTGGCTGCCTAGAAAATTGAAAACACCATTCATCAGTTGGAGATCTCTAAGTAAGGTAATCGGAAAATGGGATAATGTTGGAATGGCAGAAACCAATGTGACAATGACAATATTTCATACAAAGCCTTGAAAAATAGTCAACATGTTCTGAAGATGAAACATCAAACTACTCCTTACAATTTAACAGAAGTACTCATGTTACTAAAGGCAAAATTCTGCTCTTAGTTATTCTGGTACAATTCAGTTGATTTGGTGGGATTCAACCTGTTTAAATGAGAGTAAATTTTATCCCTATTTTGAGGAAAGTATTATAATACAACCACTAATTATGTCATTTGAAAAATGAAGCCCACATGTTAAGGTGATAGCACCCTATCTATTGTGATAAACAAATCAGAGCTGTTGCCACTTAAGATAAGAGGTAAAGGTTTGGGCTAGGTGGCTCTTTTATATAAGTAATCACCTGACATAATATGACAATAGAATAGATGTGGATGGCATTAATTTAAATAAATGCTTCATCTCCTCTGAAGCAGACAGTAATGGATAATTACCTAACAGCATGTACAGCACATTGTATTCCAAGTTGTTTCTATTTAAAGTATTGTACAGCAGATAAGCTATTGCCCAAGAAGCAAAATTCAACCTTATCTCTACTCCACTACAGTATTTGCAGAATTGGCCAAATAAACAAATAATCATTACAGAAGATCTCTTTACTTTGACTGAAACATATGGCTAAATTATGACAGAGAAATAAAAACAGGAAGAGAGCGGTTTTGAAGTACTGATTAAAAAAAAAATTGTGTCTGGAAGATAAAGGGTACTAATTAGTAAATGTTTATGGAAAGCTATTATAACGTTTAATTTTAAATTGAATTCATTTGTAGAAATTCATTAAGGTTTATACAATCTTAAGCATAAAGAATTCAAAGTGTCATTGATATCATTTTCTTTCTTTATAAAAGGCCCAACTGCTACAGATATTTTTCTAGGTACCTGCTATTTACATGGATTTGCAAAAATTACTGTGGGCATGAGCCACAAAGAAATGGTTTGGGGGCATTTAACCACTTGTGGAGGAACCATTCTTCAAAATCTCCTTTATAAAGTGCCTTTGCTTGGCTTGGCATCACAGCAATTTCATTTAGAATGGAACTTGCTGTTCCCTTACTGAGAATGAAATATAAACTAAGTACATTGGTTGGCTTTAAAACCTTAACAGTTTTCCCTTAGATGACTAAACAATATTACTTCAGTATTTGCAGTATTCTGTAAGTACTATATTACTGCCTAGAGCTTTGGATAAATGCCTCTTTTTATTGCTGTAGAACGCCAAATAAATGAATAATAAATCTAGCCCCTAAAGATCACATAAAGTGTGTTTGGGGCAGGAAAAGAAAAAAAGTAGATTTTCTGCTTTTTCAAGTCCATTAGTCCAAAAAATTGCAGTTTCTTGTCAACATATTACAGTGTTTGCCAAGCTGTAGTTGTGAACACACTCTAACTTTCATAAGAAATACGAAGTGCATTCTCCCTTCCCCCATTCCTGTCCAAGCATTTAAACTTGATTTGGAGGATTCAAAGACTGTGCTCAATGATACAGCAAGAAGCAGAATGTGCTGTATATATTTGTGGCCATAGGGTGTAGAAAACAGATTACAAACTAATTTTCTGTGGATTAAACCATTTTGCCATTAGAAGAAAAAAAACTATAGATGTATGGGTCGACCACAGTCTGATAGTACAATGAAACAATCATTAAGTAAATTCTTACTAAGGAGCCATCTGCTATTGTGTTTTGTTTGTCACATCTAGTTGGAAATTGTTCTTTTGTCCATTGGATGTGCATCATGAAAAAAACTGAATATTTTGAAGTCACGTGTGTGGTAAATATTTGGTAGTCACTTGTGATCATATACCTGTTTGTACGGTATAACCTCCCCTGATTATGGTCACAAAGAACCACTCTTGCAACATGTATGGAGTTTTATATTTGGAAGATCCATTTGACTGTATTAACCTCAGTGGAATGATTTCAGCTGTATTAGAAACATGCACATATTTCTCAAGATACAGGCAGTGAGAAAGTGAACAGCCGCAATGTGGGGAAGGGGGAAGAAAGCATAACTGAGGCTTTTAGTGTTTCCTTTAACACTTTGAAATAAACCACTTGCAAAAAAAAATGCAAGGCTGTTAACACCTCGACCTGCATAGGAAATGTACATCCTCCATCTATTCAGAAGGCAATATGAGGCATCAGAAGATCACATAGTTCTCATCTTATCCCCTTACTGAAGCAAGAAATGTGCCAAATGCTGCATTTCAGAGTTGTCATCCAAAGTGAAACAAGGTTTTTAAATACATGACATCTGCCTCCTGCCTCCTCCCCCTATGCTTTCAGAACAGTAGATAGGTCCTCAATGCCAGAAGTATGTCTCAGTCTCTGGATCAAGTATCACTCCCTCTGGAATATGTATTGGTTAGCACATGTCCTCCAAATACAAAGCCAAGGAAACTGTGTGGAAGAGAGAGGTATATTATTTGTAATGCCATCATTAATCATGACAGGGGCTCACAAATAAGTAAAACCAATACATTTAAATGATTTATAGCCATCAAGATATGTGTGTAAGAACATGGATTTACTACTTTTACTCGTGCCCTCCCAGCTATAGTTTTTCACACTAGTAGGTTTAGTGTTGTCTTAAACTATAGTGCAAGCTCTTGATTCATAGTTTCTGAGACCAGAAGGGACCACTGTACTCACCTGATGGCAGCAGGGCTGGTGCAACCACTAGGCGAACTAGGTGGCCGCCTAGGGTGCCTAGTGGTTGAGGGCACCTAAAAGCCCACTCAGGCGAGGAGGTGTAGTGGAGGTGAGCTGGGGCAGGGGGGCGCAGGGAGGGCCGCCCACAGTAATGGGGGGGTGCACAGGGGAACTGCTCCCCGCCTGAGATCACCTCCACTCTGCCTCCTCCGCTGAGCACACAGCCCCCACTCTAATTCTCCTCCAATCGGCGCTGCAAGCCTGGGAGGGGAGGAGAATGAGAGCGGCGCCGGCGTGCTCAGCAGAGGATGCGGAGCGGAGGTGAGCTGGGGCGGGCTCCCCGGGCGAGGTTAGCTGCTGTGGAGGGGGGCCCCCAGGCGGGATTAGCTGCAGAGGGGGGGTAGCTGCTGCGGGGCGGGGGCTCACTCCCCAGGTGGCGGGCTGGGTTAGCTGCCATGGGGGGTGGGATTAGCTGGATGGGGGGGTGGCGCAAGGTGGAAGTTTCACCTAGGGTACAAAACGTCCTTGCACCGGCCCTGGATGGCAGGAACTGTATCTTTGTATGTGTTTGGACAGCCCCTTGCACAATGAAATGTCAATGCTGAACTTGGGCTTTATTTCAGTACAACTACTAAATTCACTTCAATATGATAGGGGTATTGGATATTTGGAGGTGTCCAGAGGCTGTGAATTTGAAACTTTCCATGAGCACTACAACTTAATGAAAATTATTTTCCAATATGTTATATCAATAAAGTCAAATTTTTTGGGAAAACAAGTTTTTAAAATATATTGTTGTCCTCCAGATCTAAAGGAAGCTATAACCAACATATAGAATGGGATGAGGATGGTACTGCGTCTATACTTTTTCCCCTATATCCTTTCTTTCATTTGTCAAATAAATTAAGAATTTACTTGATGTTTTCAACAGTGGAAACCACCCACGGCGCTCGGGTAGCAGCTAAAGCAATGGGCCAAATTCTTCCCTAGCACACTCTGTTACATTTTAAATTCCATCCAACATCAGCTTTTGAAGCAAACAGGCCTCGTGGCTTGGATATCTCCAGAGGTAGAACACATAACTACATTTTAATAAAAATCCTCTTGAAAAAACATTCCTAAGGTAATTTAGCTGTGTTTGGACCTGCCTTTGATGAGTTTTCTAGCAAACTAGTTTTCTGGCAGGGATGTTCATGGAAACCATGAATTTAACTAACTACTGGTGAATAGTTATATGAAGCAAACTTTGAATTCAAACTTCATTATTCATATAAAAATCATGACTCAGAGTCACCCTCCTCCAAATAGGGAGCAGAAACAACACCATGGGATATACCATGACATATATATGGACAACCAAAACATTTATATCTGAATATTGAATACACAGACAAATTTCTCAGAAATGACCTACTGACCATGATATATGATAATAATCATTGCTGTTTTAACCACAAGGACAAGAACTGTTCCATTAAAGTACATGCACTTTGCTATAAAGGACAGTGTCACACTAGCAAAGTCTGCATAAAATACAAAATTGCTGATAGAAGGGTTAAGCAACCAAAATATATCAATGCTAACTCACAACATAATTGTTTAAATGTCAGCTGGACATCAGAGGACTACCTTTATTAATCTTAAAACCAAATATATTTAATATGAAAAAGTTAAATATCAATCTCTAGATGCAGCATAATATTTTGAAATGTCTGTTTTTTTGCGATAATTAACTAGGTGTCCATTTGAGAAAGGTTAAGACTCTAGTAGTGTAGACAACATTTTGAATTTTATTAGTACTAAGATTTATGTCATTTACATATTTAGATCTCATTTAAATACTTTCTCTCATAATTTTCAATATTAACAAGGTTATTCAAAAACAATTTTACACAATATAGGTTGGTGACACAGGATACCAAACATACAACTGTGAAGTGTCTAATTTTATATATGCAGATTTAATGTTCTTTTAATGTAAGGTTTGTTTTTTTGAGGGGTGTAACATGTATTCTGTGTTTTGACAGACAGAATACTGAGTTGTAGTGTGCCTTCAGCTAGTGTTCCTTCTAAGTTCTGCTTTGTTGTTACATGGTCCACAGTGCATCACAGCTTGTGTGTAGCATTGAGGCTTATATATAACCACACTGTGATGCACTGTGGGCCATCTAACAACACATAAGGTTCACCATAAATCATTACTGTGTCTATCAAAACACACAGAATATTACACACACACAAAAAACCTATGTTAAAAGAACATTATTAAGGCTGCAAAGTCAACCACTCAAAAGTTACCAAATACCAGAATCCTAACTCAGCCCCCTTATGCATGTGACTTATGAGACAGTCTTTAAATTATAGTATCACATACTCTTTGTTCCACGGGACCCCTGCCTCATTAAGTGAGCACTATCCCTCTTGTGCACTGAATGAGCAGCTATTCACTAATTTGTTGTCTCCCCATTGGCCAGTATGTGGCCCCATATCTTATTTGGGACAGAAGTATTAATTTTTACTCATAGGCTTTGCTATGGTGTTCATCACTGTAGTATCTGAGTGCTTCACAACCATTACTTTATTTTCACAACACCTCTGTGAGGTGAGACAAATTAAGGTGATAGGTATCCATTATTTTGAGTGCCCAATTTGAGACACACACGGCCTGATTTTTCAGAATACTCAGGATTATATAGCACTTTTTGTGGTCAAAGCATTGACTTCAGCTGCAAGAGGCGCCCTGTCATGCAGGGCACCCAGAAAATGAGGAACACACAAATAGTGACCACCTAAGAAAGGAACTCTGTGGCAGAGGCCGGGATAGAATCTAGTTCTCTGGGGCAGCATTAATCAGTCTTAACCTTAATCCTTTTTCTTCCTGAAATCCCCTGCCTCAGTCACTACTAACGTGGGATGGGGGACAGTTCTCATCCCATCCTGAAAAAATTTTCCCGTCCCAAATTGTGACAAAGTCTCAATATTGAAAATGTTCATGAGCCAATAAGCCGCAAAAATAAATCAGTATTGGTCAATCATAATGTATTGTTTCAACATTTTTAAATGCTTTGTATCAATTTCAGTTTCTTTTAATTTAAAGATTTTTACTATCATTATCTCACATTTTGAAATAAATAATTTAGAAGCAAAAATAGTGAAATTTTCATTTTAAAAATGTCAAAACAAAACATTCTGTCAATTAAAAAATATTCAAAATTCTTTTGAAATGGAAAATTCAGCAGAACTGATCCTTTCTGCAAATGACTCAGTTTTGACAAATCATCATTATCTGATGAAAAATCTTTTAGTTGAAAAATTCTTGACCAGCTCTAATCATTACACACCTTCCAACTTCCTACAAATAAAGCAGGAACCCTACAAAGAACAGTTTCCTTCACTGTATAACCTGGATTCATCCCCAGAACAGGTCTATCCTGTGCACTGAATGAGGCAGGGGTCCTGTTGTAAAAATAGTATTTAATAATGTAATTAAAGACTGTACCATAATCTAGCCACACAAGAGAAATGGATGAAGGTTTCACAGGCAATCTTAATTCTGGCATTTGTTAACTTTTCAGTGTTTGACTTTTGCAACCCTAATAATGTTCTTTTAACATAGTTTTTACTATGTGTGATTTTCTAGGAATTTTTTTAAAAGAAAACAGAAAAATAGGGAAATTATATAGCATCATATTGACACATTTTGATCTACCTCACATACCTCTGCCACTTGGTAGAACAGATAGCAGTAGTAGGTTGTAATCCTCTATGGAGGTCTGCACTAGATGGTGATGAGATATGTTACCAGCGAGTTTCACAGATATCACTGACAGCAGAGGAATGTGAGACTCAGGAATCTGGGGTTTCATTCCAGGCTCTAGAGGGGAGTGTAGTCTAGTGGGCACAGACTCTTCAGCCATTCCTCCAAGTGTGACCCCCGTCTGCTGCATTCCCTTCAACCTGTCCCTCTCCCAGTCTCTTTCCCACACCTAGCAATTCGCCCCATTCCTGTTCTTCTCACCTAAGTCTCACCATTCCTCTGCTGGCAGCAATATCTGTGAAGCTCACTGGTAAAGTAACTTATCGCCATCTAGTGTAGGCCTAGATAGAGGATGACAACCCACTACTGCTATAAATTCTACTAGTCTTCACTCCTAAGCCTTCTCATCCCAGTTCCAGTCTCCTGGCCCAGCAAGTCCTAGTTTCAGTTCTCACAACTCCCTATCCCAGCCCTAATATCCCCAACATTCAGTTCCAGTCTCCTTCCTTAGCCATTCCCAACTCCAGCTTCAACCCACCAGCTCCTCATCCTTAGTCTCCTTGACCAACCAGTCACATTCCCTCCCACCACCTCTTCGGCTGATCTGCTTCTCTCCCCGCATCCTGATGTTCAATGTCCACTTTCACCCCCATCCCCGCCATTCTGGCCTGTGTTCCCTGTCCACACTGGTTCTGAGTCCTAATCTCCCTCCCTGGCATCCTCATCCAATCTCCATGTCTCTCCCTTCTCCCAGCTCCTTGTACTAGTCTTTCTGCCCAGCCAGTCCCAGTTATTCCCCTGCACACTGGCTTCCCATTAGATTTGTCTCTTCTCCCCCTGCCCTACTGGTTCTCAGTCCTAGTATCCTTGTCCATCCAACCCATCTCCTCTACTGCTCCTCATCTGATCTAAATTCCCCCCACTACTGGCTCCCAGTCCCCCTGCCCAACATCTCTCTGTGGCTCTCAGGCCCATTTTTCTTGCCAAGCAGTCCCAGCAGGCTCTCCCCTTGCTCCAAGTACCAACCTCTTTGCTTAGTCAGTCCCAGTCTTCCCCCACATCTCAGCTTCAGGAGCCTGAACCAATATCCAGCACAGCCTGCAGCAGCCAGAGCTGAATTTCCAGGGAAAGTCCTGCTCAGGCCCATGCTGGAGCACGCTCAGTGTACATGAAATCTTCAGAGAAGTTAACTGCTAAAATCTAAGAACCCTCTGAATGTGCAAACTGTGATTTTTTCAAAGGCTCATAATTTTGACAAATTTGGGTGTATTTTAACAGGGACATCAAAAATGCACAACCCAAACACGAAGGATGCCTCCCTGTCAAATTTTAAGTCCCTGCATTGAAGAATGGGGGTGCTGGAACTTTTCAAATAAAAGGTTGCCAGAATTTTTAACATGGACAAAACATTTTCCCCTAGCCTCATTCTTAAAAATGGCTGATTCATAATCACTGAAATGTATTTAAAAATAAAAACATGATCAGCCTGAGGCAGACACCAAACATGAAAAATTTCAGCCCAAACAGTTGAAGTTTGACAAAGTTATAAGCATCTGAAAATAATCAGGTCTCACTATGGGAAGTGTCAGGCAACCTGAATAATAATTACCAGCCCCAGCACCTATGATGATTTACTAGATATTCAATCTATGTTTTATCAGAAATTCAACTATCACACCAAGTATTGCATGCTAAGCTTCTGTATGGGTATCAGTCGAATATGCAGCCTTGACATGGAAAACTAAAAGCATATCTTCCACTTTTGCTAGGTGTATTAGTCAGGCAATTCAAAGCTCTAGATAGCATATGCAGGCAAATTCAGTTCTAAAGACAGTCTGTTGCCTCATCACAACTGGCATTTTGCATAGAATCAATAATTGCACAGCATTCATGAGAAATTCAAATGGCACATTGTAAGAAAAAAAAAACACTTGGAAAAGTTTTACCTTTTGGGCTGTGCTAAGGCAGGGGATTGGAAAAGAAAGTCAAATCACCAAGAAAGCTAATTTCTCCTAATATAGACATATATACCAGCAACTAATTCATAACCAAAGCGGACTAACTGAATTATAACAAGGTTATAACACAAATTTTGATCCTGAAGATTATCACGCAATGTGTTTCAAGTCGTCACACAAATATGCTAACAGTATTTAAGAACGAGAAAAAAAAAAAAAAGAAACTACCTGAATCATCAGAAACCTGAAGGTGAAAAGAATAAAAATGAGTGGAGAGAAGAGATATAATATCAGAGACATTAAATAGGGATTTTACTTCTGAAAGTCTAATGTCTCTAGGGTCCTGCAATCAAACTGAAATGCTGAAAAAGTATTCACCTTTCAATTTACAAGAAATACTACATGGTTCAGTCACAAAGGAAGATACAAGGAAAGACCCTATCAATGTATCATAGTAAAAATAAAGGAGACTTTTGGGCTGTGAATTAATATTATATCTGAGGAGTACACTGCGAAGTGAATGGTGGCAAAAAACCTCACAATATACCCTAATAGGCATTTTTATAAGATAAAAACATTTCTCTTTTTGTCCTTTTATGATCTTCCTGTGTTGCAAATCAAAGAAAACAACAGCAGAGTTGTTGAACCATGAATTTTTTACTTGATTAATCATCAGAGGAAGCGGTTTTCCTACTTACATATACTCTGCACTTTTACACTCTGCTTGCTTGGAGTTTCTAATCAGACACAGAACATATTTCCAGCAAAATATAAAGTTCTAAATTTCGCCCTTAATTGGATTGTGGAGAGTTGCTAGAGCGGATGCTCTGAGCCAGAATCAAAGGGTTGTTTTTTTTTTTTAAAGTTAGTTTTCAGACTCACTGAAATCTTCCCAGGTCTCTTTGGACCATATATTTCTCTTATTGCGGAGCACATATGTGGGGAGAAAGTATCAGGTAAGACAGAAAGGTTGAAATTCACCCCCAACATAAGCCTATTCACCATTTAAGTCCCATGTAAATATTCAAAATATGAGATATAATTCTTGCTCTGGTCATCTGTATGGGGTGAATCCAAAATATTACATAATCTTCAGTGCAATTAAAGGCAGCTCATGTGGTCTAATATTACAGCCACAATTGCATAATACAAACTGACAGCTTAGAAAAATCTACTCTTGTGCTGCAATGAGATAAATAAGGGGGTGGAAGTGGGGAAGATGTGCTCAGGGCAATGTGGAGCAACAATTCACAATGATTCAGTCAAAACACAATGTAATTGTAATTGTAACTAGCAATAATCACACCTCAGCTTAACTTCATAGCCAATTAAATTAATCTGAGGTGTCATTATTGCTAGTTGAATCCTTTCAAAGCCACATCAGAAGGTAGAGCTGAGCAGACCATCAAACAACTATGACAGGACCTGTACATGGAAAATGGGATAATCCAAAATTTTAATAGTAGTGGGTGGTGGACAAGAGCCAGAACATGTAACAGACATGCAAACAGGGGACCACAAACAGGGGAGTGTGAAAGAGGGTGAAGGGGATCCCCCTCCTGAAGAAACAAGGTGCGAGTACTAACCTTGGGGTGAGTGAGTTTGTTTGGCTGTTTGTGCTTTTCTTTTTCTTTCAGGTTATTTCAGTTACAAGGTCAATTGGGATTGTGTGTTTGGGGACAGTTTGAGTCTTTGTTCCCCTGATCATCCTTGATCAGCCTCAATCATCCTTGTGATCACCCTCCTCCTGTGTGATTAACTAGGGGGTCGGGCTGACCTAGGAGGGAAGGCCTTGAAAGCCAGAGGCTAAGCAACCAAGGGACCACAAACAGGGGAGTTTGAGAGAGGGAGTTGTAATATAATCACTATGGTTAGGAAGGGCCGCATTGCCAGTGCCAACACTGCTCGTGTCTCCTCCACCTGTGCCTGTATCCAGACAAAGAACTTAACCATGGTTGCCTCTACCCAGATCCTGGTATGGATTTGCAGAGACTGTGGCCTGCATTTCCCACTCACAGAAAGCCAGGATGGGGGGGACATCCAGTGTGAGAGGTGTCTGCTGGTAGAATCTCTCAGGAAGCAGGTGGCTAGCTGAGGAGCATCTGTGCACATGAGGAATTCATTGACAGTATTCATTATGGAGGTTTCCAAGGCTGAGGATGCTATGCAACTAGAGAGGACTGCTGTCATACCACCGGGGGAAGAGGATATGGCCGCTGGTTACTTCTAGCAGCAGGAAGTGCTCCACCCCTACTCCCAACCCACCCACCATGGTGATGGAAATGCTGCCCTGGCAACGAGTGATGAGGAATCACCCCCCAAAGGTTGAAGAGGAGAAGCCATGTACCTCCAAGGTTGGGAGGATCGCAGCCACCACTCTCAGGAGGAAATGTAGGGTAGTGGTGGTTGGAGATTCTTTTCTGAAGGGGACGAAGGCACCATCTGTCACCCTGACATAGCATCCTGGGAGCTATGCTGCCTGCCAGGGGCCCGTATCAGAGATGCTATGGAGGGATTGTCGAGAATCATCCGGTTCTCTGACTACTACCCCATGCTACTCATCCATGTGGGCACTAATGATACTGCAAGGTATGACCCTCCACAGATCAGAAGTGAGTACAGGGCTCTGGGAGTAAGGGTGAGGGAGCTGGGCGCACAGGTGGTGTTCTCTTCAGTCCTTTCAGTCAAGGATAGGGGCCTCAGCAGAGACAGATGCATCTTGGAGGTGAATGCCTGGCTGCAAGGAGGGTGTCGCCAGGAGGGCTTTGGCTTCCTTGACCACGGGATGCTGTTCCAGGAAGAAGGACTGCTCAACAGAGATGGGGTCCACCTATCGAGGAAGGGGAAGAGCATATTTGGCTACAGACTGGCTAACCTAGTGAGGAGGGCTTTAAACTAGGTTCAACGGGGGCAGGTGAACAAGCCCACAAGTAAGTCAAAAACATGGAGACCTGGGAGAAGGGTTGGAATCTGGGGGGACCATGGGCTCTTATAGCAGAAATAAGGGAGAGATAAGACAGAACTGGGAGGGGGCAGAATCAAATGAATTCAGAAATGGTCTGAAGTAAATAGGATTAAATTCAATAAAGACAAATCCAAAGTACTCCACTTAGGAGGGAATAATCAGTTGCACACATAAAAAATGGGAAATGACTGCCTAGGAAGGAGTACTGTGGAACAGGATCTGGGGGTCATAGTGGATCACAAGCTCAATATGAGTCAACAGTGTAACATTGTTGCAAAAAAAGCAAACATCATTCTGGGATGTATTAGCAGGAGTGTTGTAAGCAAGACATGAGAAGTAATTCTTCTGCTCTACTCCACCCTGATTAGGCCTCAACTGGAGTATTGTGTACAGTTCTGGATGCCACGTTTCAGGAAAGATGTGGACAAACTGGACAAAGTCTAGAGAAAAGCAACAAAAATGATTAAAGGTCTAAATAATGTGACCTATAAGGAAAGATTGAAAAAATTGGGTTTGTTTAGTCTGGAGAAGAGAAGACTGAGAGGAGACATGATAACAGTTTTCAAGTACATAAAAAGATGTTACAAGGAGGAGAAAAATTGTTCTTCTTAACCTCTGAAGATAGGACAAGAAGCAACGGGTTTAAATTGCAGCAAGGGCGATTTAGGTTGGACATTAGGAAAAACTTCCTAACTGTCAGTGGTTAAGCAGTGGAATAAATTGCCTAGGGAGGTTGTGGAATCTCCATCATGTGGATTTTTAAGAGCAGGTTGGATCAACACCTGTCAGGAATGGTCTAGATAATACTTAGTCCTGCCTTGAGTGCAGGGGACTGAACTAGATGACCTCTCTAGGTCCCTTCTAATTCTATCATTCTATGACATACCCAGAACAAAGCAGCAAATGTACAGTGATCCAAAATACAGTTCAATGGCAAAAAACACAATGTGATGCATAATCAGGATTGGCGAATAGAAGAAAAAGGAAGCAGGACACATAGGAGAACAGGATGTGATATCTTGTGCTAAGATGGGAGTAATAACTACATGTGGTGCTCACAGGGCTGGCGCAACCCAGTAGGGCACTACAATATGGGGGGCGGCGACCGCGGCGGTATTTTGGTGGCGGGACCTTCTGCTGCCTCTGTGGGGAGCGGCATTTTGGGGCGGGACCTTCCGCCTCCTAGGGCGGCAGAAAAGCTGGCGGCACTCCTGGGTGCTCAGCATTCTACATATTACAGAAGTTATTGGCGAACAGCACAAGCTCCCATGTCATCAATACATGAGTAATTCACTAAACTCTCCTTAAGCAGATTCCTTTTCTACAGGTGTATTACCATTACAGGACACATGACAGTCACTAGCCATAGAATTGAAGACTTATCACATTGAGCTGGTCATCCTCTGTCCAGGATCATTCTGGAGTCTCCCACTCTGTTCTTCTGTTGCTTTCATGTGAGTTTGTCATTAGCTGAGACTCCAAGATCTTGTCTGATGGATCTTTTATGACTCTCATATCCCAGCCACTGGATGACCAAGTATACCGAACATGGCTGTGTGGAACAATTTAGGCAACGAGTGCTTTGGAAGTTAGTAGTGGGGTTTTCAAACTCACTGAAGGGAATTAGTTGGCTAACTACCATTGACTTTCAGTGACATTTAGGTGGCTAATTCACATAGGTGCTTTTGAAAATCTCGCTCTAGTTTTTACCCAGTACTCAAAGACAAAAGTTTCAACCTTGATTGCTGTGTAAGCTCTGTGGCCTCTGCTATACTTAAGGAGCAGGAGCCACCTAAATGATGCAATGTTATTGCTGTATGTTGTATTCATCATGATACACCTGGACACTTTACTTTCAAGTAGATTAGTTCTCCTGTTATTTATTATTTGTAGTGAGGAAGTGCTCAAAGACCCCTGACAGGTTCAGGGCTCCATTATATTTCTTTCTGCACAAATACAGAGGCAATGCAGGATTAAGGAAAAAGGGGGACTCGGGGAAATGCAGCCCTGGGCCTCTATTTTCTTGGAGGGCTTCCACTGCTTGAAATATTCACAAGAGATTTTATCATACTTATGCTAATACTAAAAAGAAAAGAACAAAAAACTTTATGGCCACAGCTGACATTGATTTTGTCCCCATTTCTTAAACTTTCATGATTTAAGTTTATTTAATTTTTTTCAGACTTTCGGTAGCCTGGCGATGGACATGCAAATTGGTAGTGCTAATCATCAGTCACCACCATAGAATATAGAATATCAGAGTTGGAAGGGACCTCAAGAGGTCATCTAGTCCAACCCCCTGCTCAAAGCAGGACCAATTCCCAGCTAAATCATCCCAGCCAGGGCTTTGTCAAGCCGGGCCTTAAAAACCTCCAAGGAAGGAGACTCCACCACCTCCCTAGGTAACGCATTCCAGTGTTTCACCACCCTCCTAGTGAAATAGTTTTTCCTGATATCCAACCTGGACCTCCCCCACTGCAACTTGAGACCATTGCTCCTTGTTCTGTCATCTGCCACCACTGAGAACAGCCGAGCTCCATCCTCTTTGGAACCCCCCTTCAGGTAAAGACTTTCAGTGACATTTAATGATAGCATGATACAATACTACTTTAGTATTGTTTTAACCTCACTTCAACAAGATGTCCAGTAAACAATTTCCAAGCAGAGTAGCAAAAAGGAAAGCTAAGTTAGAAAGAGAGAAAGTTGTAAGCAAGTTACACAAATGTACTATTTTTCTGCTAGTGCTATTTCAGAATCATCTTCCAAAAGATGCTGGACACTTTCTCAGAAAATGATAGTCAAGGTGAAAGTAGAGATATGAACTTTTTCCCTCTGGAGAAGGCAGAAGAAAGGCAAGTATTCCTGAAATCCCAGACAAAAAGTGGTGATGAAAGAGACAACCCACTTTTCCTGCACCCATCCATACAGAAGGTGGAGAGAATTGTAGAGATGATGAAGATAATGTTGTTGTTAGTATCGAATAGGAACCAGCTAAATGGCTTTCCTTGATAATGGAGGCATTTTGCACCCAGCACATAAAAAAAAAAAAAAGGTCAGCTCTATTTTCAGAATCACAACGACAAATGTATAGCTTCCAAGCGGCAATATAAATATCAGAAACGTTATCTCTCACCTCTTATTTTTGAATGAAAATTACCAAATGGAAAGCATAATCAGAGGCATTGATTGATGTGTTCTAAATCCACAGGCGCAGTATTGTTTTGTGTGCAAACTCTTTTCATCACCCAACAATCTTAGTGCCTTTTGTAACTCCAGCCTTTTCTGACTGGAAAAATAAGCAGAGAAGACTTGTTCTCATGAAAGCAGGGTGGAACATCGCAATGCCATGGCTGCATAGCTAGCACATTCACAAGACAAGAATCACATCAACAGCTGCTTTGAATGCAAACTGCTTACTGGAAGGAAGTTTTAAGGAATAGGGGGACAGTTGTTAAGCTTTTTGCTGAATGTGATTTAACATTTAGAGGAACGGAGGAAGCTATTGGCTTCTCCTCAGAACTGAAATTATCTAGATATTCTTGAAGCACCGCTGAATTTGACCCCTTTCTAAGTGAGCATATTAAATGCTATGGGGAAAAAGGTCACCCATCCTCTTGTCAAAAACAATCAATGATGAGTTCATTGACTTAATGGTTAAGGTTTTGGAATTCATTGTTAGCGAAATAATGTTCTTTGATAATATATTCAACACCTGATATTGCTGATAATGATCAGTTATTTACCATTTTATGATACTGCTTGCACAGTGCCTTATATAGGCATTTCATTGGGTTTGTGCTCATTGAAAGCCACACAAGCAAGTCACTCTTCCAGATCCTGAAGTCTTTATTGGACACAAAACACACCTGCTGAAAACTGCAGAGGTCAGTCATATGATAACACAAGTAAGGTCTGGAAAGTATCAAGGTCTTTAAGATCGGATCAAAATACTAAACCCACTAGCTAAGTACATGCCATACACAGCATATTTTCTGAACTTAGATGGAATGTCCCACATTGATTCTTGCATAGAAGTGATATTTTCTTCAGTTTTGTTCAGAAACTGTTTTTTTGGGGAAGAGCACCATCCCAATGATGGCAGCTTCTGTGCAACAATCTTATCAAGGGTGAACAATGAACTCTCCTTGTCCTAAAAACCCTCTCAGATATGAGATGGTCCTGCCATACTGAATCTTGTATAAACAAGTATAGTGAACTATAAGGTCATTCAATATTGTTTGAAAGAAACAATGTACAGTGCCAAGAAAAGTGGTGAAACTCTAAAGTGAAGCATGATTGTTGTATAAAAAAATGTGCCAACTGGGAACTGCACTTATGAGTATCTTGTATATGGGTGGCAGGTGAAGCTTCCCCTTGGGGACACCAGCCCCCTACCTTTCCTCTTCCAGCTGATGCCACACCACTTCCAGCCAAGGCCACACCCCAGCTTTCTACTCTCAGACCCCCCTCCCATGACCCTAGCCATGGTGGGGGGAGGACTGAGAGCTCAGCCCCTCCCGGCCATGGCCATGGGAGGGAGCTAAGAGCTTGGTCAGGGCCATGGGGTGGGGTCTGAGAGCCCCTTCCACCTGCGGTCCTGCCCATGGCATGTTCCCATTCTACCCCTTCCTGCTCACAGCCTCATCCCATCCCTTCCCCTGTGGGCCTGCCCCTGTTCTGCCCCCACTCCGTCCCTTCCCGCCCACTCCCCGAGACCCCACCCATCCTCGCTTGCTCCTTCCCCCACCCCACCGCTGCGTCCCTGATACCAGAAAAGCTCTGTGCCCAGGGCCGTGGTGGGGAGAGAGAGCTCCTTCAGCCCCAGGCTGTGGCGGGGGAAAATTTTTCTGTGGCCCCCAAGTCCGCCAGTGCCTCCCCTCTCCCCCAGCAGCATGAGATCTGGGGAGCTTAGACTCCCCCAGCCTCCATTAAGTGGCTGCCTATGATCTTAGGCAATGTGATTGTAGAAAGGTTTGACAAAACCAGTGTAAAGCTTCAAAAGCCAGGTCTGAGTCTTGTCATTACTATTAATTTGCTGACTTCCTTGCAAGAGTTTATCAGAAAACTTACAGTCTTAGTTTGACGATTTTGAAAAGCAAGCAAAAAAAAAAAGGGGGGGGGGAAGTGATGTTGATGAGCCCTACCATGAAGAAATATTAATGTACTTTAAAGCAAAAATGCCCAGAGGCAAAAGTGAAACTATACTTACAGCAAGAAGGAAATTTGCGGTTGTGTATTTTTTACATTATCCTTGACAAGCTAAATTTGGAACTAAAAAGAAGTGAATGTTATGCTGAACTATCCATAAGGTTTGGCTTCCACATCTCTTGATCAAGTACGAAGTGAGGAGAAGATGAAAACATTACTTAATACTTAGGCATATGATCGAAAGCCTGAGCTTTTTGCCAAAATTAATCAATTTTCAGCATGTATAAGATACTATGACATGCATAATAAGAGCGCTACTGGAACCATCAAATTTCTGCACAAAGATTTGAATAATATTTTCATTGTGTTGAAACTGTATTGACTGTAGCCATTGCCAACTGTGAAGCAGAGCAATCTCTTCTCAAAGCTTAAAAAAATGTATTTGGTCAACTATGGTAGAAATGTTTCAGAGTAGCAGCCGTGTTAGTCTGTATCCACAAAAAGAACAGGAGTACTTGTGGTACCTTAGAGACTAACAAATTTAATTGAGCATAAGCTTTCGTGGGCTACAGCCCACTTCTTCGGATGCATAGAATGGACCATATATTGAGGAGACATATATACACACACAAGAGAGCATGAAAAGGTGGGAGTTGTCTTACCAGCTCTGAGAGGCCAATTAAGTAAGCGAAAAAAAACTTTTGAAGTGATAATCGAGATAGCCCAGTACAGACAGTTTGATAAGAAATGTGAGAATACTTACATGGTAGAAATGGAGCTTAGTGTTACATAAGAACATAAGAATGACCATCCTGTGTCAGACCAAGGGTCCATCCAGCCCAGTATCCTGTCTACCAACAATGACCAATGCCAGGTGTCCCAGAGGGAGTGAACCTAACAGGTAATGATCAAGTGATTTCTCTCCTGCCGTCCATTTCCACCTTCTGACAAACAGAGGCTAGGGACACCATTCTTTACCCACCCTGGCTAATAGCCATTAATGGACTTAACCTCCATGAATTTATCTAGTTCTCTTTTAAACCTGTTATAGTCCTAGCCTTCACAGTCTCCTCAGGCAAGGAGTTCCTCAGGTTGACTGTGCACTGTGTGTAGAAGAACTTGTTTTAAATCTGCCACCCATTAATTTCATTTGGTGGCCCCTAGTTCTTATGTTATGGGAACTTTTCCTTATTCACTTTCTCCACACCACTCATGATTTTATATACCTCTATCATATCCCCCCTTAGTCTCTTCTTTTCCAAGCTGAAAAGTCCTAGCCTCTTTAATCTCATATGGTTCCCATTCCAAACCCCTAATCATTTTAGTTGCCCTTCTCTAAACCTTTTCTAATGCCCGTATATCCTTTTTGAGATAAGGAGACCACATCTGCACGCAGTATTCAAGATGTGGGCGTACCATGGATTTATATAAGGGCAATACGATGATATCCATCTTATTCTCTATCCCTTTTTGAATGATTCCTAACATCCTGTTTGCTTTTTTGACTGCCACAGCACACTGTGTGGACATCTTCAGAGAACTATCCATGATGACTTCAAGATGTCTTTCCTGATTAGTTGTAACTAAATTAGCCCCCATCATACTGTATGTATAGTTGGGGTTATTTTTTTCCAATGTGCATTACTTTACATTTATCCACATTGCATTTCATTTGCCATTTTGTTGCCCACAAAATCACTTAGTTTTGTGAGATCTTTTTGAAGTTCTTCACAGTCTGCTTTGGTCTTAACTATCTTGAGCAGTTTAGTATCATCTGCAAACTTTGCCATCTCACTATTTATCCCCTTCTCCAGATCATTTAAGAATAAGTTGAATAGGATTGTTCCTAGGACTGACCCTTGGGGAACACCACTAGTTACCCCTCTCCATTCTGAAAATTTACCATTTATTCCCACCCTTTGTTCCCTGTCTTTTAAACCAGTTCTCAATCCATGAAAGGATCTTATCCCATGACAACTTAATTTGGTGAGGGACCTTGTCAAAGCCTTTCTGGAAATCTATGTCCATTGGATCCCTCTTGTCCACATGTTTATTGACCCCTTCAAAGAATAGATTAGTAGGACATGATTTACCTTTACAGAAACCATGTTGACTTTTGCGCAACAATTTATGTTCTATGTGCCTGACAATTTTATACTTGACTTTTGTTTCAACTAATTTGCCCGGTACTGACTTTAGACTTACCAGTCTGTAATTGCTGGGATCACTTCTAGAGCCCTTTTTAAATATCGGCGTTACATTAGCTATCTTCCAGTCTTACTTTCGTGTCAGTTGAATGGGATTTACTCCATACACTTTCATTTGAGGTGACAGTAACTGAACCTGTGGCAATTAAAGCTTGCAAGCTGCAAGTTTAAACATGCAGCATTTCATTTGACTCAAGGTTTTATGTTTATACATTAAGTATATAACTTGTCATCAATTTTCTTTTTACATTTATTCAGTAATATATATAACTTGTTGATTGTCATAAGCTGGGTACTTTTTTGTTTTCATTAATACCATGTTCATGAAAAGAGGATATCCAAAAAAACATTAGCCTGAGGTCTCCAATCTCATTAATCCAGTCCTGCACAGAGACTGTTCCTGTCCCAAAAGAATGTACAGCCTAAGAAAACTGTATTCACCATTGCTTCCATATCCTAGATTTGTAAGTCACATGCTCCATATCTCTTGTTTCAGTGACACAAACAATGAGGAGTAACAATGGAAACCTTGATAGGCTACAAAGATAGTTTTAGTAACTTCTCTCTAGTGAGATGTGGGATGATATGAATCTTCTGAGGTCCCAGCAGTTTGTCCCTCTATGAATTAGGGAATGCATGCATTCTTTTCTTCTTCACCTATACAGACCTGGCAAATATTAATCCATTATTCTTCATATTTTACCGAATAGAGGACTGATGTTCTTCAATATAATTATGAGTGAACTAAGATGGAGAAAATAGAGAGTTGGGAATATTTGCAGATGACACTTTGTTTAGGATAGATAATACAAGGAAAGAGTAATCCCAGAAAGACTCTGCCAAACTACCACAGGTTTTTTGTCACTGTTTAGGGTAAACTTATATATGGTGCAGCCCTGTGTTTCGAACAGGTAAGTAGCTGGGACCAAAGCAGTTGGTGCTGGTCATGCAGAACCACACTTCACAGTTTAATAATTTATTTCCACCATATGTTTCACGTCTGTAATGTTAGTGACCTGTGCTCCCTATTCAGCCAGTCAGCTCATGCATTCATAAACAGCAACTGCCTTCTGAACAACGCCAATTATCTCCATTGTTGCCCCTAGCACCCGTTTTACTGAGATGAAAAAATGTAGACTGAGCATGTGACATACGAGTCCGTGGGGATTAGCAATGATGTATATTGTTTTCATGATGCTGAGAGCACCGGCATTGTGCTATTACTCACCGATAATGATTCATTTTTGTAGCATCTGCACCTCATTTAGGTGGAGTGTTTGTCCACATCAGCCATACCCACTAACCCAAACAATGAACTTTTTTTCCCCCATTTGCTGTCTTTATTTTCAAAGTTGTAGGCATTTTGGAGATTGTTGAATTATCTATCATTGTTCACCAGCTTCAACATATTGACCAATATTCCTCTTGCTTTATGTTTGCTGGTATCACAGCTTTCATTTTACACTTGATGTGCTATGAGCCTCCCTCTGCATATGTGACCATGTGGTGTTTGATGATAGCACTTTACCAATTACTGCTCACAGCTGTAGGTCTTTCCCAATGGCATTTTCTTGATATGTAGCACTTACGTTCTTTTTCAGGGCATGCGTCATACTGACTGTGTTACAAACAGGTTATTGGAATAGCAAAATGACATGGCATCCCAATTTTGTCTACCATTTCTTGTAGACCTTTGCCACTTATGACTTTTTATTCATAGCTAAGGAAACGTATTAACCTAAGATTAGAAAAATGAAGGAGAAATCCAAGAATGAACCACAGACATTTATTGACTGATTGTGAAGTAGCAAATATTAGCTTCGGGGTAAATGACCCCTGTAAGATATATGCCATAGGAAGGGGCAGGACAGAGCCAGAACACCCCACTATGCTGAAGTGGTGCACCTGCTACTGCAAACCTTTATAGAGGGCACATTTCTCCCACCATGCTGCTGCTCAGTACATATGCAGGGCAGAGCTATGTCCCACCCTCTTTCCCCGTTTTTTGGATGCCAGATGTCACCATGTATATAGGAATGAGAAGTCCCAGTGCTCTCCTGACCAGAGGGACTGCAATTCGGCATGGTCCTTACACAGCCGAAAGATAGGATATGCACACTGTCTTTCACACAGCTCACATGTAAAATGGTCAAGCAGAATCTGGCTTTTTATCGTCAAGCGATGAGACAGCATGAATGTAAGTCATGATGAGATGGATGAGTTTATGTAGAAGAAAAGGAACTTAGTGAAGATATGAATATCTAAAAATATAATTGTATCAGGAGACCATCTACTGATTATGTTATAAGGAAAATGCTTCACTAGTGCAGTTAAAGTGGCATTATCTCAGATTTATCTAAATTGGTTTCATAACCCTACAGTACATACTATAATTGTTATATTTTTATTAGCATTCTGATATTTTTAATCTTGTTTCTTGGTCTCTCAAAACTATCTCCATAAGGCAATGTTGTATAATCAGGAGGCCTAATTTTGTTCCTTACTATGCTGGTGTAAAAGGGGAGAGAATATAAGGGCTGGAACTGAAGATGGAGCACTAGAAGGCTCCTATACTCTAAGAAAGTGTTATAGCCTTCATTACTGTGGTATCTGAGCGCCTCTCAATATATAATGTATTTATTCCCACAGCAAGCCTGTGAGAAAGGGAAATGCTATTATCTACATTTTAAATGGCTTACCCACAGTCATACAGGAAATCTGAATTGGGGCATTTAGATTCTGGTTCAATTTCCAAGTTCCAGGTTAATGCCCTAATTGCTAGACCATCCTTCCTTTCCACAATAGCCTTGTTCCAAAGCCCAAAGTAGTCAGTAGAGTCTTTCCAGTGACATCAATGGCCTTTGGCTTAGGACCAATGGTAGGAAGTGGAGTCAGAACTGAAAAAATGGTAAAGGGAGAAAAGTGGAAATGGTTCTTTAGAAAATGAGTAATAGTCAGTGCTATAGCCTCTCCTACTACTGAATGTTTGAAAAGCCTGTGTTCAAATGATTTAGTGACAAATTTATTACAAAGTGCATCTCATTCATTTACAGGAAACCCTCTTTACTGTACCCCCTAATAAAAAGTCATCTGTGAGTCAGGACCAGAGGTAAGAAAGTACTAAGAAACCAATTATTCCAATTAATGTTCGAAGCTAAGGGATGATAGTTTAAAGCAAGTATTTTGTCAGAGTCTAGACCAGTGGCTTAAAACCTTTTATTGTGTGACCTACAAAAGTGGATGAAAAAAATTATCCAATGACCTTCTGCATTTGGGCCATCATAGGTTGATTTTTCAGGCTTTTTGTGGATAGGCATGGGAGGGCTTATTGCTGCTTGATGGGGGTGCGAGTAGATGTTTCTCTCTAGCATAAATTTAAATAAATAAAAAAAATTAAAAATGTATGGAGATATCCTATCTCCTAGAACTGGAAGGGACCTTGAAAGGTCATTGAGTCCAGCCCCCTGCCTTCACTAGCAGGATCAAGTACTGATTTTGCCCCAGATCCCTAAGTGGCCCCTTCAAGGATTGAACTCACAACTGTGGGTTTAGAAGGCCAATGCTCAAACCACTGAGCTATCCCTCCCCCCTCCACAGCATCATCTTGTCCCTCTACCCCTGCACTAAATAGCATGTAGCTGCTCCAAGGGGCTAGATTTCTCCTAGCATGGAGCGAAGCACTGCATCTGTGAAAGAAGGTAGTGAGAATGGGTGGGGGAGAAGGCAGTGGACTAGGTTTGCTGTAATATCTACAAAATTACCCTAATTGTGAACTCAACTGTAAAAATGAGTAAAAGTATATAAAATGTCACAATAACCTATAGTAGTAAATGTTAATGGGGAAAGGTGCAAAAGGGAGGTAGCAAGACTGAAATAATACAAACAAAAGGCATACTGACATAATTCAATGACTGTGTTAAGCTCAAACTTGGTAAACAAAAAAGTGAGACTGGAAATGAATAGACCAAAATTGGTTTGTCAGAAATTAGGCCTAAGTGGTGCACAAAATAATGAGGGGATCGACTATTCTGCCAACAACTTCTGCAGTGAGCTTTACCATTATGGCTGCCACTCCCACCATCTCCAGGGACCCCAGGATCTACTCTAACATGGTTGGGCCTTCATGATCCTGAAAAATGTCCTGACCAGATTGAGGCAGAGAAAGGAACCCAGGTGATATCACCACCTCCAGCGGATTCAACTACTGCCCACACACCACTTGGGATGTTAGACTTTGTCACACGCACCACTTTGAGTGTCGATTTCCACCCCCACCCCCCAGGTCTTCTTTCATATCCCTCTCCTTTTTTCTTTTGTCCAATAAGCGTCCGGCTTAGCTAGCTGTGGCAGCACCTTTTGCCAAACTGCTCTAAGCCTGTGACCAAAGAGGCAGCTAAAAGCAGTGACCTAAGCAGCCCAACACTAGTAGAAAATTTGCCAGGTCTCAGAGTGGCTAATAAGACCAGCTGCCATACCTCTCTTTCTCCAGAAGCGAGATTTCAAATGAACATCAACACCAGAGACAGAAGCTGCATTGTTTTTCTTTGCTGTTTTTATTTCTCCTTCGGTTTTGTCTTTTAGGAAATGGGATCAGACTTTAAACAGCAGCAACAAAGGCAGCTCCAGCTCATCTCAACTAACTTCTTCGCTTTTCCTTAAAAAGGACAATAATCATCTTCAGTACCATTTAAAAGACGGTCAGACAAGGGTGTTTTTTTCTTTCTTTCTAAAGACTCTCTTCAGCTAAAGAGAATGGTAATAAGGGATGTATTTTTAATAAACTGTAAAAAAAGATTATAAATAATGTGTTTGCCATGGTACTAAGCGGGCTGATATCTCTGCGTACCAAATGCTGTTTAACACTATTCAATGTGGGACAGTGTCAGGCTCATGTTAACATCTTTTACTGTTTGGTCCCATTTATTTCATCTGAATTAATACAAAAGGGTTGAAGCAGAAGTAAAGAGACAGGGGAGGGAGCAGGCTGCTCCTTCATTCCACTGCCCAAACTTCCCTGGGATCCTAATTTTGCTGCTTTCTGAGCCATTATAGTATTCCTTTGCAATCCTCTTCCACACAGTGTGCTCTATCTATTGAGTATCACCAGTCAAGGTAATTCCTTGTCCACTATACATATTTTGGATCATATTAAGACCTGGTGTAACTACATGTAATTCTTCTGAATCTGACCCAGTGGGGCGGTCGTAAACTGCAAGGAAAAGCAAAGCCTGTAGTCTCAGTCCAGTTCATTCACTTTGTCAGTGATGTGCATCTTTAGATTGTTACTATTACTTAAGAAATGGGATGCGGAGAACAACTCCTGACTGAGCTTTTAAAATGGAGTTAATGTTTAAAAACAGCCAAGATGCACTTAGTAAACTGAGTATGATGGCCTGGGTGGAGGCGAAAAAAAGAGGTTTCCTCTGAAATTCGTCCACTAGCACTCCAGGGAAGAAAATAGCAGTTTCAAGTTGACTTTCTTGAACTTGACTGCCCTTTCAGCAGTACTTTGTGGCCCTAAGCTGTTTTATGCTCCACATTTAGGTTTTAACAAAAACTGAAATGAGTTGAAAGTGGCTGTTGGATGATAAACTGCTATTGGGAAGGGCTGCCAAACTCAAGAGGTAAAATGGAGAAAAGAGTTCTAAAGAGTCCAGCAAAATGGAACTTGTATTAAGATGGGGGGAGGTTTTTATTTCTTATCATTTTGAAATGTTTGGAGAGTAGAGCAGTTATTAGTCTCTGTACAGCAATCTATGTGTAAATGACATTGTACATTCTCTTCAAATTGGGAGCAGGTTACATTCAAAGCCCTATTTTGTATAACTTTGGCTAAGAACATTGGCTTGGCTTGAAAATGATCAAGTTCACTTTTAGGCCTAAGGAAACCTATTGTGTAAAATTGGATTGATTAAGCTATTTCTGAGTTATAGTTCATTAAATTATTTTGGTTTTATATTTGTGTCAACTCTCTCTGGCCCCTCATTTTTGTAGGTTCTTCTAATTCAAATGGTTTACTACTATCACATGTAGCTAAATCTCCTTTAAAAAGTCATTCATAGGCCAAACTTGAAGAAAAAAATATTGTAATTAAGCAAAGATACTAATAGATTAAGGTTCACTGAATCAAACTTTAAGGCTTAGAATGTTTCAATCTTGAAAATACTTGTGCACATCGTAATGAGCAATTTGCTGTTTGGCTTCTGGCTTCAACTTAAACAACATAAAGGATCATTCTATACCACCTCACTTCAGATAATATTTTCCCCTTAGCTTAAGAGATGGAGGACAAGGGTTATAATATGCAATTTATAGATTTAATATATAATATTGTATATAAAAAACAACCTGAGATACCAACCAATAGATAAAGAATGACTTTTTAGACACTTACTTAATTTATTTCCATAAGTTACCAGGAATGTAATTTTTGAAGCAATATTACATTTCTTCTCCTCTTACATTTCTAGAGCTGGAAAAATTTTAAGTATTTTATACTGCAAAGCAACTGAACTTATAATTATCAAAAAACTCAGGTTGAAAGCTAGATCACTTGCAGCAGTGCTATAGCTACATTAAACATGGCCAAACAAGGTATTTTCTTTTTAATGTGATAGTTCTCTATTAACATGCCATGAACTAGATGAATCAACTGGTCTATAATTAAGCTATTGAAGGAAAATATAAATGGATGCATCAGATATGTCTCAAAGCATTCTTTTTCAGAGTTTCTTTTTTAAAACATAGCTGGTTAGAATTTAAGGATGATCATAACAATCAGAGCATGATAGAGTCAGAATAATTTCAATGAACAAATATTCTAGGACAGAAATAACTAACCAACCAGAAGCAGTTCCATGGAGAATAAAACCTCATACAATAGTATATGTAGGAAACTAAACCTGTCATTATGGTAGGTATTCTGTTTGGAAGAGCAAATAATGCAAAGCTTTTAATTTCAATGGAAGATTATATCCAAAACACAAAGGAAGCAACCAAATCTGTGCTCCCTGTTAAACACAAAATGGTAACAAGTCTAACAAGACCAAGGAAAACTTGTAGCTAGTAAACAAAGAATAAAGCTACAGTTCAGGAAAATTGCTTAAGTATGTGCTTAACTCCTGATTGGAGTTAAGCACATACTTAAAAATTAAACATATGTTTAAGTGGAGCTCTAAATTGGACTTAATTCAGGTTAGGGTGTTTTAAAAGGGTGAATCCACAACCCAATAGATGACTGCAAATGATTCAGTAAAGAGAGACTTTTCTAGCTGACAGAGGTCTAATAAATAAAGTAAGCCTCAGTTAATTGTAGCACTTAAGTCTGTTTAGAGTTAAACACGGGATTACGTGCTTTGATTAACTGCAGCCTTAAATCTCAAAATGGAGTTACATTTAAGAAAAGAGTATAAGAGGGGAGAGATACCAGAAGTAGATTGTACAGGAACAATCCTAAATTGTAGAGATAACAGCACAGTTATTTTGAGAGGCACTGGTGACTACTTTCAGAGTAACAGCCGTGTTAGTCTGTATCCGTAAAAAGACGAACAGGAGTACTTGTGGCACCTTAGAGACTAACAAATTTATTAGAGCATAAGCTTTCGTGGACTACAGCCCACTTCTTCGGATGCATATCACCTGGTGACTACCTGGATCAAAAACCTCTTTGAAAGTGGATGTGAATGCACTCTTCACTTAACACAGTTGTAAGAAACACATAAGGGAGAACACCTAAAGCAAGGACTAATAGAATCTACTCAGAAACTACCGCCATGTGGGAGGAAGATTCCATAGGGTATAGTGACCAGGGCGGGGGGGGGGAGGAGGGGATGAGAGAGAGGGAAGGCAGGACACACAAATTGAGAATGCACAGAACAGAGAGGCAGAGGCAAAAAGTGAGAAAACGAAGCAGTGGTCTGAACAGTGTATGATCCCAGAAAAACAAGAGAGCACATGCTTTTGGGTTTGGTATTGACTAAAGAGATTTGGATCTGTAAGCTAGAAAAATGCTTTTTGTTCTTGGTTCCTCCTGCATTTGGAGAAGCAGGACTTTCTACATTCTTTGTAAATAAACAAGATTGCATCAAAGAGAATACCACACTCCATCAATTTCTACTTCCAACTGGAACATCCCCAGAGCCCCCAAAATTTGATTATCCGCTCAGGTCAAAAAAGGAGCAGTGGTCCAGGGTCTGATTCTCCAGTATGATCATTCCCCTTTACAACACTCTCGCAGCATTAAGGGGCCTTAGCGTAAATGAGACGAAACTCAGCATAAAATGCTGTAAGTTAAACAAGTTGCAAGCAATAGGACGTGTCCCTTAAAAAAAATACACAACCAGGAAAAATATAAACATTAATAAAAGGCCTTTACATCCTGGGAAAGGAAATAATAATAAGTCCTGCTTCATCCATATTCAGATATGGTAGATCCCCAATATACTTTAAGATATTTTCTGTTGGCCCTAAAAAGGTAACTGTTTTCTTAAAAAAAAAAAAAAACAATAGCACCAAATAATTTTGTTAGTCCTACACATGCTACAGCTAAGAAATATTATATATTCTGTACCAAGTAGTGTATAACTCCCTTAGGCTCTCAAACAATAAAGTCATGGGAACTTTCATGGTAAAGATTTGGGACAGCCGCATAGTCCATTTCAAGTTAAAATGCCATCTCATAGTCCCCATTTTCTCACAATTCCTCAGCAAAGCCTGTTGTGTTGTAAGACATCTTGCCACAAAAAAAAAAATTCTGAAAAAAATTAATGTAATATCTAACTTGTATCTAATGTTGGTACCACTCAATATCTCAGTATTAATTCCAGCAGCCATTCTAAAAACAAATAATGTAGAATTACTAAATTGGGAAATCCTTATGTAGAACCTGTTGTCCTGATTAAGCAGTTTTTTAAAAGCCAGCTACTTACATGAGAACAAATCAGACAAAAGAGCTTATGCTCATTGCCTGCTCAGCTTTCCTGAAGTCTGTGTGTGCATTTGTGTGTCTAGTTTGGGCTCACCGTCATAATGAGACCCCCACAACCTCAAAGGTGGGGGAGGGGGCTCTGTCTGATCAAGCAGGAAGAAAGGTATCACGGCTCCTTTAAGTCTTCCCCATCTTCTTCCATTTGGGATGGGGCAGTATCACCTGAGCTGGGAGTTAGTCAGAGGGGCTCAAGTAAATCATTGGCTTCTGTGGACCAGAGAGAGAATATATTCCTTGTCCTGCCACTAGAACCCTCTCTCTCTTGCATCAGCAGCTCCCATGCTTGAGATCAGAGTAGGTGTGGGTTTTGGGGTCTGCTTTGGACATTTAAGTAGACACCTATTTGGCACTGAGAAGGAATTTTTCCCTCCAGATTGGTTAGGGCAGGATGATTTTATTTATGTTTATTAGTTATTATTTTGCCTTCTTCACAGCAGCTCCAGTAGTTGATGGAGTAGGTCAGGAGACAAGAGTCAAGTTGCTACAACTTACCCGTGACAGCTGTCCAGTGAATGTATTCATTCCAGAAGGGGTCTAGTTCCCTGACAAACCAGAGCAGGAAGTGCGCTTAGGGGGAAGCATCACTTTGAATAGCTGGGAACAGAATTTGGTTCTTAACCTTTGGTACAGTTAAGAAGCCATCTCCTTTCCTGAACCACTTAACCTTCATACTAGGGGAGGATGGTGCAGTGGCAGAAATGGGCTGAAAGCAGGTTTGGCTGGGGCAGCAGCAATGGGGGTTCAGGGGGTCTGATGGCAGCCCTCCCCAAAGAGGCAGAAGTGATTAAGGCAGAAATTACCTGCTGTGTACAAGTTGTTACTGGATAATTCCCAGAGGAGTTAATATTATGGTCTAATTAAACTATATCTCATATCTTGAGATTCTTTCTGCATATTCA
The DNA here is from genome assembly GCF_013100865.1 of Trachemys scripta elegans. Classification (NCBI taxonomy): domain Eukaryota; kingdom Metazoa; phylum Chordata; order Testudines; family Emydidae; genus Trachemys; species Trachemys scripta. The sequence continues at coordinate 167,831,833 of NC_048298.1, read as the reverse complement.
GGACAATACCTGCACGTACAATTGACTGTCTAGGTGTAACTGTCCATTTGTATGTGCAATTACCACAGCTGCATATGAAACTACAGTAAATGTTAACACGTGTGTGCCCATTTTGCAGAGGACAGCCTGGTGAACATCAAATGCCGAATCATAAAACAAATGTGAATGGTCATCTCCTTCATCACAGGAGCTGAACAGTGATTTCAAGATTATATGGAGGCTATTTCTCAGACATCTGAAATTTGGCTTCCAGGAAACATCAGCAGACGTGAGTCTAGAAAATGTCAATAACTGCAACACAATTATTTAATAATGCATCTTTGCCAAATAATCCTCAACAAAAGGTTACCCTCACTTCATTTCTCTTCTGAGGATCACTTCCTTTCTTTCTGGACAAGATCTATAGAATTTAATAGAATGAAACCAATGGGCGTCTATAGAAATCACTCCAAAAGCCTACAGGATTTAATAGCAAATGAGAACCTTTGAGTGGTTTAAAATAAATTATATAATTAGATTTAATAACAGGGACACATTTCTACATTAAATTCTATAGGAGGCTTAAAGATTCTTGAAAGGTTATTTTCTATTAAATCATTAGGACATTTGCAAATGGCTAGTGCATTTCATTTGGTATCTCCGCAGCGGTTGGCAAACTCTGTCTTTATATGTCGTTCAAACCTAGTTGCCATTCAGGCACCTTTTCTGCCTATTGCTGCCCATAAGGACCCTTCTACTTGCACAGATGCCCTTTGAAATCTTTGGATCTCCATATGGGTGCAGGAGTCCCGTCTTACTGAGCACCTTCCATCACAAGTGGAGCCTCCAGCTGGTGCTCTGGGGATTAACTACCAGCTTGCACTCTCCCTTTGATAGCATCTTTCCCCCATGCTGTCTTGCTCACTCCCAGATCTTCAGCCTTCGCTTCATGGCTTGGCCCTCTGGCCAGGTCACTAAGGTCCTCCTCTTTTGGGGAATTCACATTCCTTCCCGAACTGCTGGCTGGCTAGCATCTTCAACACCCTTGCCACTTCCCAGTGGCTGGTAGGGGAATCCAAGCCCTCCCTCTACTCTGGGCTCCAGCCCAGGAATCCTATAGTAAGTTGTTATAGTCACAGTACAGTCCTATCTCTTGCTGCTGTTTCCATGGGGTTTTTTCTACACATCTGGCTTCCCCCACTCTACGTTCGTCAGCCTTCAACTCCCTCCACTCAGGGAATGACTACAGCCTACTTCCCTGCAGCCTTTCCCAGAAGCAACAACAGCTTCTTACTCTACAGCCTGCTTCCTGGCTTTATACAGGCTCTGCCTGTTCCTGAACAGGTGAGCCTGCTCCTAATCAATTAGTTCCAAGCTGCCTGGCTCTTACTCGAGGTGCAGCCTTAAGAGTTAATTGGCCAGCCAGGCCACCTTAACCCCTTCCAGCCCTGTGTGGCATGGGTACCCCATTACAGGGACTTAGGGTTTTCTTCCCTGCATTCCTTGAAAATTCCAAGGAATGGAGGCCTTACTCCCTTAAGAGCTTAAAGGATCAGCACCTCTTTTGTTTGGACAATATTGCAATAGCAGATATTTTACAAGCATCATCATTTAAGATTGTGTTTGTTTAACACAATTTGGCCAATACTATTCTGCATAATTTAAATTAATATGGACATACTCTTCATATATTTATTTTAATCAAGCTATAAGGGAATTGGATGACAACATAAAACAAAAAAATAGCATGAAACTGAAGCAGGAATGAGGTTATGTTGCAAGCACTTTCAGGTCTGTCTGATTGGAAGGTCAACATGGCTATAGCAATAAAAAGAACATATTGTGAGGTATTATAGAGCAGGTTTGTTGTTGTGTCAGCCTCTTTCATGCAGTTGAAGGGTCACTGATCCCATGGTGGAAAAGAGCTAGTCATCTCTGACAATTTTTATATAAGACTGACTGACAGTATACACACTGCTGGACATCATGTCTGGTGTCAAAAGACTAGTGGAAATTCAAACTGCCTTTGCACTATCATTTCAGAGACAGGGGCAAGATAAAGCTATATGCAATTTTCATGAGGAACAACAATGGATACATATTTAATTTTAATAACTTGCAATGCTAACTAATAGCCATGTCTGAGGCTATAGGCAGGATTCTCCTCTCACACCAGTTTTACACCACGGATTTTATTGGAGTCACTGCTAATTTGCCCTGATATGCCTAGATGAGAGAAGAATCTAGGATTATGAGAGTTCTGTACACAGGGCAACACAGAAAGAAACACTGCATCTAAGTATTTCTTCTAATTAGCAGTGGGATGCAGAGCTGTGTTATTGCTGTCTTTATTTCACCTCTGTATAGCACAACATTAGAATGAAGCTATTTACATTAATCTGTAGGCACCTAGATGAGTTTGCTCACCCCAATCTCCTTTCAAGTACAATGTCCCCGATTCTCCTCTCATACACACCAATTTATAGACTCATACTTTAAGGCCAGAAGGGACCATCATGACCATCTAGTCTGACCTCCTGTACATTGTAGCCATAGTAACTCACCCACCCACTCCTGTAATAGACCTCCTAACCTCTGGCTGAGTTACTGAAGTACTCAAATCATACTTTAAAGACTTCAAGTTACAAAGAATTCATAATTTACATTGGTTTAAAACCTGAAAATGACCCATGCCTCATGCTGCAGAGGAAGACAAAAACAAAAAAACAAAACCTAGGGGCTCTGCCAATCTGACCCAGAAGAAAATTCCTTCTCACCCCCTAATATGGCAGTCCTTTGGGCTCTCAGTATTTCCACAAGGCTGAATAGCCAGGCAATATGAAAGAATACTCTATAGTAACTTGGAGCCCTCCCCATATAGTGTCCCATCACTGGCCATAGAGATACTTGCTACTGGCAGTTGCAGATTGGCGATATACCATTGTAGGTAGTCTCAGACCATCCTCTCTGTAAACTTATCAAAACTCATAAGTAAATCCATTAAAGTTATGTTGATACAAGATTGGTGTGAAAGGAGAATTGGGGTTCCCCTTCCAATTGTCCCTAATATTTGATTGACTTTCAGCACATACACAATCTTCATTTTTATTTGTGATTGCCTTTCTTCCAGAATTGGGATTGAATATTGCATGGATGGCCAGCTCTATCTGCTGGTGTCTTCATTCTAAAACTAAAGTTACCAGGACTGTTATTACTGACCTTCAGTATGCTGATGACTGTGCTATCCTCATGCACACCAAAGATGGCTTGCAGTCCACCCTAGATCTCTTCTCAGGTGCCTATCATTGTAGGAAATTTCCCACAACACTGAAAAGTCTAAGGTACTCCACCAGCCTGCCCCAGCACAAGTTGCCCCCATTTTTCCACAAATTGTCAGTGGTGAATCCCTGGAAAACATTGAGCATTTCCCTTATCTTGGTAGCCACGTCTCCCAGACAGCCAATCTTGTTGTGGAGATTGAACATAGGATCCATTATGCCAGTGTATCCTTTGGAAAGTTGCTCAGTCTTGTCTTTATTGACAGATCTGCAGATGGAAACTAATATCCTGGTCTACAATGCAATAGTCATCCCCACTCTTCTTTTTGGGTGTGAGGCATGGGGGACATACTGAAGCCATCTTAAGCTTCTAGAGTGATACCAACAGCACTGCCTACAGAATATTCTCCGTATCAGATGGGAAGATAGCGCCATTGCCAGTGTTCTCTCTGCAACTAACACCACCAGTGTTGAGGCCAAGATTATGAAACATCAACTTTGCTCAGCTGGTCATTGTGTGTATATGGCTGATACTTGTCTTCCAAAGCAAGTCCTCCTTTCTCAACTCAGTATGGAAAGAGGACAAAGGAAACGCTAAAAGGACACCCTGAAAGTATATCTTCAGAAGGGAGGCTTTGAGCCCACGCATTGGGAAGAGCTGACTGGCAATAGACTGCACTGGTCTTACATCATACATCAAGCCTCAGCCCATTTTGAATAGAATTGCCTTGCTCAAGAGGCCAAGAAACAGCAGAGAAGGAAGGAAAGTGTATAGCATCCCGGCCAGCAGTTGTGCTCTTTCCAAGCAACCACCTGTTACATGTGTAGAAAACCTGTAGAGCATGAATTGGACTCCTCAACTATAAGTCTTATCAATGACTTTCCCCCCTGGCAGACATCCTCCTCGTATAGAGGGACAGCTGATGATACAGGCACACACACACACACACACTTTGGGTGCTAACTTTTTTTAATCGCAGCTGTATTCTAGCTAACTCACTAAAAATAGAAGTGTGGTTGCCATGTCACAGGCTTCAGCATGGGCCCCCAGGTACTTTCTTGCTTGGCCGCCTGCACTGCAGCCTATGCAAGGGTGTCCTCACTGCTATCTTTAGAACTGGTATGTCTACACAAGCAGCAAATCACATTTACGGCACCCATGTATGCACTGACAGATTAATGAGTGGAGTGCAGCTGATGAGCTAAGGATATAAAATGAAAATCATCTATTCTCACATTCTCAAAGTGTATTCCATGGCTGACAAAAAAAAGGAATTTATTTTATGGTTATCATGCCTATGCATGCAATATAACAAAATGTTCAAATATGTTCAGTTCCATTCATTCACTAAAATACATAATAAATATTCTCAGGTTTCCCTGCTATACAATAAAGCTTTAAAAAAATATTTCAGAAGAGTGAAATAATGCAAGGTTCATGCAAAACAGTGGTGCTTTACACTAAGTCCACTAATTCCTGTGAATGCATGCTTCTGAAAAAGGCAAGAAGAGTGTACAGTCTGCCAATTGGCAATTACATTGGCCCCATAATCAGCTGTATTTTGTACCTGCAATGTTTGTTCTGAGAGAATGCAGCTGCTCAAGGAACCAATATATTTTCACAATGACTTCATAGTCATTGTAATCTAGTTATGTAGCCACTGGCAATTTGGAAAGAAAAGGAATTAAGTTTATTCAAGAAATAAGAACATAAAATAAGAACTTTTTTATGGCTGATTGGTGACAGCGAATGGCTCAACACAATGAAGTTATGTTCAATTTAAAGAAGCGTAGAATCAGAAAAGTAGAGCTGGAAAGGACCTCGAAAAGTCATCAAGTCCAGACCCCTGCACTGAAGCAGGATCAAGTAAACCTAGACCATCCCTGACAGGTGTTTGTCCAAAGTGATCTTAAAAATTTATAATGTGATGGGAATTCCATAACCAATTGCCCTTGCTGCACATTAAACCCATTACTTCTTGTCTTCCCTTCAGCAGATCTGGAGAATAAATCATATAATTATTATAATAGCTTTTAACTTATATGACAATTCTTAGGTCTTCACCTTCAGTCTTCACTTTTCCAAGACTGAACATATCCAGTTTCTTTAATCTTTCCTCATATGTCAGGTTTTCTAAACCTTTTATCATTTTTGTTGCTCTCCTCTGGATCCTTTATAGTTTATCCAGATCGTTCTGAAAGTGCCCAGAACTGGACACAGTACTCCAGATGAAGCCTCATCCAGTAGCAAGTAGACTGGGACAATTGCTTCATGTGCCTTATATACAATGATCCTGTTAATAAAAGCCAGAATGATACAATCCTTTTTCACAACTTATATTAGTGTGAACATCAAAAAGCACAAATACACATATGCCAGCAGAGAGTTTCACCCTATCACTAGTTAAGTCAGTGGAGTTAGAGCAGAAGAAAATTTGGCATCATTGGCCCTAATTCCGCAACTTCATCCATTCTGGCAGAGCCTTACATAAGTCAAAAATGACAGAAGACAATTGGTACATACAAGCCCTGACACTCCTGCATCTAGATCTGGGCAGATGGACCCTGGTGCCTGTACCAAATGTCTTCTGAAGATTTCTTTTTATAGTTTGACTCAAGCTCTGTGTGGTGTAGGGTCTGCTTGTTTAGAAGAGTTTACAATATTGGGTCCTAATTCAGGAAATGTAGGTTTTCATGGGAGCATTGCCTTAGTAAAGACAGTAGGCTCCGTCCTTAGCATAACTATTTCCCATTTAAATGAGTGAATAGTCCTGTAAATAGCAACAACTCAAATGCAATATAATTTCATAATATACCAAGGTGATTTTCAGCTTTATAGCCTTAGCACTGCTGTGTTTTCATTTCCCCTCCTGTCCTACAAATTTGCCTACAAATTAGCCTCCAGTGAGCCAAACCACTGGGAACTTCAATCCATTTCAGCCATTTCAATTACATATGCAAAAATAAAACCAAAAATGAAACCTATTTTATAGGAAGAAAACTTTTTCCGCCTTTCCTTAACTCAAAAATAGTAATTGTTATTTTTTTTTAAATTGGGGGGGAGGAAATCACCTCTAGTTTGAGAGAAAACACAGGGTTTGCCCAGAAATTTTTTTTTCAAAAAATTATGACTGTATGAAAATAGAGGATTTTCATGATAATTATATTGAGACTATGTCATCTGCAAGAATTTTAATAAAGTTGTAAGATTATAACAGGATAACAAAGTCTGGAAATTTAAATTTAGTGCTACCACTCAATTGATTCCTTTTCATACAAGTATAAGTTAAGTAAACTACTATCTTTCTGGCTAAGTTTTTCCATCTGGGTATTATATGCACTTATCTCAATGAAGTAAGTCCTCTGTGATGTAATAGATTGATGTTTAGATAGAGACTGATCCTGACCCAAATTAATTCCAGGATAAAGCTCCCATTGATGTGGGGAGAGTATCAGGCTCATATTGCACAAAATCTTTGTGGCCTCTGATTCCCAGTTCATTGAAATTATACCTTGAAAGCTTTTTTAAACAATGTTGATGACTCTGGCTCATCCCAACAACAAGCATACATACTCCACTTCCCCAACAGTACTTCAGAAACTGAAAATATTGTTACAAATATGTTTTATGTAATGTCACTAAAGGTATATTTGAGACCATCTTCAGATTAAGTACATACTGAAAACACAGTATTACGTTCTGACCGTAACAGAAGCACTCCATTGACTTCTGTGAGATGGCACACATTTTAAGAGCATTCCTGTGTGGATCAGATTGTAAGACACATATGTTAAAACAAAAACAAGAGAAACAGCTAGACTGACCAGACCATTCATAAGTTGCTAAATTGTCTGTCTACCATGCACAAAAGCCAGCCAGTTTTCTGAGTTGTGAGATAACTCAAATCTTCCCCAAAATGAGAAATCTACTTTTTTATCTTAAGCAGCTTTTTATATATATATATGCAAGAATGATTTTCTCTTTGGTGAAGACCTTTCACACCACGTTGCAACTCTACTTTTAACCTCCCCAAAATAGGGATTTAATAATAGACTGAACTCTAACAGCAGGATCAGCAGTGTTGCTGCACTAATCAATAAGGGGGTCTCACTATTTTTTTTTTAAACACTCAGCAGCAGCAAACACCCCCTATTACATTTTTCAAATAATTTTGCTGATTCAGGCAAGATACAGAGAGAAGCTTTTGTGCAAAATTGATTAGTAGAATCCCCTTAACATGCTGCAGAGCCTGGGAAAAAGTGTCATCCCACCAGTAAAATCATCATGTTGCCCTATTTTTAAACCTCCATTCATGAGGACACCATGGTAGCTTTATTAACCCAATATCAGCTCTGTTAATTAACTTGGGTCTATATTATCATCAGCTCTAGGATGAAAAACTCAGACATTTAACTAGCTTTTCATTACACTGGGCCTACTTCTGCTTGCATGGAAGTAAATGGGAGTTTTTTTCCATTATCTTTAATGGAGGCAGGACCACACTAATTATAATTTTGTAATTTCCACATTAAAACAAAATAGTAACTCTATTAAAATGTATTACTTAACATTAGATTTATCGCTGATAGGATTCCATAAAATACAAGTCTGCATTTTCATGGAAGTAATAGACATAATTCATATTCAGATAAACTTAACCACTGCTTTCCCATAACTGTTAAAATCATAATTCTCATAAGGTAAAATTAACCCCTTTGCAGACAGCCCTCACCAGTTAAATTCCATTAATACCACCAGCACTTTTTTTGGAATGGTATGTATTGCCAAGGGAGTATACACTTGTTATTGAGCATGTATGTGTGTATTTGTGCATGTGCAGATGCACACAAGGTAGTATCTATTCTCTACTTCCTACTTTTAAATTAAAAATGACAAATGATTACACAAAACGGTCTGGGAAATTTTTCTAAACAAAGAAAATGGTGTTAGCAATTCCAACCCATATGTAAAGGTATAAAGGATCACTGTGTGGAGCGCTTTTAGACAACCATTCATCCTGTCCTCTACCAAGGCTCTAAACAGTTATTTTTACCTTATCTCCACCAGTTGGTTTAAAGCATTTGGCTATTAAAAGAATAACTCCAATTTAGTAAAGCCCTTAAGCTTGTGCTGAACATCAATGCCTTTTCATTATGGTCTTTCTGAAGCTTTTGTTTTAGGGGCCAAATTATCTGATGGAGTGATTCCATTATTGAAGTCAGAGTTATGTCAGCAAAGAATCTGATGTTAGGATTTTAGATACCAGTATATTCACATACGACAATAAGTCAGTTTGGTTCAGAGAAAACGCACCTAGTTTTAGACCTTGTTTGATTTTCTGAAATTACCAGCCTTCTGACATTTATCAAGTTTCATTTTACAATTTTTTTGGCTGAGACTGATTGTATAGAGATTATCAATAGATTGCCTGCATAATATGGTGCAATCCATCTGCAGTGATGGATGTTCCATGTGGTTTTACAAGAGCCGTTGCTTTGGAAGGAATAGCTTTTATTTGAGTTTCCATGCTCTCTGTTGCCCTGTCCAACTTGTTAATTCATTAACTCTGGCATTTTGTGCATAGGTTTCTTTGCTTCAGGGGAAAGAGTGGCAATGGCAGCTTTTGAATTTCCCTTACTAGCATGGATTGTAATCTCTCTTTTCAATATCAATGGACTATTTTATAGAATAAATGCATTTTCTCCTTTTGCCCATTTACCTTCCAAACATTTCAGTCCACGGCTTTGATATTTGTCACAAATGAGGGATTTGTAGAAGTACAAATTCTCAGGAGTTATGTAGATTGCTATCGTACCTAGATTTCTGCCTGACTCCCTCCTTTGCCTGCCTGATTACTGCCATTGATGAGTTATGTAATCTAACAAAAATGAGGCCAATCTGGAATGTCATAGTTTGTGACTATATACATATATACACAGATATATAAACACACATCTTTTGTCCTTCCAATACTCAAGGTTCTGGGCGGGGTTAGCATTTACATGTGATGTCTGTATTTTTAAATGGAAGAGGATGCACAAATCTGGAGGTGATCATTATAAGTATCTTATTCATATTCTGCTTTTGTTCAAGAAAAACAAAATAGATTCAGGTACCTAAAAAGTTGATTTGAGAAGCAATAAAATCATACTTTCACCCCACAAACATTCACATCCCCTCATTGTCAAAAACTTTAAAATTTTTACAGCTTCCTTGCAGGATTAGAATTCAAAATGACCTTGACAAATTGAAAAATTGGTCTGAAATCAATAACATTAAATTCAATAAAGATAAGTGCAAAGTACTTCACTTAGGAAGGATCAATCAAATGCACAATTACAAAATGGGGAATAACTGTCTAGATGGTAGTATTGCTGAAAAGGATCTGGGGTTATAGTGTACCACAAACTGAATACAAGTCATCAGTACGATGCATCTGCAAAAAAAATAAAAATAAAAAAAGGCCAGTATGATTCTGGGGTGTATTAACAGGAGTGCTGTACATAAGACACAGGAGGTAATTGTCCTGCTCTACTTGGCACTGGTAAGGCCACAGCTGGAGTACTTTTTTCCAGTTCTGAGCACACAATTTAGTAAGAGTAAGGATGAAATTGGAAAGAGTCCAGAGGAGAGAAACAAAAATGCTAAAAGGTTTAGAAAACCTGATCTATGAGGAAATGTTGAAAAAAATTGAAAACAGAAGGCTGGAATGGGGGGAGTTGCAGGACTGATAAGTGTTCCAATACATTAAGGGCTTTTGTAAAGAGGATGGTGATCAATTGTCCTCCATGTCAATTTTTATTAAAAGCCAAGAGCACCTAGTTTGCTTATGAGAATGTATGCATAAATATACACAATACTATATATTATTGTATTTCAGTCTGCTAGAGTGACATTGGGGTGAAACTGACCCATTGTATTAAACTAGTCATAAGCAAATGTTTTATGCAGTATCCACTAATTTTGGATGGCCACCTTGAAAATACCTTGGATGTGGATTTCAGAAGTACAGGCCACCTGCAGCTTTCATTGAGTTCAGGCAGAACTGTTTATACTTAACACCTCTTAGAATGAAGTTCTAGGTGTCTCAAATAGAAAAATTTAATGACTACCAACATTCATTGACACTTCAGAAAATCTAGACCTTAGTTATTTGGTCATTTCAACTTCAACTCTACATTTCCTTATAGTTGGTATTTATGCCCCAAATCTGCAAAACTCTTAAGCACATACTTAACTTAGGTCCACACCTATTCAGCAAAGAATCTCAATGTACGGGCTTGTCTGCAAGGGACGTTTGTGTGCAGCAAACCACAGTGTGAATCTACAGTGCACCTGTAGTGCAGTGCAGCCTGCCAGGCAGTAACATCCTGACTGGATCCTTCTAAAGTGCAGTTTGGCATATTACTATTTGAAAGTGTAGTAAGCCAAATTTTACTCTGGCACTTTTGATGCCCTTACATTGTACCATCAATTTTATGGCTCTTCATATATTTGATTTTTTTTTATTTATTTATTTTTTACAATAGCACAGGTGATGTTAGTCCCATGTCCTGTGTACCTTCCTATGGTTATAAAGTAATCTTATGATTATTTATTTCAATACTGAAATATAACAGAGCTCATGTAAATGGTACAACTTAGAATTGCCTTGATCTTGCCTACCATAACAATTACCATAAATCCTGCTATTAACGACACTAAATTTACAATTAATAAAATAACACGGATTTTAATGAAACATCAAAAAAGTAGAGTTGAGGTATAATGGCATAATTCACCTAGAGCACTATTCACCATCACACCCCATGAAGGGGTGTGAAGGAGACTAGAACAATTACATTATGCATCTGAGCATATCAGAGAGACATACAGGAATACAAGGTTTATTATGAAGATTTAATGATGCAGGAAATTACACTGAATAGCCATAATTTTTCATAAATATAAAAATATTAATGAAATCATAATTGAGAAATTAACAAAATGCTTAGGAGCTCTGTTACAAAGAATGAATATATGGCCAGATGACATGTGGCTACATCTTGTCAAAACGTGGGATTCTGTCTTTAAAAAAACAAACAAACAAACAAGGCACTGTGATGGGTTTGGTCACAGAGACCTCTTTGGGACTGTCACCTGATGTGCTGAAACTACCTCTGAGCCCATTTTCCCTGCCAGCTTGGGACTCCAGAACCCTGTCTTGTTGAGCCAGACTCGCTACTCCGCTGCAACACAGACCCAGGGTCTGAACCACACCCCCAAAGCTGCAGACTTTAACCAAAACTGCTCAGCAGGTTTCCTATCTCCAGCACCCAGATACCCAACTTCCAATGGGATCCAAACCCCAAATAAATCAGTTTTACTCTGTATAAAGCTTATTCAGGGTGAACTCATACATTGTTCGCCCTCTATAACACTGATAGAGAGATAGGCACAGCTGTTTTCTCCCCCAGGTATTAATCACTTACTCTGGGCTTAATAATAAAAAGTGATTTTTTTAATTCTATTAATTATATTCTATTTATTATAAAAAAGTAGGATTTAAGTGGTTTCAAATAATAGACAGAACAAAGTTACCAAGCAAAATAAAACAAACCATGCAAATCTAAGCCTAATACATTAAGAAACTGAATTCAGGTAAAATGTCACCCTCAGATATGTTCCAATAAGCTTCTTTCACGGACAAGACTCCTTCTTAGTCTGAGCCCCATCCTTTCCCTGGTACAGTTCTTGTTAGTTCGAGCTCAGGTGGAATTAGGGGATTTCCTTTGTTCTGTTCCACTCCCTTTTATAGCTTTGGCACAAAGTGGGAATCCTTTGTCTCTCTGGGTTTCCACCCCTCCTTCTAAATGGAAAAGCGCTAGGCTTAAGATGGATTCCAGTACCAAGTGACATTGTCACATGCCCTGTGAGACCCCAAGCCTCCATTCTTCCCGGCCTGACTCACAGGAACAAATGAAGGCTTACAAATAAACAGGGCCATATACAACAAATTGTTCTGGTTAATGGGAGCCATCAAGATCCTAAGCCACCATTAATAGCCCACACTTTACATAATTACAATAGGACCTTAGAGTAATACTTTATATTTCTAGTTTTAGATACAAGAAAGATATATTCATACAAATAGGATGAACACACTCAGTAGATTATAAGCTTTGTAATGATACCTTACAAGAGACCTTTTGCATAAAGCATATTCCAGTTACATCATATTCACACTTATAAACATATTTCCATAAAACATATGGAGTGCAATGTCACAGGCACACAGGGAACAAGAGGCTGTGGTATCATTGCCATTTAGGACTTCTTCAGTGTTTTCATTGTTGTGTGGTGCCTGCATACCATGTAGATTGACTCCTTATTAATAGCCAAGGCAGGATGGGTAGGTAAGTATAGAGCAGACCACTTACTCTTTTCCCCCACTTCCCCCAAGTGGATTAGGTGTTAGGAAAAGATTAACAGTGAGATAGCAGAACAACCTGTCAAGGGACCCCTATAGAATTGCATTCAGTTCAGTGGCATTATTCAGTGCTGCTTTTAAAACCAACCACTTAGGAATTGTTTAAGAATAATTAAATTAAATTAAATTCTACCTTAATGCAACTCAGGTGACTTGATGACCTACTACAACTCCCTTACTAATTAAATAAGTCTGTTACTCTAAGGCCCTAATCCTGCAAAGACCTTTCATGTGTCTAGAGTTAGGCATGTGCATGCCTCCCGCTGAACATAATGGAGTTACACAGGTTCTTAAAGTTAAGCACATGTGGTAAGGCTTTACAGAAGCAGGGCCCTAGCTCCTGGTCCTGCAAACACATATTCAAGTATCTCTTCTAAAAATCAACAGATTACTCAGAGTAACAATTAAAGGATCATGCTCTATGCTTGCCTATGCAATTATAATTTATTTGTCAAAGAGCATTTGTTGAAATTTTTTGGGCTGTTGGTGTTTATATGTTTAATTATCTAACACACAGTATTAAGTGCATTTTTAAATGAATGCTACTGTAAGTAGAAAAGTTAATTTTAAATACTTTTTTTGTTATTCATTATCTTTCCCTGTGACTGTATCTGTGTTCTTGTAGTGACTGTTAAATCTAAAATATATAAGTCTTGAAAGGCAAATGTATGTGCCTTCATAATACAATGCAGTACATAATTAGATAAAAATAATACATCCAATAAAACATGTCTACTTTATCTGTCATTTTGGATATTTATAACTGGAGCATGGAATTTAATATGGATCATTACTTTCCCAAAATTTTACCATTAGCTTCAGTCATTATATTATCCCAATACCTTTCTTTCTTGACTTGTTTAGATGAAAAATATTTTTGAGTTCATAAAATCATAGAAAGAGTTCTCAAGAGATAAAATCCAACCCCTGTACTGAGGCAGAACCAAATAAACCTAGACCATCTCTGATATGGTTTGTCCAGCCTGTTCTTTTAAACATCCAATTATGGCGATTCCACAACTTCCCTTGGAAGCCCTATTCCAGAATTTAACTGCCCTTTCAGTTAGAAAGTTTTTTCCTAACGTCTAATCTAAATCTCCCTTGCTGCAGATTAACCCCATTACTTCTTGTCCTATCTTCTGTGGACATGGAGAACAAGTGATCAACATCCTCCTTATAATAGCCTTTAATGTAGAGGAAGACTTATCAGGTCCCTGCTCAGTCTTCTTGTCTCAAGATTAAACATGCCCCGTTTTTTAACCTTTCCTCAAAGGTCAGGTTTTCTAGAGCTTTAATATTTTTGTTACTCTCCTCTGAACTCTCTCCAGTTTGTCCACATCTTTCCTAAAGTGTGGCACCTGGAATTAGACACAGCATCCAACTGGGAGCTCATCAGTTCTGAGTATACTGAGCAATTACCTCCTATGTCTTACATACAAGACTCTTGTTAATAATTTCAGAATATTCATCTTTTTATTTAACTGCATCACATTGTTGACTCATATTCAGTTTGTGATCCACTATAGCCTCAATACTATCACTGATCCATTTATTTGATTTTTAATTTTAATAATCCGTCCTAACTGAAGTCGTTTGCACTTATCTTTATTGAATTTCATTTTATTGATTTCAGACCAATTCTCCAATTTGTCAAGATCATTTTGAATTATAATTCTGTTCTCCAAAATGCTAGCAACCCCTCCCAGCTTGGTGTCCTCTACAAATTTTATAAGCATACTCTCCACTCCATTGTCTAAGCCATTAATGAAAATATTGAAAAGTACCAGAGTTAGGATGGACCTCTGGAGGACTCCACCAGATGCACCCTCCCAGCCTGACAATGAACCATTGATAACTAGTCTTTGACAGTTTTTCAACCATATTCACCCATCTTATAGTAATTTCATCTAGACCACATTTCCCTAATTTATTCATACTAGTCTAATATGTTCTCCATGTATATTTTAAGCTTATTTATCTTAACAGAAAAATACTAAATCCTAGAAAGCCATAATGATGTGTGAATTATGTTGTCTTGCAGTATATTTCCATTATTCTCAGTGATAAATCATTTTTATTAAAAGCCAAGAGTACCTAATCTGTAAACATCTGCAGGTATAAATGGATTTGAAGTGGGGCATTTGTATGAAACATTCTAAGATTTCACACCATGTTTTATTTTATCCCTGTCCTCAATTTGAACATAAAATTGTTAGTCAAATATACACGCTAAAAAGCTAGCCAAATGATACTAAGAGGGGCAAGTATATATTTAAATGTGCACAAAGTAAAACTACATCTCAGTAATGAGAGGCCCCAGTACTTTTGGGTTTTTAAATGGTTACCCTATAGTGCACCATTTCAGTTTGGAAACTTCCTTCTTACAGCAATAATCCATTCTTTAGTTAAGAAAAAAAAATCAAAATGCAGCAAAACAAGCTCACAAACAGGACATTAATAATGAATTTATGCATTCTTAACAGATGATATTAAACTAATATGCTATAGCTTTCTGACATTCATATTTGGTAAATGTTAGCACTATTTGTGACTTGTGCATTTTGGCCCTGATCCTGCAAAGACATACACAGGTGTTTTAACTTTACACATGTTAATAGTCCCAGAAAAATCAATGTAATTATTCATGTATTTAAAATTAAAGCACCGGCATATGTCTTTACAGGATTATGGCCTTCATCAGACCACTACCAATACAGGGGCATAGACAACTTTTTTATTTGAGAGTGTTATGACCCTGAGTTTCCAATGACCCAGTCTTGGTTACCTACTGCCACAACATAGCTTTCCACTTGGAATTTTAACTGGGGAACCCTCTCCCTTTGCTCCCTTGTTACAAGGAAGCTGTCCCCAGCAGTGGGAGGTCCCCTGATAGGGACCATAGGTGTTCTTCAAAGGCTGCTGAAGAAACACCCATTCCAGACTGAATTAATGAACTTGTAATTTATTGTTTACAATTAACACCCAAGAATGAGTTTTGTGCTCATCCAGAAGTTCCCACTGTCCGTTTCAAGCGCTGGACAGTCTCATTTCATACCCTAGTTTAAGCTTCCTGTTCATAAACCATGTAATTCAATGTTCTACTAATCTGGTCTCTCTGCCACCCTCTCTGCAGCCCAGACTTCTGCTATCCCTGATGGACCTGTCTGTGGAGTCTGGAGAGACTTGGCAACTTCGGCAAGACCGGATCAAACCATCTCAAGCTGACAAGTCTTCACTCATACTGACAAACCAATATTTTGGTGTGGCTCCAAGGAAACCAGTGGGCCCTCAAAGAACCCATTAGGTTTCAAACTATTGTCGCTTGCACCCACAGTTTACCTCCCAGATACCAATATCTAAATATATACCAATGCAACATATACCCTGACATTCCCCATGAGGCAGGAGGGTTGAGTTAATATCAATGAACACCATTTCAACAAGTAGTTTTGTCCCATATTAAATTCTCACTTTTTAAAAGTTCCAGACTCAGTGTTTCCTTTATTTATTAATGAAATCCTTAAATTTGGAGGGGGGGAGGGCAGTTGTCTACACCCATGCATATGCTCACAAAATACTAAAATGGATGCAAACTACATAACACCATGACAAACCAACAGTGTACCCACACTTCAAAAATGTATATAAGCAGCGGAAATGAGGTTTCTCTGCAGGGTGGCTGGGCTTACTCTTCAAGATAGGGTGAGGAGCTCAGCTATGCAGGAGGGCCTCAGAGTAAAGCTTCTACTCTTCCAGATCAAAAGGAGCCAATTGAGTGGTTCGGGGTGCATCCTGATAAGGATACCTCTGGGAGACACCCGTTGGAAGTCTACTGGGCACAGGCCCCCCAAGGCTGGCCCAGGACATGGTGGAGGGATTATATCTCCCAGCTGACCTGGAAACACTGAGGAGTTGGAACCTGTTGCAGAGGAAAAGGAGGTCTGGTCATCCCTACTCTTCATGCACCACTGCAACCCTCACCAGAAAAAGTGGTATAAAGGAGAAAGAAGAAGGTTCTTAGTGTGGGGAATTTTCTTAAAGGACCATATTTTATATCTTTCTTGTCTGAGACACAAGGAAATGCCTTGTATAATCTTCCCAAATAACCAAAGGATTATTTTTATTTCATAAAGCTCAGTTGGGAAAATCCCTCCTTGCCAGAAGTAAATCAGGATTTCACATTAATTAGGCTAGTTAGCAGCAAGTTTAACACTTATCTTAATTATGACTACAAACACTTTGTGAGAACAAACACTAAAACTTCCTGGTTAATAAAGTCCTAAATTAGCCTATTTTAGAAAAATTACAATAAGAAAATAGCACTCCTTCAGGTTTCAGCAAAGATGATATATTTATGTTTCCTGCTTAATACTGAATTGTTGCTGTGTGTGACATTGAACAACATTTGTTATTTTAAAAGCTTTATAGATAATATTTCTTAGGTTAAGATGAATTTACTGTACAAAGTCAATTAAACACATTCATCTCAAAAAACACCCTCTTTTGAATATATCTTTTCCAAAATTCTTATGTAAGAAATACTACAGGGAAATACCTAACTTCCCCACTCCCAGATACTATAATTGTTTTAGTGTCGGGCAGTGGGGAGGGGGCATATTCAGGTCTGGTCCCAGCAACACCATGTGGCAGTGGTACTCTGGGTCATGTCGGCCAGCAGCGAGGGTCAATGGCCATCTCACCTAGCAGCTACAGTCAATGGTTAGGCATAGAGGAAACCTGCTCCACCTGAAAGTCCTGTCTATGCTCTGGCACCGGCTCAACACCCTGAACCCGGCCCCGGGGACCCTGGCCAGGCTCCAGAGGACGGCCCAGGAGTTCTTCTGGCCAGGGCTGCACAGGGTCTCTGCAGGGGTTTTGAGTCTTTCCCTGGAGAAGGGATGGCAGGGCCTGGTCTGCCTTCGCAGCCAGGTCCATGTCTTCCGCCTCCAGGCTCTGCAGAGACTCCTTTACGGTGCGGGTAGACCAGTGTGGAGCACATTTGCGCATGCCTTCCTCTGTCTGAGGGCTCCGATATGACTGGCAGCTGTTTTCTCCACCCGAGGGGTCTTCCTTAAGACCTCTCAGAGCTGCCAGTCTTCTACCAGGACCTCCTCCAGACCTGGAAGCTCTTTTCGGCTACCAGGTCCTTTGTGGCCACCGAGGGGGCAGACCTCCTCACAGAGCCCCTGCTACACAACCTGATCTACGTGTGCAGGTGGCAGAGTCTCCCTCGGTGCGCCAGAGGTTGATCCTGGCAGAAACCACTCAGTCAGCGCATGGGGATCTCCACCCTTCCGACCCCCCTGTGCGTACTCCAGGAGGTGGAGGCCACCTTGTCACCCGTTTCTCTCATCTTCCTGCAGCAGGCCCTGCAAGAGGGTGATCCCCGCCCACCCCTCACCCCGGGCCCTCTGGACATTTTTATTTGGCCCCTGTTCTGCGAGCCCCCCCCCCAGCCTTCCCGTTTCCACACCCCGAGCCGGCTGAGCACCCTGCAGCCGGTCCAGTTCCAAACCATGCCTAGAGACCAACTGTACACGCTCGTGCTCCACACACTGCATTTCCTCACCCTCGCATTCTGTCCCAACACCAAATGGCAGGACTATCTTCCAACTAAAAAGGGTGAGGAGCCCTGTGGGCCAGCCTTTATTCCACCTTGGTCCCACGGCCTGCTGGGAACATCGGTTGGTGGCTCCTTCACGGAGCCTTGAGTACAGGCACATACCTGGCGTGGTTCACACACGTACCCGAGGCCTGCCATTTTGTGGCGTGAAGGAGAACCTGGCACATGTCTATCCTGAATACGCCAGGTTGCAGGCCCCTATTCCGGCTCCTCCAGAACCTCTTGTTGAGGTTCTGGCTGCACTTTTCCCCACACCTGTTCCTTTTTACACACCCCATCTGTGGCTCCACGAAGTCGTGGGACCTCCCGTCAACCTCCTCCTGGCCCTGGCCAAACTCTCCATTTACACTACCAGGAGGAGGATGCTGGACGAGGGGGTACTCTGCCACTTTGGGGCCCATTTCCGTTCCCTAGTTTCACACATCCGGGCAGAGTTCCACTGTGCAGCGTCCGCTGGCTCCCTCAACACCTTTTGAGGAGCAGTGGGTGCTGTCCAGGGTTCTCTGCTTGGTGTCCCCATCTGGTACCCTCGTTTTGAACCTATGACCTCCACCTCAGTCCCTGTTTCTCATTTGTTGTCCCCTGCGTTCATTTGATCCCTGGGTCCAGTGGTCCCTCCTGCTAGGCTGGGGGAGGGGCCTTTAGAAACACTTCCCGGGTTTCCAATAGGACCTGAAAGATCTAGGACAACTGGGAGGTGAGACCTGGGTCCAGCTGCATGGGGCCTTGGGGCTGCTCAGCAGGAGTCTGTAACACACAACTGCTCCCTTACTACATCCACCTTGATTAAGCTAAGCTGCTCCCTTTTGAGCTCAGCCTCGACTGAGAGCATGCCCAGCAGGGTGGCTGAGCAGGGCTTTCTGGGATCAGAGTTGCTCCTTAACACTTTTAAACCCCCTCACAGTAGAATACCGGGCTCTTACATAATACTTTTCATCAGTAGGTATCCAAGCACTTTACAAAGAGGTCAGTATCATTATCTCCATTTCACAGAAGTAAAATATGCCTTTATTTATATTGCCTACAAACATACTATATTTTGATATGGTCTTTAGAGAGGTCATAAATTTATTAAGGAATTGGCATGGTCAGTGCTTGGATGGGCGATCTACAAGCAAAATCCCTGGTCTGGTGATCCAGTAACTCACATGCTATCCCTCTGAACCACTGCTTTCAATGCTACAGTATGGAAGTAGGTGGTCACAATCCTGAAACAGAGGCTATCTTGAGGTTCAGAACTGAGACCTTGACTATTTTTGTCCATTAAAGTCCCATAGCACCTTTCACTAGTCTGGGTAACACCTAGCGTCCTAACCACATGCCAACAGAATAATTACATTCTGTATCCCTAAAACTCCTTGTGTACTTTCAGATGGATACAGTATTCTTCACTGTTGCATAACATTGTTTTTTTAAAGGCTGTTATATTTCACTTATGGTTGAATAATCCTTTTCTAGAAAAATTTGAAGTCTGTATAAAAAGGTGCTATATAAATATCAATCAGAATTTTATTATATTTTTACTAATAAAGTCCTAGAGTAACAAGCATTGAGGCTTTTTCTTCTGATGTTAACAACCGTACCAAGCTAGGAAGTGAGAAATTAAGAATTAAGTACAATCCTATCATGGGCTCCCACACAACATCCTGCAAGATTTAATGGTTGATGAAAGTACAGCAATTTCTAATTTCCAATGGGAACAACAACATGTAGGTGTAGTAACCTGCAATAAGTTACAAATAATGTACCTCAACTGTAGTTAATAAGGCTATAATTCCATCAAGGGCTTCTGGGGACATCATAAACCATACGAGTGAAACTTGAGTGGTTTCTCATGTTACTAGCAGACTGCGACAGAATTACAGCCTTAATTTATATTCATTTTGAAGGATCCTTATTTAATATTACACATTGATCATGATTAATGCCCATGGAGCCACTAAAACCTACTAGCTCTGTTCATGGCCTTTTAAAGACATGTTAAGTCGGGTATGCCAATGAAAACCATTAGAAATGCTCAAGAGTGGGGTGTTTTTTTTTTTTGAATAGGTGATGGTCCTGTATCACTACCAGTTAAACTGGAGTCAGAGGGCCCATGTTTCCTGCAGGGATTGTTATTGATGGGATGCCAGTGGAACAGGTGAAGGAAAGCTAGAAGCAACTTCAATCACATGGACGGAGCAGTCCATAACATTTAAAAGAGTTCCACTTGTTCAACTTAAGCGGTGTTCAGCTTCACTTTTTGCTAATGAACCAGGATGGCAGTAGCTGAGCTGTGAGTTCTCTGAAGTACAGCAGCTGGCAGCATGAGCCATGGAACTCAGTCTGAAGCCCCTCAGAGATCTGGATTTTGCAAACACAAACCTATACCAGCAATGGGCCCAGTAGAAGGAAGAATTTGAGCTGTATAGACTTGACCATCAGGAAGATGAAAACAGCAGGACAACTATTCTTTTATCTGATCGGGGAATAAGGCAGAGATGACTCCAACCATTCTGAAGCTCACCACTGCCTCAAGGCTCAGAGTAGTCCTAAGAATCCTAGGGACCTATTGCTCCCAAAAGCAAAATGAAATTGTGGAGCAACACAGGTTTTTCATTAGAGACCAAATCAAGTGGGACAGGACAGATCCCTACACATTATTGTATTATGCACACTGGCTCATACATGCAATCTTGGGGATTTGACAGACTCCCTGATTCAAGACAGATAGTCTGGAGCACTTGGGCTTGGCATTGGGGGAGCAAATGCTCTGTGAAAGCAATCTCACATTAGATTGATGCTTAGACATGAGGCATGTAGTGGCAGCCTCAGAAGAAAGGATTGAGGCCTCAGGAGGCACAACAGAACTAAATGCAGTGGGACAACAGCCAAGGAGAGGAGGTGGCCAATGTTCCATATCCATAGCAAGATGCTGTATGAGACAGCATATTTGGATGAAGGGAAAGTGCCCCAACCTAGGATAGCATTGCAAGGCATGTAGGAAGCAGAACCCCAACTCAGTGTGTGCAAAAGGAATGTCCCAGAAAAAAATTCCTTCAGATTTGTACAAAAGGATGATGGCACATCTGACAGAAATGATGATATTATGACTCTCTCCTTGAGTTCAAGATCATATCAGATTCAGACTTCTGTGACAGGAAAGCAACCCAAGACAATACCAACCTCCATACATGCAACAGTGATAACAGGAAAACTATGATTTCAGTTGGTGAATAGGGCCTTCTACAATGTTATTAGTGAAGGCGAATTGCACTTGAACACACCCATTACAAAAAGCAGGCACGATCTAAGGGCAGGTCTACACTACGGGGCTCAGTTGACCTAAGTTACCTAACTCCAGCTACGTGAATAACAAAGCTGGAGTTGACATAGCTTAGGTCATCCTTTTGCGGTGTCTACTCTGTGCTGGGTCGATAGGAGAAACTCTCGTATCAACTTATCTTATGCTTCTCGTTCCAGTGGAGCACCGAAGTCAAGAGGAGAGTGATCAGCTGTTGATTTAGTGGGTCTTCACCTCTAAATCGACCCCCAATGGATCAATCACCAGGCGTTGATCCCCCGGTAAGTGGAGACAAGTCTTAAGATTGTACAATGAGAGCATAATACAGCCTGTAGGAAAAATGTAGGATCTCATAGTAACTAATCTGAAAAATAACAGATGGTACCTGTCATAACTATAAAGGGAAGGGTAACAGCTCTCCTGTGTACAGTACTATAAAATCCCTCCTGGCCAGAGACTCCAAAATCCTTTTACCTGTAAAGGGTTAAGAAGCTCGGATAACCTGGCTCACACCTGACCCAAAGGACCAATAAGGGGACGAGATACTTTCAAATCTTGGGGTGGGGAAGGCTTTTGTTTGTGCTCTTTGTTTGGGAAGTCGTTCGCTCTTGGGACTGAGAGGGACCAGACATCAATCCAGGTTCTCCACATCTTTCTAAACAAGTCTCTCCTATTTCAAACTTGTAAGTAAATAGCCAGGCAAGGCGTCTTAGTTTTACTTTGTTTTCTCAACTTGTAAATGTACCTTTTACTAGAGTGTTTATCTCTGTTTGCTGTACTTTGAACCTGAGGCTAGAGGGGGGTCCTCTGAGCTCTTCAAGTTTGATTACCCTGTAAAGATATTTTCCATACTGATTTTACAGAGACGATTTTTACCTTTTTCTTTAATTAAAAGCCTTCTTTTTAAGAACCTGATTGATTTTTCCTTGTTTTTAGATCCAAGGGGTTGGATCTGTATTCACCAGGAGTTGGGGAAAGGAAGGAGGGGGGGATGGTTCATTTCGCCTTGTTTTTAGATCCAAGGGGTTGGATCTGTATTCACCAGGAGTTGGGGAAAGGAAGGAGGGGGGGATGGTTCATTTCGCCTTGTTTTTAGATCCAAGGGGGTTGGATCTGTATTCACCAGGAGTTGGGGAAAGGAAGGAGGGGGGGATGGTTCATTTCGCCTTGTTTTTAGATCCAAGGGGGTTGGATCTGTATTCACCAGGAGTTGGGGAAAGGAAGGAGGGGGGGATGGTTCATTTCGCCTTGTTTTTAGATCCAAGGGGGTTGGATCTGTATTCACCAGGGAATTGGTGAAGAGTTTCTCAAGGCTTCCCAGGGAAGGGAATCCACTTGGGAATGGTGGCAGCGGACCAGATCTAAACTGGTAGTTCAGCTTAGAAGTTTTCATGCAGGCCCCCACATTTGTTCAGAGTGGGGAAGCAGCCTTGACAGTACCAATTGAAGTTTGTGTATTGGAGAATACAGACATACAAGCTATAGATCTGATCACAATGCAGCATCAGCATTTTATAGCTCCAGTGCAAGAAGCAAAAAGATTTCCATGGACAATGGAGACATTTTTAAAAACATGGGGTATTTTCAAAGGCAACAGGTGCCTTGAAGGAAAGCTGCAAATGGAAGACCTCACAATGAGACCTGGAAAATTTCAGTGTCACTACGTAATCCAGTAAGCAAGGCGCTCAAAACTCTGTAAGCATTTTGCCAGAATTTTCCAAACCAGAATCTCTGCAGTCTGTGGTGTGATGAATGGGTTTTGGCATGTAAGCCTGGATAAAGAATCCAGAATGTTGACAACCTTTGTAACCCCATTTGGTCACTACAGATGGTTATACATGCCAATGGGAATAAGCACCAGAGGTGTTCCAGAGAAGATTCACCCAAGTGCAGTAAGTACTTCCTGGGGTGAAAATAATTGCAGATGATATCCTCATTGTAGGTGAAGTGAGCAAGGATACAGAAGCTGAACCAGACCATAACAGAGAACTCCAAGCTTTTCTATAGTGATGCAGGGACACAAACGTAAAATTCAACCCAGAAAGTATGAGGTGACATATTGGATATCTGCTCACAGCAAAGAGGTTGAAAACAGATCCCAACAAGATCAAGGTGGTCATAGACATGTCATCTCCAATGGATGTGAAAGGGCTACAGTGCTTCATAGATACGATATATTTTCTGTCCAAGTTCTTTCCATACCCAGCTGCAGCAGTGGACCCCATACACCAGCTCCCAAGGCAGGATGTTGAATGGAACTGGGAAGGTCTCCAACAGCAAGCATTTGATATGTTGAAACAAATAACTGATGCCCCTGTCCTGAAATACTACAAGCTAAGACACCCACTGAAACTGCAATGTGATGCAATGGAAAAAAGGCTGGGTGTAGCTCTTTTTCAGGAGCAGCCAGTCGCTTATACCAGCTGATCCCTGTCAGAGGCTGAACAGGGGTAGGCCCAAATAGAGAAAGAGCTTATGGCTGTGGTATTTGGAGTGGAGCAATTCCATCGGTACACCTCTGGCCACCTAGTGATAGCACAATGAGATGCCAAACCCCTAGATTCAATCATGGTAAAGCCCCTTCTTAGTGCTCCAAAAGGACTGCAGCACATGTTGCTTTGCCTCCAGAGCTACCAGGTAGAGATATTGTCCAGGACCATTGCTGGTGTTAGCTGACACTCTGAGTAGCGTATATCCACTTCCTGGATCCCAATAGGATCAATAATTTGGGGGGGAAGAAGATCAGGACACTGAGAATCTACTAACATGATGCACTATCTCCCAGTTTCAACAGTGAAGCTGATGAAAAACAGGACTACAGAACAAGACATCAACTGCAGGCAGTCAAGAGAATGATACCAACGAGGCTCAGAAAACAAAAGCCAAGTATGGGTAGAACCACCATATTTTCAAATTAAAGATGAGATGAGCATTTCGGATAGAATCATGTTTTGAGGATTGAGAGCTGTTTCCCCTGTCTTGCTACATAAGGATGTCAGGCAAGAAATGCATGCCTCAGACCTGGGCACTGACAGCTATCTTAGATGGGCTCAAGAGTGCATTTGGCTTCAGTGTGTGTTTATTGGCTTGGAATGAATACCACAATTGTTTCTTGATTAAAGGGTGTGACACCTGCCAGTTGTGTTGTAACCGGCAAGAAACGGAGACTGTTACCAAATTGCTCCCACCTTTTCCCATAGTTGGGTGGGCAGCTGACTTATTTATCTTCAAGGAGAAACAATATTTGATTACAGTTCAAATTTTTGGGAGGTCATTTCCCTGCCTGATACAAGAAGCAAGTCAATGATTGGCAAACTGAAGGCCCACTTTGCAAGATGGTGAATACAGTATCCGGAATACCCTAACAATGGACTCCAATTTGCATCAATAGAATTAACAGAATTTTCACACAAACAGCAGTTTGACCGCCACACCTCCTTCTCAGCATACCTACAGAATAATGGTAAGGTGGAATCAGCTATGAAACCAGCTAAGACTACCCCACAAGGCTGTTTTTTCTGGTAAAGACCCCTTTGTAGAATTTTTGGCACACAGGAATACCCCATATCATGTGTGCCAGAACACTCCAGTGCAGGCTCTGATGGGACAAAGGACCAAAACTTTGCCACCAAGGTAGGGAGACCTGGTGCAGCGAGAAGGTATTGAGCGAGATCCTTATGAAAGCCTATGACACACTAGTGATTAATATCATTGTGAATTGTATGTATTAATACTACATAAGGAATTATGAATAATTATGATTTACAGTCTGAACCAAAGGAACAAACAGGTCTCTCCCAGACCAGGGGAACATCACAGCTATCTTCCTGTCACCAAAGAAATTAAGCAAAGTGTAACCAATGGAAGCCCCATTTACAAAGAAATGAGCTGTGGGATAGGAATACCACAGGAAGGAAAAACATGAGGTCATCCTGCCTCTTGAAGCTAAATCAATGAACTTTGAGAGATAGGCTTTTCTAATGTTTATTGAACTATAAAGGGAGGGGCAGAGAACTCCTAAATTATCCATCACTAGACAGATACAAGGGAACAGAGCTCTTGCAAGCTGAGAAAGATGGGTCCTTCAGCCCCGGGGAGAGGGGAGGTCTCTGCAAAGTGAATATAGGTGCGAAACCATGTTGAACAAAGTCTGTACCTTGCTAAACTATGTTTTAGATTTTAGATGTATTTTCACTTCTATTTGCTTGTAGCCCTTTCTAACTTCATTCCTTTTACTTGGCGTCACTTAATCCATGTCCTGTTTTAGTCACAGGTATTTTTAGTAAAAGTCATGGACAGGTTAACAAAAATTTATGGCTGGAGACCTCTCCATGACTTGTACTATATACCCCTAACTAAAACTTGGGCCAGGGGGCTGCGAGTATTCTGGGCGGGGGCGGGGGGGGGAGAACCCAGGCAGGGCACAGCTGATGCCGTGGGGCAGGGGGTCGGGGCTGCAGCATGCGGCCCAGGACCCCCACTGATGGTTGGCGGGGCTGGCAGGCTCCCTACCTGACTCTGCGTGGTTCACCGGAAGTGGCCGGCATGTCCCTGCAGTTTCTAAGGGGAGGGAAGGCCAGGGGGCTCCGTGCACTGCCCCCACCACGAGCGCCAGCTCCACAGCTCCCATTAGTCACAGCCAATCAGAGCTGTGGGGGTAGTGCTTGCAAGCAGGGTCAGTGTGCAGAGCCCCCTGACCCCTCCACTTAGGAGCTGCAGGGACATACCAGCCACTTCCGGGGAGCCTCACTCCCCCCCCCCCCGAGGTAAACGCCACCCCAAACCAACCCCCTGCCCCAGACCTGAGTCCACTCCCACACCCAACTACTGCTGCTGCTGGGGGGTGTGGTGGCCTGAGACTGCCCCAGCAACAGCTGGTGAGGCTAGCCCAGGTGCTGCCGGAGCTGCTTGGGCAGCCCCAGAGCCAGCTGCACCATCCACTGGAGAAGACATGGAAAGTCACTGAATCAGTGACTTATGACCTGTGACAGACATATAGCCTTACCTATAATAATACATTTGGTTTATTCTGACTATAAACCAACTCAGTGCAGTGTTTAAATGGAAGGGTGTATTTACTCCAGAAAAGTTAATAAGCTGGTATGTACTTTTGTGTCTTTAGAGTAACAAATGAATTCTACTCTGTCTCTGAACTGTCCAGGAGAAGGAAGAGCACACAATTTTTGGAAAATTAGGGACAAGGATTGTGTTGGAGTCACCTTTCTGGTTGTAACAAGGCTGGTGGAAGCCAAAGTGGGGCTGTAGACAGACTTCTGGGGTCAGAGCTGCTGAACCAGGATTGTCTAGTACACAGACACTTAAGGCACCCTTGTAGTCTGGCTATGAGCATCACAGGCTGGGGGCTACAGCAGCAAAGCATTGTGAGACACCCAGGGTTGCAGGGCAAGTGATGACAACCCCTCACAGGTCTGGATTGCATCTCAGAATCAATATTTCTGAGGTATCCAGTAACACCTTGTCCTTGAAGCAACAGAAGGAAGTGTAACTGAAACTAGCAAATCTGAAATATATCCACTAGTCTCCATAGAGGCATCAGTACAGAATGTACAAAATGCAACTAATATTTCTGAGGTAGTCTTTCCAACAGTGTTGTCCTTTTTTATTTGTGGGCTTAAACAGACTGCTTCATCTTAAGTTGTCAGGCTAAGTGACATACACTCACATTGTTTTACTCATATGCAGGGGTTCTGTTATTCTGAATAATTTTAAAAGCTAAGTCAGTGGTAGTTTTGATGAATTGTTGTCTTTTATCATGTAGCTCCTCTAAGATGTAAAGATTCTTATTTGATGGATGCAGGGTTTCTAGATTTCTCATTTCCATCTCTGTTTCTTTGGTTTGATATCTTTTACTTTTTCAAGTTTGTAAGTTTGAGAAAGGTGGAGCTGGTTGGTTGATGAACCTCAAAATATTTCTGTAAGAGGTCAGCACCCCACCTCTCACAAGCATCCCTTTTTCTCTGGCCAATATATCTGCAATCACAGTTTTTTTTGGGCAGCACCTGCTTCTCACAGGCAGCCCTCTTTGGTTGGTTGGGTGTGAGCCTGCTTTTGGTTTTAGTTCTTATATCAGGATGGCACCCACCTCTCGCAAGCATCACCTGCCCCCCCAACCCTCTCCAGCCGATGGCTCTCATGGCAGGTCTTTAGTGACTCAGCCCTCCAGCTGAGTCACAGACACTGTCCCCCCTTACAGGGTATACAGTCCAAGTTCTTATCATGGTCCTGGTATGGGGCCATAGCTCTAAGGCTTCTCCTAGGATCACTGACTTCTTCAACCACCCAGCCGGGGCCCATCTTGGTACTCACAGCTGGTGGTGTTTCAGCAAGCTTCCCTGGGCTCAGTCTTCAACCAGACCAGCAGGGCCCATCTCGGTACCCTCGCTGGCCTGCACAGGTTCTGTGCTCAGTCCCCTTGGGCTTCAGCCTGCCCGCACTGACCTTCCGTTGCTCCTGCTGCTCTTCCCACCAGCCAGACACACCCATCTTCAGCATCCTTCCCAGGGCTTCAGCCCTTTCAGCAGTGAGCTGTCCATGGTACTGCTACTCTTCCAGCCAGACAATCACCTAGTCTTCACTCCTCAAGCTCCACACAGCAATTCAACTTCTCTGCTCTGCTGCTTGTCTTATATAGAGCCATTCTGGCCCCAGATTGGCTGCTCCATCAGCCCCTCTGATTGGCCGCTCTTCTGCAGCCACTTCAGGCTGCCTGGAGGACTTCTCTCTGCTGTATTCTTGGGCAGGGTGATGCAGGGCCATGACCTTGTCCATCCTCCCACAATTTCCTAGTTCATGTTGTGAACTTTCCCCCTTCTATTTAAAAATCCATCCCCCACCACCTACAAGAGAGAGATTCCAATTTTCAAGACAATGTGTTGTTTATAAAGCACCATCCTCCAAAATCTGGGTTGGCACAAGCTGATGCCCTACAACGTATGTGTGTGTGTGTGTGTACATGCACACAAAACTAATTTTCTTCTTTCCTCTCTTTGCATTCCCTTCCACCTTATTTCACATTCTCTCCAAAATGGAATATGAATCCAACATTTCATTTCAAGATGTAAACCCAATATTTGAATTTCACTAATAATTAAGCTTTTTACAGGTTTTTCCACTATCTTAGGTGATGCTACCCTGCAGTCAATTTATTTTAATCTAGACAGCATGATTTTTTTTCATTACACTTATTTGTTTCTTGGATTATTTGTATATATAGTTCCATTAAACAAAAACTTGTTGAAAGGCAAGACTATTTTATATTTGCTGGTGGGTTGCAGAATCAAAGGTGCTGATAGCTAGAACATAATCCAAGATTGAGAGCATTTTACTGATCTAGTGTAAAAACCCAACTTGCAGGGAAACCATATAAAGTGATATGAGTGTTGGTGTTATGTAGGAAAAAGTAAAATTAAAAGCTCTTTCCCCCTCCATTCTGGCCCCATCAAACCATACCCCAAAATACCCTTTAAACTTTTCTTGAACCTATTAAGTGATCTAATAGAAGGTAATGATATAGCACATTTGCAAGGCACAGGTTAATAAAAGTAACTGGTCTGGTATAAGGTTTGAGATTCAGCTGGCTTCAGAATGAATTGATTGCAAAATCCAAGGTTGTGAATATCTGGAACAAAGTACTGTATGAGGTTTGGGGTGGATGCTCCCCTATAAATTAGCAGAGGAAAGTAGTAGCAGGTGGGAATAGGGCAAGAAGCATTGAATGAGAAACCATAGCTCAGTGGCTTGCTGTCCTCCTCTTCCTCCAATCACACAGAAACCCCACAAAGTTGGGCATCAGCAATTTGGGAGGTGGTATCTGAAGTCTGGGATGCAGACTACCTATGATGTATAGTCTCCAGGAGTGCTAAGAAGACTCCTCTGCTAACTGCCCCTCTGCCTCCAACCCACCACTCCCTACCCTGTTTTGAGGGAGTGGGAGAAGAGCATGAATTCAGGGAAGGAGAGCCAACAGCAGCACATCTGATCTGAAGCCATGCTCCCAAGAGGGATGGAGGGAAAGAAAGCATAGTGCCCCATGTGGTTGCCAATGACTATGGTTACACAGCCTGGTTTCTGAAAGACAAGAGTTTGCAGAGTTATCAGATGACATCTCCTCTCCACGTGTGAGGACAGAAGCCTTTCCTTGTGGAAGGGGAAGCTTTGCAAGATAAATGTCTCCGAATGTCCAGTGTGTTTTCCTTCTCCCATAGTTTTTAATTCACAAAGAGATGATGGGGCCATTAGTTATTAATTTGGTGGAGAGTTTGTCCATTTCTATTGCGTTTTCAAGTAGACTGCACAATATTTTTATGCTAACTCAAATTCCCTTCACCTAAAGGAGACTTCCACACCCAATATCTGAGAAAATCTCCCTTTACTAGTTGGTGTCACATTAACCAGCTGTGTCTTGAAACAAAAATAGCCAACCTAAATTTTGCTGAATAGTTTGTTTTAAATGTGGATTTCATCTTCAGACATACCATATTATAATATTAATTAGCTCAGTGTCAAAATGTTATTCTGTATATCTAGCAATGCTGAATAATGGAGAAAGAATTAAATATTCTCTCGAGATCAAGAAGAGCTGAAAAACTCCTCATCAGATGCATCTGTAGTCATGGGCAGACACACACAAAAGTGCCTCAATCTGTATCTAACCAAATCAAAGGTCCTTTCTTCATAAACCACCCACCTCCTTCACTTTATTTTAGGACAGATTTTCACAACTGTACATATGCAACCATTGCATCTTCAATGTGCATTTGCAACCACTGCAGGGATAAGTAAGTCATCATTGGAGATGTACAACTGATCATTAACAAATATGTTCGCCATCATTGCATGTATTCCCATTGTAATTGTATGTCAAAATTAGGGCCCCAAACCAGCATAATACTTTAGGAGGTGCTTAATTTCAAGTCTTTAGGCAGTGTTTTAAATTAAGTACATGCTTAACTGCTTTGCAGTATCAGGAACAAAGTGCACATTTACACAATCAAAAAATGTGCAGGCATAGTTCTGAAAAGTTGGGCATATATGTCCCTTTAGAAGGTAATTTATTTATTTCTTCTGGGAATGGTCAGCAAAAACCACTATCTAGCACTGATGATGAAATATGGCATTTCAGTGTAGCCAATGTTTGAAATTAGTTTGCCATTCTGTGCCCTGAAAAATCATAAAATATCCAAGCATTAAATTTATGCCATATTTACCATTGACTTTTCTATCAGAGCTCCTCATTGATTTTAAATGAGGAGTTCTCATTAAACATCACTGGCCACCTGTATTAGATTGATTTTAAAAAACTAGTTAGCAAACATGATTATTATTAGTAACAAGAATTGTGTCCCATATTGCGAGCAACAGTAGTAACAGTTATCTAACCTATACCATAGAAGTAATTGTAGTGTAAAAACAGCATTTTAGATAAATCTCCAGTTCCTCAGGAACTAGAACTATGCAGATTACACAGTATGAACCAGGATTACTTTCTGAAGAAGTAAAAAATAAATCTTTCAGAGCCCAGAGTTTCCCCGCAGTGGGAGCCATCTTGTGGAGAAAAAATATTTTCCCTCTCTCCCCCCTAAATAGCATAAAAAACAGATTTGCTTTCCCTGAATCAGGAAAATATTCACAGTATGTGTAGACAGCATCCCTGAGTAATTCTCCATTTCACAGAATCCTAAAAGAACAAGCAAATTAGCCATATGTATCAGGCACCTTTTCTGTTGTGTTCCCCCCCCCCCCCCCCGCATATTAGTCACTGGAGGTTTATTTCTTGAGATCTCTAGTCAAGATCCAGGTCCACTGGTGGGTAATCTGAAGCCAATAAAAATTTCCCTCTTCAAGGAAAAGATCTTGAGCACTGTTTAAAAATAAGTTTCCAGTTGTGTAGGAATTGTAGGTATGCTGTAGTACCTGTATTTCTATCTGCCCATGGAACTTATATGGTTCCTATTACCTACTATTACCATTGTCTCAATCTTTAATGTATTTATCCTCACAACACATCCGTGCTATTATCCCCATTTTACAAATGGGGAATCTAACACACAGAGATTAAATGACTTCCCTGTGATCACACAGGAAATCTGTGTCAAAGCATGCAACCAAACCCAGGTTTCCCAAGTCAGCTCTCTAACTATTGGACCACACTTCTTTTCTAATATCAAGTTACACCATCTAAAATTCTCAGTGCATTCACTGAGTTGAAGTTTCAGCACAGAGAGCTGTGTAAAATGTAGAACAATCATTTTTATAGATGTTTGATTTTCTGTCCCTGAAATTGTTTATATAGTTCTTTACCTATTTTAGAAATATTACAATTTAGCTAGCTACATTTATGGACCTTATATCTGGGCCTTATATTAGTTGGGGGTGTGGACTGGGGGCCCTGTGCACTCATTTTTATTTCCATAGGGTCTGGAGATGCTCTCTTTCCTACTAAGCAAATCATCATTGACAGGAAAGAAATCATGTCAGTTCTTGCTGCCTTCCCTTAGGTGCATGTCTGATGTGCACATTCTGTTCTTTTGTTCTTTCACTTTTGCCACTAAGTGCTCTGCTTTTGCAGTGAGCTTGTTCTAACCCCAGTTTCCATTAGTCATGTTGGGATCCAAGGTTGTTATTCAGTCTTCATATGCTGGGATCCACTCCTGTAAAAGAGTCAGTCTTATTGTCTAACTGCTATACTGCAGAGTTCATTTCTTTAATGATCTGAGCATTGTTAGCTTTCATTTCTGCCTTTACAAGCTGAACTGGTATCTCACTGTTGGCTGTCTGAGGAGAGAACGATAGGCCTGCTGCTTCTCAAAGGAATTCAGCAAGGCTGGCGAGTCTTTCAGGAAATTAGTTTTCCCTTGCTCTAAGATTATTCTTTAGTCCTAGCTTTTGTATTAGGTGTATTTACCCCACATTTCCTGCCTTTTGGAAATGGCAGAGACCAGCTTTTCATTGGAATTATTTCAAAAGGAGAGGTGTGTGAGACACTGCTCCATTAGTTAAAGGGAGCAGCTATATAGAAGAACGCCTTTCTAACTTCCTCAAAAAATTATTATAAAGTACATTTTCCATCAGATTTTCTTCAGGCATATCATTTCTATAGGAAACAGTTACTTTATGGATATGCAAACTGTCGGAGAAAAACGGCTCGAAGGACTGTCAGTTCTTTCTCTGCTTCCACAAAACTACAAAAGGAAACAGAAATCAACATAAAACTAGAACCTAGCTGATTTCCTTGTGTAGCACTGAACTGTCTCACATGAATTCCATTCTTTGTGATATCCCAGATTTATGCATTCTAGGACACTGATAGCAAACCTGCAACTTGTCAACAAGTTTTGAGAAACCTACAAAGACTGTTTTAAGGATTAATTTATTTACATGCTGCTCCAAGTAACTAGACTGCAGAGGCAGAGATCATTTGGTACATTTCTGTGTTTGGTTCAACTTTTGTTTTTCTTTTTGCAGTTCACCATGAAAGTTCAGATTGGTTCAGAAATGCATCATCACTCTGTGACCCAAGTATCTTCTCTTACACCTCCTCAACATGCCCACTCAGGTTCCCC
Organism: Trachemys scripta elegans; assembly: GCF_013100865.1. Lineage (NCBI taxonomy): Eukaryota > Metazoa > Chordata > Testudines > Emydidae > Trachemys > Trachemys scripta. Next base: position 167,798,618 of record NC_048298.1, on the reverse strand, counting down.
CATCTTTGATAATCTCATTCAAAGGTCAACTCAAAGACTTCAGTGCTTCCCCCAGGGACAGAGATGTATAATTCCCTCTAGTTGCCGCTGACCTACAAAACTAGAAGAGCAACCAATCTGAACAGAGCAGCGATTGAGGCAGAAGAAAAAGAGCACAGCTCTCAAGATGAAAATATCACTGCAGGCAAGGAGTGTACTGAGGGTTAAAGGAGAAGAGAGACTTAAAAATATTAAGATAAGCATCCAAATTTTCAGGGGCTTTGAATATATATATATATATTCATTCTCAAAGCCATGTGAGGCTTAAGCCTTTATTCTGTGTTCCTTTTGTGGCAGTTTCATCTTATGTACTTTTCCAAATAAATCTAGCAAAAACAGCTCTAAAAATACAGGCTTTCAAATCTAATGGCTAGTATTATAGTCATGTTACATTGTAATTGGTCAGCACTTGGTTCCTGTAACCAAGTATGTGTATATATATATATATATATACACATATACACACACATACACACACACACTTTAGAGTGATCTGTGTGTAGGCAAACTACACTATATTGTAGTGTGTGTATATATATATATAATGTTGGTTACAGGAACCAAGTGCTGACCAATTACAATGTAACATGACTATAATATATATATATATAGTGTAGTTTGCCTACACACAGATCACTCTAAAGTACACTCTTGTATAGTTAAGGCTCAAAATTTGATCTGCTTTACTATTGTCTGGTGCACAAAGTCCTCTGGATTATAAGTATCTAGAATTTTGTTGTTCATGTTTTAAACTGAATAATTAAATGAAAAAAATTACCACAGAAAAGAGGGTCAAAGGTCCTGAATAGATTATTATTATTATTATACATGTAAACAAGCAATCACTTTCCAGTAGTTATTTATTATTCATATTTCAGTAATATCTAGTGGTACTGATAAGGATTAATGCCCCAGTGTACAGGACACTGTACAGACACACAGTAAAGACAATGCCTGCCCCCAAAGTTCAAAATCTAGGGCTCTCTCTCTCTTCCCTGTATCACAATCTGGGCTTCTTCAGCCCAGTTCACCATTCCATGGCAGTCATCACCATTGCATGTCATCCACACTACCAAAGATTTTCTCTTCTACTTAACTTTAGGACAAACTGACTCAGTCCCATCATTTATTCTAATAAGAGAGCAACTAACTTTCCCTAACACTTCATTCAGGGCCAGTTTCTTCACACTGTGTAGTACTTTCTTCCACAAGAAGTCCCATTGAAATGAACAGGAGCACATTTGGGCTAAGCCATTAGCCTGTATAAGCAAGGTATCAGAGTCCTGCCCTTATACCTGCAATTCCTGAAACTTCCATGTTTTATTTCAAAATCCCAATTTATACCAGTTAGCAAGATGAAAACCCAGGCCCACACAAGTAGACATATAAGTAGGTATATGTAGAAAGGATTTGAAAGACTATAAAATATAGTTCAGGGAGAAATATGATAATTAAGATACCCTCAGTGAGGCCTTAATTAAAAATATCAGAATTTTTTTTGGTTCCTGAGTTACAAGGGCCAGATCCTGAACTGGTGTCCATTGCACCAGCTAAGCAATTGGCCCATAGCATTTTCCCTCCATTGAGTTTATCTGCATAAAGTGCAGAATAGTAACCCTAGTTCTTGAATACTGTGACGGGGTTGGGACTCACCCCCTGGCGCCTCCTACTGGTTGTCTCAGGAATTAGCTCTGTCCAGTGGAGCGCCCCCTCCTGGTGGTGTCCCGTCCGTTGTTTCACTCTCGGTTGGTGTGTGGACCCGCGTCACTCTCTGGCTTGCGGCATCCTCTTCTGGACCACTGCCCTCCGGCAGTGTCCCTTAGTCCATCCACACCCTTCCGGGGGGGAGTTAACAGGAATCTTTGCACTGGCCTCAGTGGCCTGCCACAACCCCCCAAGTCTAGCCTCTCTTACATCAGGGGGCAGGTTGCAGCCTGACTCGGTCACTGCTCCATGGCCCGGTGCAGCACAAGGGAGAACGTGGGGGACCCAGGCCCGCCCACTACTCTGGGTCCCAACCCAGGGACCCTCTAACAGCAGCCTCTCGGCCCTCCTTCTCTCCCCTTGCCTTCAGCCTTCCCTGGGTCACTTCCCCTCTGACCCCATTGCACCCTCTAGGCCTTTCTACTCAGGGCCAGCAGTCTGGCAGGTATCAGGCTGAAGCTCCACTCTGCTTCCCTTAGCCTGCCCAGCACTGCACTGTCCTGGGTGCTGGTCTCCTGCTCAGGAGACAGACAGACCTTCCTCCCTGAAGGTCTGGGACAGACTTACTCTCCCCACTCAGAGCACCCTTTTTATAGGGCTGAGCCTGGCCCTGATTGGCTGTCTCCAATCTGGGCCCTGATTGGCTCCCAATAAGCCCTTCTCTTATTGGCTGCCGCGCTGCACAGGCACCCTGGCCTGCTGCATCCTCCTCTAGCATGGAGGTGGGGCAGACACCCTACCACAAATACATTTTCATTTCTGATGTGGGGGCAACCATCACTCAACTGGGACAATTCGATCCACATCCATACTGTTGTTCCCCCTATTAAGCAACATCACTTTTCAACCCATCCATTCTGAGGATAGTACAGCTAGAATGTTGAGAAGGTCAGGACAACCCTGAGGCCACCACTCTACACTGACCTTTTCAACCGCCCAAGAGCACAATTATCGTTGAGGCCCCCATTGTGGGCCAACTTGTCCTGTCCGGTTTGCTCCATGACACTGATGTGGCACAAAGAATGGTCTACAGCCGACATCAGAAACCAGTTTCTTATAACTGACCTGGCCATCTGTTTATTTGACTTTGATATGCCACACAGCTCATGGGTCCTTCTGAAATAATTTAGAATGGGCCTAAGTCAATGGGCAGCCAGCCTTCAAAACGAGATGATCCCACATGCAGCAATTGCCAAACACGGACAATGCCACACATCACTGATGACTGCTTTCTGACCACATTTGATAGTGATCTGAGGATTCTGATGAGGCTGTTGCAAATTAGCTTGGCAAGCTTCTCATCCAATAAGAAAATTTCTGACATCTTTTCTTTCACAAATTTTCTAGATTTGTTAATTGAATTTGACTGTAAACGCATGCATAAATAGGTCAAAGCAAGGTGGCTTATCAACCTAACTTTGTAGCATAGACCAGGCCTGAGTAACCCCAATGTTAATAAAAAAGGAAAGAAATCTTTCCTTCATTGATTTGATTTATGAGCAATATATATTAAAATATTAATCTGTTCTTTAAACTGAGCTCATAACTATCAGGTAATGTTGCTGATTTTATTAAGACAAAGGTGTAATTTATGTAGGTCTCATTCAATAGCTTTTAACTGCTTAATAAAATCATAGACCTCAATCCAGAAACTATTAACAGAATCACACTCATACAACATATGAGCTGCAGTTACCCTGGGAATTACTACAGGACCAGTAAATGTCATTGCCATTAAGCCTGGCTCTACAGGACTTCAGTGGAGTCCACCTAACATTATAGGGAATAAAGAAAGCTGAGTGATTGGAACAGATGAGGAGGCCTTCATGTTTCTGGACCAGATTTTATTCCATCTGTATCAAATAGCTAACACAAGGAGAAATTATCATCTTCAATGTCTCTAATCTACCCCATCACAATAAATAAAATGGGGGACAATTTAAAATATAATTTGTCAAGATACTCTTCAGAGTGTTGACGTTAGACACATGCACAAATAGGTCAATATAAGGTGGCTTACATCAACCTAACTTTGTTAGTGCATGGCCAGATTGGCTGTTTCCCCCCACATTATGTTTAAACTACACCTAAACATTTTTTTTTTCCTGAAAGGACTGTAATAGAAGCCAACTGTGTAAGTAGGATATATTAAGGACTAGAATTCAGACATATACAAGGTAATTGTTTAAGCTGAATTTTTTTGTCAATCGGAGAAAAAGATGAATGGAGAAATATGTATTCAAAATATATAACAGATGATGATCTCCAATAGAGAGAAATCTTAGAATATAAAGAATACTGAAATTCCTGAAATTGCCACAATTTCTCAAATAACTATGGCTGTGTGTGCTAGTAGACAAATGACTATTCCTTTTGTAAAGAAAATTGAGTGGTAGCTTCATCTCACAATTAGAAACACATATCCTATTAACTGGCTTTGCAACCATAGGCAATGAGCAGCAGTTGCCTCAATTGCAGACCTTGAAAGGGATAAAGGGAATCACACTTCGACGATTCTGTTCTTTTTTTCTCTGAGAGATCCTAGAGGACAATGTTAGCTTATGTATCTTAAGGAGACTCACCTGGATGGTACCACTAGTTTTTCTTTAGTTATCGGTTTTAATCAGATGTGTGTGAAGTTACTAGAAGAATGGTGTGGCCTGCAGCATCATCAGCACACAACTGACACTTATGTCGACTTCTCTTTTTCATCACATCATAACAATGCAGTTATTGTCTGAGATTGGCTCAAGCTCAATACTATGAATACTGAGTTGATTCACATAAGCAGGAGAAATATCCTGATGATTTTGTTGAAGTGGTACGTATTCTACTGAGGCAACATGCCCACATTTTGTCAGGCAGGGTTGCCACATAAGGATACTCTTGGATCTCTAACTGATCCTGGAATTGCAGAGTGAATTACCATTCACATTGAGTTAGAAGCTTTTAACCTTTATTACTATTATTATTTCTATTACTATGGTACTGCCTAGAGCAGTTGTTTTCAAACTTCTTTTCTGGAGACCCAGTTGAAGAAAATCATTGATGCCCACAACCCAACGGAGCTGTGGTTGATGGGTTTGGGGTGTGGGAGGGGCTCAGGGCTGGGGCAGAGGGTTGGAGTGTAGGAGTGAGGACTGTGGGGTGGGGCTAGGAATGAGGGGTTCAGAGTGTGGGAGGGGGCTTTGGGCTGGGGCAAGGGGTTGGGGTACAGGGGGGGGGTGTAGGAGGGGGTCAGGGCTCTGGGCTAGGGTGCAGGCTCTTTGTTGAGGCCAGAGATGAGGGTTTTGGAGAGCAGGAAAGGGTTTTGTCTTTGGTGGGTGTTCAGGGCTGGGGCAGGGGATTGGGTGCGGAGTTGGGGCAGGACTTATCTCTGGCGGCTCCCGGTTAGGGGCACAGCCAGAGTGTAGAGGCAGGCTTCTCACCTGTCCTGGCACTGCGAGCCACGCTGTACCTCAGAAGCAGCCAGCAGCAGGTCCAGCTTCTAGGCAGAGGTGCGCAAGTGGCTGCGCGTGGCTCTCACCCGCAGGCACTGCCTCCCATGAGATCCCATTGGCCAGGGGTGCAGAACCAGTGCTCGGGGCAGTGGCAGCACGTGGAGCCCCATGGCCCCCCTGCCTAGAAGCCAGACCCGCTGCTGCCCACTTCCGGAGCGCAGAGCGGTGGCAGAACAGGTAGGCACTAGCCTGCCTTAGCTGGATAGCACCTCCGACAGGACTTTTAACATCCCGATCGGCAGCGTTGACCAGAGCCTCTAGGGTCCCTGGGTGCTGAGCAAGGTGACCCAGTGCCTTGCATGCCGCAACCCAGTACTAGGTCATGACCCGAACTTTGAAAGACACTGGCCTAGACTTCCTAACTGAGATCAAGACCATGTTGTCTATACGCTTAGTCAAAGATAGATACGGTCTTGAAGATGTTACAGTCTGAATAGATAAGACAGACAAAGCATGCCATAAGTTTTATCATCTCTATTTTACAGATGAGTGATTGAGGCACAGGGAGGTTAAATGACTTGCCTAAGGACAACCAAGAAATCTGTGGCAGAGTCAGGACATGAGATCTGGATCTGCTGAGTTTCAATCCAGTTCCTTAACTACAAGACTACTTTTCTGCAAGAACTTCAGATCCTTACCATGGATCAGTTGCAGAGAGCATTAAGGCATGACTGATCATTGTAAAGTTCTCTACCACTTGAAGACTATTCAGAAACTACAGTTAGTGCAGAAGGCCCCAGTGCGAGGAATAGCAAACCCATGTAGAGCATTTTTCAGTTGTTTCGCTCATGATTTCTAGATTTTCTTTCATTTTTAATTCAAATCAACATGGAGTGCTTATGCTAACTGTCCCAAACATAGGAGAGCTGAAGGAAAAACATTCTCAGTGTTGGTCCTTATTGCTAGAACTTGCTTCCATAGATAATCTGCAATAGGTCAAGCAAACAAGCTCTGTCACATTGTCACAGTGAACAAATTCTAGGGTCACAGACCATTTCTGAAAATGATCTGACCCTACTCTTGAGGTGAAGTGATTGGCTGACCTTTGTTTTTAGGTGAGAGCAAGAATTTGATTAAATAGGCAATGGTTAATTTGTGACATTAAGTATTATTTTGCTGTTCATGAATTCAGAGTGGTGTGAGGGTCCTGGAAAAGGAAGTGCTGGAATGTGATAGTACTGGAAGTACTAGGATGCCCCCAACCAGTGCCAGAACTGTGTTCTGACAAAACTCAAGCCCTGATTCAGAGGCCCAGTTTCTAGATAAGATAATTAATTTAGATTAAAATTATTAAAAATCATCTTAAATCAGTCAAGTAGCTGGAGATTTGTGTTGTAATATGGTGATGTGCAAAGAGTATGAAGGTTAGGGAAGAGGACAGAAAGAATATTAACAGGGAAATTAATAATTTTATGAGTGTTACAGAAGGGCTTGGGTGGTAGTAATGATGGTGTGCATGTGTGAGATACAATGCCTGTTGAAAGTCATAGTTAATGGCTAATAGCAGATAATACCTAACACTTAAATAGTGCTCTGCCTACAGCTTCAAAGCACTGTAAAACCATTAACTAATCAATCTGCAAGTTTTTAAGATTATCTATTTAGATAGGAGTATCCCTTTTGTCATGTCCCGGGCAGCAAAGGCTGCACTGGTCGCTTTCAAAATATAATAAACAACAATACCACCGCTCTTATGAAGTAGATAACATAGCTCGCAGAGGGGAAACTGAGGCACAGAGCAATGATGTGACTTCTTTGCGTCACTGACAGAACTGTAATTAGATCTGAGAATTTCCTGGCTTTCAGTCCCACTTTCAGTTTGCTAGATCCAGTAGAGGGTCAGTGTGGTTTAGTGCACTGAAGTAAAGAAGTATATCTAAGTAAAATGGTCATGACTATGATGTGTCTGTGGTGGCAACATCAGAACTGGGTGGGCTTACTGAGTCATCCTAAAATCAATTTTTCCCCTGTAATAGGGAATTGGAAAAGCCAAACTTGGCCTCCATTGTACTGAGGCTAGATCCTGATTAAGGCATTCTTTCATAGCAAGCAGGGCTCAGAAATAGCCAGTATAAGCCTGAATGCCAATGCTGTCTTGTTCTTCACAATCTCAGCTGTCATTTAAATATGCAGTAAGTCTCTAGTTGTTGTGGTTGTAAAGAAAATCTTAAACATGTGAACTAAGTTAACTGATGCAAATACATCTATGGGAGTCTATAGAGAATATGGAATAAGACAGAGGTGTGAACTGCCCCTTTCATCTGAGTAAGATATTAACTCAGATGCCCAGTGATGGTAGTTAACCAGTTTGGCATTTAAAATACCTAATTACTCAAGTAACAAAGGAGAGGGAGGGCCACAGTTCTGCATAATTTACTGTGAGTGACATCCAATTTTGGTAACTCAAGTGGATGTCATTTGGGAGATCCCAGCAATTTTTCCCTAAGTCAAGGGGTCAAGCGCAGAACTGTGGTCATATGCATGCCCCACTGAAGGGAATCAAGATCCAGGAGCCCAAAGGAGCTCACAGAGCACACACCTCCATATTATGGGTATATGCACAATCTTTCGGGAGGAACACCTCAATGTGGCATGTCACATGAGTGGAGCTTGAAGAGAATCACTATTCCCCCCATCCCATTCTGACTCCTGATAGTATCATAAATGGCAATATCATATTTTAAGCATTATGGCATTCAAGAGCGGTTTGAGGATATTACCATCCTGTACCAGTTACTGAGTATAGTCCAACTGGTGAGGTCAGCTGGGTGAAAACATCAGCTGCTGAATATATGTTTCACTGTTATTTCATTAGAACTGGTTTCCCAGTGTGAGTAGTTGTGCTTATGAGTTCGACATTAGCTTCAGTTTTCCATAAATTCTCTCAATATTCACTTAAAACTTTATTACTGTGAGCATTCCTGCCTTTAAACTGGTTTGCTAGAACAGTAAGCTCAAAAGGGGCACAAACACAAATGAAATAAGTTTATTTCAACATGTGAATAAATGTCAGTTAATTTCTTTTGCCGTATTTGCCTCCCCCCCCATTTTAGTTTACATTAAAAGTGAATGATGGTCTTTTGATGAAGACAAAAGAACTGAAGTCAAGAGACCAGTGGTAAAATTCTGGTCCCACTGGAGCCCATAGGAGATCTAGCGCTGACTTCACTGGGGACAGGATTTCAGCTCTGGCTTTTTGTACTATCTTGGCCAAGTCATTTTACCTATCTGTGCCTCACTTTTACCCGCTGCAAAATGGGGATATTAATACATACCATACCTTCATCCCCTTGAGGGCTGCTTTATATTGATGTTAATTTGATGATTTGAGGTTAATTTATTAATGTCAGAAAAAAATTCAAGATCCCCAGACTAAAGGCACTTTATCAATTGCAAAGTATAACTACATTAGCTATTAAATTATTTGAAATATCTTATAAAGAACACAGAAGCAGTTTCTCCTAATTAAAATTACTTCTGTGAATTTATTTGTGTGCTGATGGCCATTTACCCCTCATTTTTGTATTTGGATTTACTGATTTTTAAAATGTGCTCTTAAGCCCACCCTGTGGCTTCATACACAGAAATCTATAAAGACACACAGCAATTGTATATTAATAAAAATAAATAACTCTATTATACCCATGAGAGTTGAACCGAAAAATTTTTAAGGTGCCATTTCCCAGTCTTTAGCATAGATGCAATGCATCCTGTTCATGAATTCCAGGAGCAGAAATATTCTTTGCTGTTGGAGTAACAGTTGCCTTTTCCACTGTGTCTTTCTGCAGCACTTGCTCAAATGTCTATCTTGAGTGCCCTTTGTGACTTGCCTTCAAATAGAGGCGGTGGGGAAAGATGCCATGATGTCTGTTACTTTGCATGCAAGAACCACTTTCATGTGAATAGTGCCTTGACCTGTGAAAGTAAGATGCCCATATTCCCTTTAAAAAGTGATTGCAGCTATCTTGCTCACATGTATTCATCTCTGCTAAACATTCTGCATATTCTGGAGTCTATTCTCAAGGCAGCTTGAATGCCACTGAACAATGATTTTTTCTAATATATCATAATTACAGAAACACCTGTACTAAATAACCTAATACGGAACCACTGTGAAATTTCCCAGAGCATTCAATAGCCCTTCACATTTTTCATCTCTTATGTGATGGGTACCGTATTGTCACAGAGAACAGATAAGAGTTGTAGTTCAAGCCCTTTTTTGAAAGAAAACTGCTGAGGTGTATCTATACTCCTTGACTGGTTTTGCTATAGTTAACATAGTATTTAGAACGATGCCATTCTCAAAGTTGGGATGTAGGTGGCTGGGCCTGGTGGGTAGCGTAGGCAGAGGACCAGGTCTCCATGCCAGCAAGGGTGCAAAACAAAGAGGTCAAATACCAAAAATCAGGCTGAATCAGGAAACCAGGTAGTCAGGGTCAGGAGACAAGCTGGAGCTAAAAAAACCACAGAATCCATAGTACCCAATCCAATGTGGTCAAGTTAGAGGAGGTCACATGTAGTTTTGGGATAAATTTGGGACTGATAACAGCTTTGACCTGTGGTTATATGATCTGCATTATTAGATACAAAATCCGCATAAAATAGAAGTGAGGACCAATCATCCTGGTGACAATTGAAAGAGCATTGCAGGCACTGCTCAAGGATTTGATTCACTCTCTGTCTGGCTGTTTGGGGACGGTAGGCAGATGAGAGGGGTGTGTGTGTGTGTGTGGACTCCCAGTAAGTGTTGGGTATCATACCAGAACCAGGACATGAATTGTGGCCCTTGATCATAGGTAACCTTGTCTGGGAGGCCATGGATATGAACTAATGCTCATGCATAGGTGGGCAGTTTCCTCAGCAGAGGGTGAACTGCTGCAGGGAATGAAGTGGGACATCTTGGTGAAGTGGTCTGCCACAGTCAAAATTGTGATTCTGTTGGAGGCCGGTAGTTCCATGATGAAATCCATGGTGATAGCCACCTAGGGTCAGACGTTGGAGAAGACTCCAAGACGTTGGAGAAGACTCCAAGGTTTGTTGAGTGATGTCTTGATGCAGGTGCACACACCACCAGAAGAATGAATGCCTGTGTTCAGGGCTACCAGAGGAAATAAGATGTAGCCCTGGGTCTTATAGCACCCAAAATGTCTTACCAGAGGGGAGTCATGACATCACTGTAGTGCCATCACTCTTGCAGAACCCATGGGAACATAAATATGGACATTCTTAATTCCCTCCTGAGTGTTGCGTGATTCTTTATGTTCACTGGTTGAAACCCGGAGGTAGAGGCAGAATGTATCAATGTGAGTAGATCCTGGTAGAGAGCTGCATTAAGGAACTTTGAGGCTTGAGAACATGTGCTAGTTCCTGGTTGAGGCCTTGAGGGCTGGTACCATATTCTCCCTTTTAAGACAGAGCATTGTCCTTGCCATTTTTCATCCCAGGTTGGTATGTAATGATACAATTTAATAAGAAGAAGAACAGGGCCCACCAGGGCTGCCTTTGGATTACAGTCTCAGGCCTAAGCGACTACTCCAGGTTTTTATGGTCAGTAAACACTTGGACTTGGTGATAAGCCTCTTCTAAGTAATGTTGCCACTCCACAAAGGCAGTCTTGATCACCAGAAGCTCTTTATCCAGGATCTCGTAGTATTGTTATGTTGGAGTTAGTTTTCAAGAGTAATAGGAGCACTATTCCAGAATATTTCAAGAGTAATAGTTGCTTGGACCTGTGTTTTTGGGAGATAACTGCTGGAGACATCAGTTTCCATGACAAAAGCTTATGCAACATCTGGGTAAGCCAATATGGGAACAGTGGTGAATGTCAACTTCAACTGTTTAAATGGACTCTGGACCTCAGGGGACCAATGCAACTGGATGTTTTTTTCCTGTAGTGAAGGGGTGAGAGGTGCAATTTGTTTAAAAATTTTTGGAATGAAGCATCAACAGAAAGTTGCAAAACTTAAAAAACACTATAGGTCATGTACATTGCAGGGAGCTGCTCAGTTACAGTCAGCCTGGACCTTGCATGGGTCAAACTTGATTCCCTCTGGGAACAGAATAATATTCAAGAATTCTGTGGAGGTCTAGTTGAATGCACATGTCTCAAGCTTGGCATGGAGACCATGCTGCATGCTGTTCAGCGTCATCTGAGAAGACAAATGTATCATCCAGATAGACTACTACATACGGTTCCAATATGTCTCATAACATATCATTACTAAAATGTTGGAAGGTCGCCGGACTTTTGTCAGCCCAAATGGCATCACTAAATATTCAAAGTAGCCATAGGGTGTTCAGAAGGCAGTCTTCTGTCTGTCCACAGCCCTGATTCATACAAGGTTATAGACTCCTCAGAGGTCCAGCTTGTTATATACATGCAGTCCCTACCAAAGACCAATAATTCTGGAATCACAGATAGCAGATACGAGTTAGTTATCTGATAGTTATCTGATTTAAGGCTTAGTAATTGACACATAGTAAGAGGCTGCTGTCTTTTTTTTTCTTGACAAAGAGAACCAGTGCACCAGCCAGCAAGGATAACTTGTGGATGAAACCTCTAGCCAGGTTCTCTTGAGAGGTATCCATGTAGCACAGACAGCTAAGGTTCTGACATGGCATGAATCTGCCCAAATGGATTGTCACTCCTGATTGCAATTCCCGGAGACAGTCACAGTCCTGGTATAGAGAAAGGTTTACCACATTCTTTTCAAACATGCTTGTGAAGTAGAGATATTTAAGGGGGATTCCCCCTGCAGTTATGTTCAGAGGGTGCCCCTGCCTGGGAGACCATCTCTACCTGAGCCCTACAGGGTCCTGGCACTATGTCTGCTTGCTCCTGACAAATACTGCCAGCAGAATTTTGAATGGAAACTGACCTCTTGTTCTTGCCAATGACTAAGGAGATTATGAAAGGTCAGCTGGGAGATATAAGAATCAGAGGGAAATGCAGGAACTGAATTACACTGAATCACAATATTTCTTGGTGCCCTGGATAATGGCTTCTAGGGGGACTGTCTCCTCGATCACTCAACCCAAATACACAGGGGAGCCATCAATAGTTTCCATTGGGTCTGGAGGAGCCTTGTGTTACAAAGGAATTTTTAGGGGCCAGGCTGCCACAGCATCTATGACATTTTCAGCTGCTCCCAAATCAGTGAGGGCCCTTTGGATGAGAATCTATGGGGCTTCTGGGGATGTGCAGCCAAATAGGTATCTGCAAGTGGGAAGCCCCAGATAGGGATCTGTCCCAATCAGAATCCAAGCCAGTTGCCCTTACCAAACTTGAGCTGATTCATTTCCCAGGTCCCTGAGGCTTGAATTGGCCAGGCAGAAATGGTGTGGCCACATTTTCTCCAATAGAAGCATAGGTTGTGCTGGTGGCATCATTCCTTTCTCCTTCAGGGGTTGGATGTTCATAAGCCAGATCTACCTGGATTTGTTCAGCAGGTGGATGGGCACTGAAGTATGGGTACATGGAGAGGGGGGCTGTAGGGAACCACTCTGTTCCACGCTCCATTCCTATAACGAATTATCCATGCAGATAGCAACGTCAATGAAGGGAGATGGACCCGTGGGCATTTCCACAGGGTCCAGTTCATCTTTGTTCTCTTATTGCAGACCTCACCAGAACTGATTCTTCTCATTCCACTCTGTGTCCCCAGTGTGATGGCAGAAGTGTGCCATGTAGGAAGCACCAGTACCCTGCCCCGGCATAGTTTCCTTAAAGCAGCTTTGGCCAAACGGACACAACAGAGATTGTTGAAGACTGTTGCTATAGATTGGAGAAAGGCCATCCAACTTGACAGCATTGGTCTGCTGCTCTTCACAAAGGGAGAGATACAGCCCAATGCCTCCCCTGTCACCAGAGTGATCACCAAGCCCACCTTAGCTGGGTCAGTATCATAAGGTTGGGGACACAACTGGAACAGCAGGTGGCATTGGTTCATGAAGCCCCGGAACCACTGGTAATTCCCATCCAATTGTTCTGGAATATCCCTATTCAGGATAGAGCACTGTGGGCTGTGTCTGAAGCACAGTTTTCTCCAAAAGAAGCTGACTTACTTGATCCTGCAGCAGCCAATTCTTTGAGGTCATCTGCACCACTTGGGCCTGCAGCACTTTGTTAGCAGCCTGGAGGCGGATGGCTCATTTAAGTGAGTCTGGTACTTCTCGAGGCAGTGGTGGTCTGCTGCTTGGGGATTACTATATGGTCCATACAAAAAATTGTCAGAGTTGGGAAATAGGCAACCAGGCCTAGTGGTTGCATAGGATGAGGTCCAGGTCCCCACACCAGCTGGGGTTCAGACCCAGTAAGTCACTAGCTGAGTCACACAGAGAGAGTCAGATATCTGGACTCACGCTAAATCAGGAAACCAGGAGATTTCACCATGGGTGAACAATCCAAAACAGGCTGGAGCTCAGTTGTATAGATGACTTCCTGTTCCTCCTTCTAGCTTAAGTAGGGGAAGAAAGTCAATCAGGAGCCCCTGTTTTCCACCAATCAGGGTTCATGGGTGGAGTCTTCTATTGGAACTGGGCTTGAAGGAGTCCCTGATTCTAATGGATGCCAGTAAGCTGTCAGGTGGAAGGTCAGAGTGTGATGACCCCAGGAACTCTGTAGACCCAGGTTTTAGACCAGGGGGTCATTAAAGCCATCACTTATAGCATCAAGTTGGTTCTACCCCAACTAGGGACAAAACAGGTTTTAAACCAAGGCTCAGTTGCACAAGCTTCCAGTTCTTTTATGAGGCTTCACACATACTCTGTTCTTCAGTGAGTTCTTGGATCCTGTGGCAGCTCCTCCCTAAGTTGTAGCATGGGACTAAATTGCCTTCTAGAGTCCCTATTTCATATAGAAGGTTCCATCAATGCCTTTTGGGGGCCATCGAGTCTGTATCTAGGACTCTACTAATTTGGGGGATTCAATTATATTTAAGAAAAAATATCTGATAAACTTTCAGACCCAGTGCTAGATCCTCCTTTTCAATGCTGCTTTCTAGATCAAAAAGGATGAGAAGAAAGTGCACAATAAAACCAAACCAAACCACACAAAAAAAACACACAAAAAAACCCACCATGCAAGCAAGCTAAAATTATCCCTGGTCTCTCTCTTCACCCCATGCCCCAATTCCCCCCACACACATCAGAAATAATCTCAGCTTGGTTGTGCAGTGTTTTTTGTATGTGCTTTTCTAGTCCTTTCTTGGCTTGAAGGCAACACTGAAAGAGTCGATCTAGAACTAGGGTTGAAAGTTTATCACAGCAATTTTCTTAAAATCTTAAGTTATCCGCTGTCCCATCTACAGTCAGGCATAACTGGCATTGGGGCATATGAAACCTGCTCCCCATATTCCAAACTTTCATATACAATTAATCAGATAAGTTGGGGTCAGAGGAAAAAGAATTTTCTCATTGATTCTCTCAAAACCCCTGACACTGATCCTGTGCCTAGTAGTGTGATCACAGTGGAGATCTGAACACATGTTCAGATTTGGAATGTAGGGAGGGGAAAGATTGCTTTACAGGCCCATCCCAAAATACTAATGCCAGGTCTGGAAGGTTAAAGGATGAACTGACACAAACTTCCACTAACTCTGACCTGTTTCTCAGATTGATCAGGAGCTTAATGCAGTGGCAGAAGCATTAGTCCTTGTCAGACTATTATGTAGTATCATTAGCATAGCTATTCCCACTTTAGTAATACAGTGTCTATCTGCACTATGGAACCACCAGTTACAGGTCCAAAGTTAAGGTTGAATTTTGTGCTTAAAGCAGAGATTCAGCAACTTTGTTACATGTGAATAAACATATCGTTAGAGCATTTACTTTTTGAATACAGAATTAATTTTCTGAGAATTTACAACTTATAAATCAGTTAATTAGTTTACATGTGAAAATTAATTTTAAAATGGATCATTTAAGAAATTGAGCACCCTGTGACACACCATTCAGCCTCCCACTTCTGCCCCATCCTCCCGAATGATTTGAATAACAGAATAAGACTGACACCTCAAACTTCCCATAGAGTTAAAATTCACTGAAATCTAGTGTGTTGCCTATACAAATTACTGCACTGAATACTGAGGCCCTTCTTTAGAATCTGAGAAAGTCCCATATTCCTCCAAGTTGCATGAAGGTCAACGGAAAGTGTCCCTATCTTGGCTCTCAGCCATATTAGTGTGTGTGTGTGTGTGCGCATGAGAGAGAGAGTTATGAGATAGGGAGCTGATTTGACTTGATGTACTCAGTCTCAATTCTTATCTGCTTGGTGCAATGATCATCCTGGTATCTAGTAAGCTGTCGGGGGAGCTGGTGGTGATCTTTACATATGTAAGGAAGGAAGGGGCCCTGCAAGGGTTTAATTCTACAAACCTCTCCCTAAAGTCACTTTGAAGGTTTTGGCAACTGGGGATTAAAAAGAGTGGCCTATTGGCTGAATAACACTGCCTACTGAATGACTTTCCTGACTCAAGGATGTTACTGTGGTACAAACCATAGTAGTTAAAGAAAGACAGTGCTGTGTTAAGACAAAGGAGAGTTTCTTAAAATCGGATGTGTCTTTTCTCCATTCTGTTTGCAGTCTTCTGAGAAAGTTGACCCTAACCTGCACTGCAGCTTTTCCTTTACAGTCTCATGCTGCTGAGCAAAGCCAGAATCAACTTACTCAGTGGGTAGCCAAGAAAAGCATGGAGGAGGTTATTGCCCTGTATGTCCTCTCTCAGATTTCACTAAGTTCAGGCATCCCCTTAAACATTTAGGATTGCCCTATCCTTTAGTTCCCTCCAGTTTGTAAGTCTCTTTCTGGTAATAGTTATCCACAGCTGTAGTCACCATTTGAGGTGGACCATTCAAAAAGAACTATCACCTCCTTCATTCTTAATAAATTGCTTTCTGTATAGTGTATGCAACATAAACACTACATCAGCAAAGCTGGTTGACATTTTCCTTCTTTTTTTTTTTTGGACAGAAAATGGCAATGATAAAATGCAAATTTGGGGGGGGGGAGGAATTGTTTTAAAAAACGTTGGGATTTTTGTTGAAAAAATAAACAAACCTACTTTTCCCCCCAACAAAATAATAATAAAAAACTAAGAAAAATATCAATGAACTTTATGTTTTGTCAAAAAATTTTACAGGGAAAAAATCCCTTCCTAACCCGATCTACACATCAGTTTTTCTGCTGTTATATTCCATTATGAGTCATTTGCTTAACACAGTTTCCACTAAAAAGAACAGGAGTACTTGTGGCACCTTAGAGACTAACAAATTTATTAGAGCATAAGCTTTCGTGTACTACTGCCCACTTCTTCGGATGCATACATATTGGAATAAATATTGAGGATATATATATATATATATACACACATACAGAGAGCATAAACAGGTGGGAGTTGTCTTACCAATTCTGAGAGACCAATTAAGTAAGAGAAAAAAAATTTTTTTGAAGTGATAATCAAGATAGCCCAGTACAGACAGTTTGATAAGAAGTGTGAGAATACTTACAAGGGGAGATAGATTCAATGTTTGTAATGGCTCAGCCATTCCCAGTCCTTATTCAGTCCTTTGTTGATTGTGTCTAGTTTGCATATCAATTCCAGCTCAGCAGTCTCTCCTTGGAGTCTGTTTTTGAAGTTTTTCTGTTGTAATATAGCCACCTGCAGGTCTGTCATTGAATGACCAGACAGGTTAAAGTGTTCTCCCACTGGTTTTTGAGTATTATGATTCCTGATGTCAGATTTGTGTCCATTAATTCTTTTGCGTAGAGACTGTCCGGTTTGGCCAATGTACATGGCACAGGAGCATTGCTGGCACATGATGGCATAGATCACATTGGTAGATGTGCAGGTGAACGAGCCCCTGATGGTATGGCTGATATGATTAGGTCCGATGATGATGTCACTTGAATAGATGTGTGGACAGAGTTGGCATCGGGCTTTGTTACAAGGATAAGTTCCTGGGTCAGTGGTTTTGTTCAGTGATGTGTGGTTGCTGGTGAGTATTTGCTTTAGGTTGGGGGGTTGTCCGTAAGTGAGGACAGGTCTGTCTCCCAAGATCTGTGAGAGTAAAGGAGCATCTTTCAGGATAGGTTGTAGATCTCTGATGATGCGCTGGAGAGGTTTTAGTTGGGGGCTGAAGGTGACAGCTAGTGGTGTTCTGTTATTTTCTTTGTTGGGCCTGTCTTGTAGGAGGTGAGTTCTGGGTACTCGTCTGGCTCTGTCAATCTGTTTTTTCACTTCAGCAGGTGGGTATTGTAGTTTTAAGAATGCTTGATAGAGATCTTGTAGGTGCTTGTCTCTATCTGAGGGATTGGAGCAAATGTGGTTATATCTTAGAGCTTGGTTGTAGACAATGGATCGTGTGGTGTGTCCTGGATGGAAGCTGGAGGCATGTAGGTAAGTGTAGCGGTCAGTAGGTTTCCGGTATAGGGTGGTATTTATGTGACCATCGCTTATTAGCACAGTAGTGTCCAGGAAATGGACCGCTTGTGTGGATTGATCTAGGCTGACGTTGATGGTGGGATGGAAATTATTGAAATCATGGTGAAATTCCTCAAGGGCTTCTTTTCCATGAGTCCAGATGATGAAGATGTCATCAATGTAGCGCAAGTAGAGTAGGGGCGTTAGAACAACGCTTCCTTAGCTCTCGTCCCCAAAGTCAGCCATAAAAATGTTGGCATATTGTGGGGCCATGCGGGTACCCATAGCAGTGCCGCTGACTTGAAGGTATATATTGTCCCCAAATGTTAAATAGTTGTGGGTGAGGACAAAATCACAAAGTTCAGCCACCAGGTTAGCTGTGACATTATCAGGGATACTGTTCCTGATAGCTTGTAGTCCATCTTTGTGTGGAATATTGGTATAGAGGGCTTCTACGTCCATAGTGGCCAGGATGTGTTTTCTGGAAGATCACCGATGGATTGTAGTTTCCTCAGGAAGTCAGTGGTGTCTCGAAGATACCTGGGAGTGCTGGTAGCATAGGGTCTGAGGAGAGAGTCCACATAACCAGACAAGCCTGATGTTAGGGTGCCAATGCCTGAGATGATGGGGCGTCCAGGATTTCCAGGTTTATGGATCTTGGGTAACAAATAGAATACCCCTGGTCGTTCTAGGCATGTGTCTGCACAGATTTGTTCCTGTGCTTTGTCAGGGAGTTTTTTTAGCAGATGGTGTAGTTTCTTTAGGTAATCCTCAGTGGGATCAGAGGATAATTGCCTCTGTTTCCACTACTATAGTTCTCTGAACAAACTATAAGCGTTTCCTTCCATTGAATTTCTCTTCTAATGGAAGTAATGTACATATTTCCAGTCAATTTCATGTTATTTCCTGTCCACGCAGAATGTTTCTCCTGTTTGTCCCTGTTATTATTGGTTCTCAGTCATCTCTAATGTTTCCAAGACTTTCAAATTTAGTATTGTTTGCAATGTTTGTGATGTATACTACTTCTTCCAGATCATTAATAAAGATAATAAATAAAACTGGACTTAACACTAATCCTTAGAGAAACTCACTGGGAAAAAAAAAACACCACAACTCAAACTCCATACCATGCTTTTGTTTACAGTTCTTTTGATAGTGCTCTATGCCAATTGCACTATTTTTTTTCAAATAAGACTGCCAAAAAAAAAAAAAATACTTGGCTGAGTTCTAGACATATTACCCTTGCTTTCCCTTCAGTTACTATTTACATTATTTGATCAACAACAACAACAAAAGCTATTAAGTTTGTCTAACCCAATTATTTATTTATACATTTATTCTTTTCATTTCTCAAAATTACATTCTCCTCTAGCTACTTACCAGTTTTTAACATATCTGTTCCATTTTCACAAGGGAATAAAGTAAAATTTACTGGTTGATTATTGCCAGGATTCCGCTTGATTCTTTATTCTTCAAGAACTCTTGTGATAGCAAACTTTAAAACCTTTTGCACTACCAATTTGCTGGTATCTGCTAAGTTAGTGATTTAGTATATCCGATATCTAATTCTCTTAACACTTCGGGACATATAATCTGGAACTGCTGGTTTCTATGACCTATACCTAGTTTTTCCAGGTATTCCATTATCTGCTTTTTATCAGCAGTTATGGTGACAAGTTCTTCATTGCTTCATAATTGCCCATATTCCTTTTCTCTTTCTTCTTAAAGATCAATTTTAAAAAGCAATTTGGTAGCTTAGCCACTTTAGAATAATCATTTATTTGAGTTCCTTCCTCATTTATTAATGGAGCTACTACCTCAAGTTTTTCCCCAACATATTTATAAAAGACCCTTTTAAGCTCTTTACAGTTATGTTCAGCTTTAATTCATTCTGATTTTTGCTACCCTTATCTCTTCCCTAGAAGCCTTAATTGACTCTATATACTTGTAAAGTTTACTTCCCCACTTCTCCATTTCCAGTACCGTCAAAACTCCAAGCCGTCCCTCACAAAGCCAAATTGGCTGCCTCTACTAGTCATAATATATAACCTCCCTTGACTGTCTTACACAGGAACATATTCCAAAATGTTTGAATGAAGCTATAAAATGACTACACCTGGCAGAAATCAATAAGTATTTTATTTAGTAGATCTCTACTGTGTATATAAATTGAGATCTTTTATTCTTGTTGGACAGTAATCTAAAAAAAAATCTTTTTGAGAGTACTTTAAATGAATAGACATAATTTGATTCCTCATTTTCTTACTGTTCAATTTATGAGTGTGCTTCACAAAGAAAATAAATTTTTCTTCTCCTAGAATCTAATTCCAACAATCCATTTCTAGTTTCACAGTACTCTATATTCAGTTATCTACATTTGGCAACTGACCCTTATGCCAGTTTAGATTCTTCATTGAGATACACCTTGCCCCACAGGCTCCAAATCTCTTTGAATATATTTCTCTTCACAGCTATTTTTCCCTCTCAAGTTGTTAGGTGTCTTTAACACCTGATAAGTGAAAAAAAATTGGAGGATCTGCATATGGTATATGAGACCTATGTAGAAAGTAATTAATGCAGAAAACATCTGAGGACTTCAGAGATGAAAATAATATGTTAGGTATAAAAGTGAGTGAGAGATTTTCAGTAATTTCAACTCATATCCTTTATTTATTTATCAATAGATTTTGGATAATATGAATTTGTCTGCTGTGTTTTCCACAAGTACATATTCACAGAGTTTTCAGTATGGGGGTGGAAATACATTTCTTTGTGATATTAATTCCTTTTAGTAGCAAATGACACTTTCAGAATATAGCTGAGTTCAAATAATTTAAAGTGTCATGAAAAGATATTTAATTTTGCAATTTTTGTTCATTAACATGTACTTGACAAAAAGATAATTATCAAGATATATTTTTTCTGTCATTGAGACAAATTGCTCACAAAGCAGTTCACCTGTGTACAAAAGATTTCAGTATGAGAGGCAGGTTTATCTAGTGTTTAGACCAGGAGTCTGAGTCACGTTCCTAGGTGCTATGTCCAGTTTGCTGCCAATTCTTTGGGTTTCTGGTGGAAGTAACCTCTCTTTGTCTTGTTAATCCATGGGAAGAGTTATAATTACTTACTTATTAAGTATGTTGCCAGGCTTAACTAATGTTTATGAGGCACTATCCAACTCCCCAGATGTAAGATCCTGTAGAAGTGTTACATTTCGCTGTCAGTGAACTCAGTTCATTTCTTTTTAACATTACCTTTTTTATTTCTGATTTTGCAAATAATAAGGAAACATAAGAAACAATGTACTTTACAACAGCTTCCCCTGGCTTTCTTTTAAATTTTAACCTATAAAATAACAATAATTGTGTTCAAATATTTAAAAAATAGCCACAGGCCAAGGTTTCTAAAAGATAAAGATGTAAAAGGTCTAAATAAATGGTCTTCTTTCAAAAAGTGCTGAGCACTGAAGTCAGGGGGAGCTGCTCAGCACTTTTGAAAATTGGATCACATATTTAGGTACCTAAATATGGATCTAGGAGACTAACTTTAGGCACCCATTTTTTAAACCCTTGGCCATAAATCTCCACATTACCCACCTACTTAGATTTGTAAATCATATGGGGCCTGATGCAATGTATACTGATATCAATAGAAAGACTTCCACTAACTTCAATGGGCATTGGATCAGGGCCACGGTAGACTAACTTTTACAGCAGACAGGTAACCAAACCTACAGAAGCCAGTTTCCTGTGGTATGTGGGTCTCAAGGAAAGTTGGTAAAATAATGGATTTTTTCAGTTCACTGGCAATCCAAAAAAATGTTTTGGGTCAAATTAAATATTTAGTTCTGATTTCAAACTTTTAAATATTTTTTTAGTTTAATTAAGTTAAAGGAAAATTTTGTAGTGATGTCATTTAGACTCAATAAAGGAAAACATTTTGTTTTTAAAATTTAAAAACAAAAAAGTTTAGATTGTCTATGGGGGTCTTTTGGGGGGGGAGGGGAGAAGAGACGGGGTGTCCCACTGTAACAATTCAGTGAATCTGACATAAATTCATTAAATATTTTGTTGTTGTCAAATCTTTTATTTTTTTTTTCCAAAAAAAGTTGCAGTTGAAAAAATTCACCTACTTCTAGTCTCAAATGGATGAAGATTATGTTGATCCTCAGAGCAGGAGATTATTTGCTATTGTTCCTGACACTAATACTCTATTGCAGGCATAGAGGGAACAGTATAATCAAGGCCATGCATTATGTTTTTCAGTTAGATGAATTACAAGAAGGAGTAACTGTTCTGATAACTGAGACCCAGAGGGTATGAGGAGTTGGTCTTCTAGTGAATCTACAGATGTAAACAGAGAAAGAAACACTAATTACATACTCTCTAGCCATTAATACTTAAAACTTTAATTGTGCAAATTATACTGGCCCCCTTGGCTACTGAGCAGAGATGTACAACCTCATGCCAGTTCAGGGATGGAGAATTGGACACTATGATTTTATTCACAATGTCTAGAAAATAAATCATCTATCCCTTAGTTGGTTCATGTAGAAATATGAGTTTAACCAGCTCTGTCCCCTGCAAGCCACACATCTCCCTACCCCACCAGGACCCTTTCCTCCAACTCTGACTATAGGTCCACAACTGAGCTGCATCATTTCAATTCAAAATACCTTGATTTACCTCTGCCACTTGCTTGCCAGTCCCCCCAATAAACCCCATGGTAGATGACAGGATGCCTATTAGGAAGGGCAGAAAGATGCTCCATGAGGGAGATTACAAAACCAGTGGAGCAACCATGTGAACCTCCTTTGGCTGCTGTGGAACCAGTTTGTGGAACCCACTGAACCTCCACCCCAGGCTAGTTTTGAACAGGTCTCATATTTAATGTGACTGTTTTGCACAGCTCTACCCTGGAGCAACGCATTCATTAATACATTACACTTGACTAGAATAGTTTTGGTAAAGCCATTCATGGTTCTTGATTAGCAAAAATCAAAGTTCGTTGTGAGACTCCAGCATTGCTCATCACATAGCGTATGCCCAGCTCGGAACCATCAGTACCTTAAGATAAACTTGGCACACACATCAACCAGAGCTATTCAAACTGAATTAAAATTCACTGTTCATGGAAGCATGCAAAGAGCTAAATAACTGTCCCTTCCTGCCATGATGCCTCATAGACCAAATAATGTTACCTAGTTTAAACTTCATATTTAATAACATATCATTTGATCTCTTTTAATTACCTTTTTTCTACAGCTAAAAGAAGCATTAACAACATTTATTTAAAATTATATCAAAATTAATAATGAAATATTGCAGCTCCTTTCTCTGTAGGAGGACAAACATTCTGACTTTTATGCCATCTACTGAGCTGCAATATTTCAGTTCAGAATACTCTGATTTACTCAACAGCCAATTTATAACCAGGTAGAACAAAAACTAGTAAAAGACATCATCTTATAGGATACATTGACAAGAATAGGAGGGAAATTGAAGAATTGTGTCAAACATCACACATGACTATCTAGGACAAAGAACAAGCAACTTTCTCCTTGGAGAAATATTTAGCCATAACAGGCACCAATAAACTAAATTTTTCACTCTGGCTAAATTGACTCTTTTATAAGTCTGCCTTCCTGTAGAGATTCCCATTGTTTTAAATCCATTAATATTTATAACACAGGAAATAAATGGCTCAATTGTCAAAGATATTTTATTGATAAAGTATTCAAAACCTTTTAAATTTATATATAAGGACTGGGTCAAACAAATATAGCCTTCATTCATTGTATTTACAGATTGGTCCTGGCAGCCATTAGATTTACTATCATATCACACTAGAAGAGATGGTAAAACAGTGGGACAAATTCTGCCCTAAGTTACAATGATGTCAATGGTGTTGTGTGGCTACCACTGAGGACAGAATTTAACTTATTAAATGCATGCAAATATATTTCATTTCTTTTCCATACATTTGATGAACAATAGATAAAAGCAACACTTTACAGAGTAAAACAAAGGGACAAAGATAAAGTTCTAAATGGAACAGGTTGATAGTGAGTGATGAAGGATTATATGGCAGCTGGTATATGGCAGCCAATGTATGGCTGGATCCCTTAACTTCCAGATTTTTTTTAACATTTGGATTTTTAGGTGCAGAATCTTTGTATAGAAAATAATTTGCAGTGTGTTGGTCCAGGAGTGTTTGATGCACAGGAGCCAGCAAACAAAGCTGTAAAAGGGGGACCTTGAGTGGGAGGTCTTTTGGAGGAGAAGGGAGAAGGCAAACCCCATTCTTTAGGGGCAGTGATTCAGTGAGTTTTTGTGTATGTTTGTGTGCTGTGAGAGAAGCAGAGTCCTGATTTGTGGGTAGGGCTTCCCTGATTACGAGTCCTAGAAGGCAGCCAAACAGTCAGCCAGCAGCACCGGAGCCAGCAAACAGAGCTGTAAACAGGGGAGTTTGAGTCAGAGTTTTAAAGGGGAGTATGGGAGCGGGTTCTGGTGTTTGTTTCATTTTTCTTTTTTCCTTGACAGGACTTTAGGCAGGAAGGCTATGACAGATACAGAGGCAACAGTGTTAGTGATCCAAGCAATGGAAGAGATAATGAAGATGACTGAATGTGGAAGCTATGGGATGAA
Organism: Trachemys scripta elegans; assembly: GCF_013100865.1. Lineage (NCBI taxonomy): Eukaryota > Metazoa > Chordata > Testudines > Emydidae > Trachemys > Trachemys scripta. Next base: position 167,774,309 of record NC_048298.1, on the reverse strand, counting down.
CATTGTCCTGGAGCGGGTACCTGAAAAGAGCTTCATTTGTGTGAAGCGCCACCTGATAGAGCGGATGGAAGAGAAGATCTGAAGTTTCGAGGTGCAGGTGGAAAGTATGCTTGTGTTTCAAAGGGGATTCAAGCAGATGATGGAGGGAAGGCAAGAGGACGTTGAAAGGAAAAGTCAAGACTTGCAGATGCAATTTGAACTGAATAACTCTGAGGAAAGATTGCTCAGTGAGGAAAGTGGCCAGTGGAAGCATGTAACTACAAGAACCAGGCAGAGGAAAAGTCAGGCTAGTGAAGGAGAAATAGAGCTCAGGAACAGGTTTGCTGAGTTGGAAAATGAAGAAGGGGCATAGCAGGCTGTAACTGAAGGGGGGCAAGAAAGAAGAGAAGAGCGGCTATTCCTGACAGAACAGGGGAAGAGTCAATGGAGATACCCTAAGTTCAGAGCCTCAGGAGGATCCAGGATGACTTGTGGAAGATTGCAAAGGTGAATAAAAGACTAGAAGACTTGCAGTCAGAAAGAACAGGAGGAAGGTTGGAAAAATTACACCATCTCCAGGAAAAGGCAGGTAACATGATTGGTGATGCCTTACTAAGAAGAACAGAAAGACCTGTCACCAGAGTTCATCTTGAGAACAAAAGGGTGTGCTGTCTGCTGAGAGCAGTTGGGATGTGGACCTGAGGCTTAAGAATATCCTAATGGGAGACGTAAAGAATCCACTGATTGTTCTTCACATGGGAACAAATGATATTTCTAGATTCTTGCTGGAATGTATCAAGGGAGAGTATGCTAGGCTGGGGAATATGCTTAAGGAAATGGAGACTCAGGTGATCTTCAGTAGGATTCTACCTGTCCCTAGAGGAGGAGAATGAAGATGAGACAAGATTATGATGATCAACAGATGGCTAAGGCCGTCATGGTATAAGGAGGGTTTTGGGTTGTTTGACCACTGGGAGGTATTCATGGACAGAGGACTGTTCTTATGGGATGGATTCCATCTGAGTAGGGAGGTAAATAGACTTCTGGGATGAGTTAGCACAACTGATTAAAAGAGCTTTAAACTAGGAATTTAGGGAAGATTCTCATGTAATCTCCATGCCTGATTCTAACATTGAGTGGGAGGAAAATCAGGTAAGAAAGGATACAACAATGGAGAAAGGAATGGCAGTGGGTAGGAGAATGGAGATTAAGAGTAAAATAGCTTCTTTGGTGTCAGCACTAACAGTTAGTTAGGCGATACTGGCAGTAGAATGACTATACCCAATCAGGTGAGGAATGGGGGCAAAGCCAAGCAGAAACAACTAAGCTGTTTCTACACCAATACAAGGAGTCTGGGTAACAAAATGGAGAAACTGGTACTACAAGTGCAGGAAGTGAAATCAGATATTATAGAGATAACAACCATGGTGGAATAGTCATGACTGGAGTACAGGCATTCAAGGGTAGGTGCTGTTCAGGAAAGACAGAAATAAAGCTAAAAAGGTGGAGTAGCATTGCATATTAATGATGAGGTAGACTCCAAAGAAATTAGAAGTGATGAAATGGATAAGACAGAGTCTGTTTGGGTCAGGGAAGAAAGCTAATAGAGGTTCCAATAGGATAGTGCTTGGGGTATGCTACAGAGACCCAGGATCCCATCTGGGTATGAACAAAGATTTCTTCAGTGTTTTTAATGACATAAATACTACTGGGAATTGTGAGATAATTGGAGATTAATTTCCCAGATATAAACTGGAGGACCAGTGCTACTAATAATAGTAGGGCCCAGATTTTCCTGGATGTGACAGCTGACAAATTTATTCACCACATAGTCACTGAACCAACAAGAGGTGATGCCATTTTAGATTTGGTGAGTAGTGAGGACCTCATAGGAGAACTGGTTGCAGGGGACAACCTTGGTTCAAGTGATCATGAGTTAATTCAGTTTAAATTAAATGGAAGGATAAGCAAAATTAGATCTGCAACTAGTGTTTTTGATTTCAAAAGAGCAATTAAAAAAAAAAAGGGAATTAGTTAGGAAAGTGGACTGGCCAAAAATAAATAAATCAATAAATCAAGGATCTGAATGTGGAAGAGACTGGGAATTACTTTAAGTCAATGTTGCAAAAACTGCCTGAAGCCAGCATCCCAAGCAGTGGGAAAAAATTGTAGGGAAGTGTTGCAGACCAAGCAACTCGAACAAGTGATAAAGAGAAAGCAAAAAGCCTACAAGGAATGGAAGATGAGATGGATCAGCAAGGAAAACTACCTCTTGAAGATCATAAAGTGTACGGATAAGGTGAGTACTGCCAAAAGTGAAGCAGAGTTGGACCTTGCAAAGGAAATTAAAAATAGTAAAAGGTCCTATAGCCATATAAATTTAAAAAAAATATGGAAAGAAGTGGGACTGCTAAGCACTGAGAATGGGGTGGAAATTAAAGATAATCATGGCCCAACACGTGAACAAATACTTTGCCTCAGTTTTTAAAAAGACTAATGAAGAGCTTAGGGCTAACAGGAATGAGGATATGGAAGTAGAAATGAGCACATCTGAGTTGGAAGTCAAACTCAAATGGCTTAATGGGACTAAATAGGGGGGCCTGGATAATCTCCATCCAAGAATATTAAAGAAAATGGCAAATGAAATTGCAAGCCCAATAGTAAGGATTTTTAATGAATCTGTAAACTTGGGGGGTTGTATGCTATGACTGGAGAATTGCTAATATGGTTCCTATTTTTAAGAAAGAACAAATTTTAAAAGAGAAAAGTAGATAAGTATATAGAAGAGAACAATAATTGGGATGAAATACAACATGGTTTTACAAAATGTAGATTATGCCAGACCAACCTGATCTCCTTCTTTGAGAAGATAACTGATTTTATAGAGAAGGGAAATGTAGTAGGTCTAATCTACCTGGATTTCAGTAAAGCATTTGAAACAGTTCTACATGGGAAAATATTAAGTTATATTGGAGAAGATGGAGATTAATATGAGGATTGAAAGGTGCATGAGGAATTGGTTAAAGCAGAGACTACAACGGGTCATGCTGAAAGGTGAAATGTCAGGCTAGATAGAGGTTACTAGTGGATTAGTCTTGGGACCAATCTCATTTAACATTTTCATTCATGACCTTGGACAGAAAGAGGGATAGTGCTAATAAAATTTGCAGATGACAAAAAGTTTGGCGGTATTGCGAATATGAAAGAGGACCGGAATATTATACAAGAAGATCTGGGTGACCTTGAAAACTGGAGTAATAGAAATCAGATGAAATTTAGTGGTGCAAAATCCATGCACTTAGAGACTAACAACAACATTTTTTGCTATAAGCTGGGGCATATCAGTTGGAAGACCCAGAGTAGAAGGCCTGAGTGTATTGGCAGATCACAGGATGACTATGAGCCATCAATGTGATGTGGCCATGAAAAGAGCTAATGCAGTCCTAGGATACATCAGGTGAAGTGTTTCCTGTAGAGACAAGAAAGTGTTAGTACCCTTATTCAAGGCACTGGTGAGATGTCACCTGGAATACTGTATGCACACTTCTGGTCTCCCATGTTTAAGAAAGATAAATTCAAGCTAGAACAGGTGCAGAGTAGGGCTACTAGGTGACCCAAGGAATGGAAAACCTACCTTGAGAGGAGATTCAAGGGGCTTGGCTTGTTTAGCCTAACCAAAAGAAAGCTGAGGGAAAATATGATTGCTCTTTATAAATACATCAGAGGGATAAATACCAGGGAGTGAGAGGAGTTATTTAAGTTAAGCGCCAATGTGGACATAAGAACAAATGGATATAAACTGGCCATGAACAAGCTTGCAATTAGATGAAGCTTTCTAACTATTACAGGAGTGAAATTCTGGAACAGCCTTCCAAAGGGAGCAGGGGGTCAAAAAACCTAACTGGCTTCAAGACTGAGCTTTATGGCCGGGATGGTATGATGAGACTGGCATGTAGCCGATCTTGAACTGCTAGCAACAAATATCTCCAGTGGCTGCTGATAGGACACTAAATGGAGAGAGCTCTGAGATCTGCTGAGGGTCTAACTGATCACCATATTTGGAGTTGGGAAGGAATTTTTCCCTCCGGTCGGACTGGCACAGACCTTGAGGGGGGATTGCCTTCCTCTGTAGATGGGGCATGGGTCATTTGAAGGTTTAAACTAGTGTAAATGGTGGATTCTCTGTAATTTGAAGTCTTTAAATCCTGACTTGAGGACTTCAGTAACTCATCCAGAGGTTAGGGGTTTATTACAGGAGTGGGTGGGTGAGGTTCTATGGCCTGCAATGTGTAGGAGGTCAGACTAGATGAGCATGAGGGTCACTTCTAGCCTTTGAGTCTATGAACTCTTCTGAAAAACATGCTCACTCTTCATGCCAAGTTTGTTGCTTGGTAACATAGGGCAGCTGTCTGAATTTTATTCTTCTGTGGTGCTACTAGAATTGGAACTTTCCATTATTTAAAAGAAGGTATAGAACAGTGAAAGTGGATTCAAAGTGTAGTTTTGCCCTTTTTTTGTCACAAGTCTGAAAAGTAATTAGAAACAAACCAAGAATTAACTGGCTAGTTGACTGTATATTTGTAACTATACCAAATGGATAGGGATATAACTTAAATAAGGTAATGGATAGTCTTACAGCCATCATGCTTAAGTCCTCCCAATAACCCAGAATAAATTATCAGCTACTAAGAACTAGCTTCTGCAAACATGCCCATGAGCACCTTAGTTCACGTGAGCAATTTCATTGTAGTCAATAGAACTAACTTGCATAAGTAAGGCTATTCACATCAGTACTATTTGTAGGTTCTGGTATTAAGGCACCAAAGTCATATGCTTGAAGAACTTTATTGAATCAAGGCCTAAATGACCTGTGCATGGCATAACTAGTTCTGTTTATAAAATCAAGAAAGTGGATATAAGGAAAGTTATTAGAAACTAAATTATATATTTTTCCTTGTAACTGAGGTAAACCATGATCTTCGCTCTTTAGTACACAAATGGTGTTTACTAGTCCCACATATTGCTATAAAAATGTTTATTGATATACTGATGTGTTCTATATATCCTGCATTACAACTGATAAATTTGTCCTGACAGTAAATTTAATTTTGTCTGTGTGATAAAGACATCCTCTTGAAAAAAAAATGTGTAAACAAAGAAAGCTTATTTTTGTGGGGGGTACTGCACACCTTCCTTTGTAACACCTGCCTTAGGAATAGTTGGAATATAATTTGGAACATGAACATTAGTTCATGTGTAGGGAGAGGCCTTGTTATTTTCATTTGCATATCTCCACTCACTGAATTTATTACCTGAAACAGATGGAATGAGACAGTGAGAAGTTTTAAAATAAATTGACTAAAAGTAAAGTAATTAAACTCCAGCTTGCTGTTTGCTCCATCCATTGAGTAACCAGAAATGGACATGTTTTACTTAAAAGGGAAAAATTGAAATAACTTTTTTTTTTTAAATAATGATTATTCAATACTACAAAGTTAACTATAAAGACTCCCAATGTGATATTTTCAATTACAATTGTTTGGAATGAATTAAAACGAATCGGACAAATTGGAAAAAAATCCAGAGGAGAGCAACAAAAATGACTGTAGGTGTAGAAAACATGACTTATGAGGAAAGATTGAAAAAAAATGAGTTTGTTTAGTCTTGAGAAGACTTGAGAAGACTGAGGCGGAGCGGAGGGGGGTGGGGAGGGATGATAACAGTTTTCAAGTACATATAAGTTTTTACAAGGAGGAGGGTGAAAACTTGTTCTCCTTAACCTCTGAGGATAGGACAAGGCTTAAATTGCAGTAAGGGAAGTTTAGGTTGGATATTAGGAAAAACTTCCTCTCAGGGTAGTTAAGCACTGGAACAAATTGCCTAGGGATGTTGTAGAATCTTTGTCATTGGAGGTTTTTAAGAACACGCTAGAAACATACTAGTCAGGAATAGTCTAGTTATTACATAGTCCTGCCTTGCGTGCAGGGAACTGAACTAGATAACCTATTGAGGTCTGTTCCACTCCTCCACGTCTATGATTATTAACTAAGGAAAGCAATATTTGACCCAATTAAAAAACAAAACAAAACAAAAACAAAAAAACCCTGAAGAGCACGGTTACATAATAAATATTTAAATCCACAATGTGTAGCGACATTTTAAAAAGAAATCATAATATTACATTAGTCAAAACCTAAATCACATTATTATAGAATTAATGTTATGTGATTAGTCTATATAAATTAGAATTTGCACTATGGAAATGTTATAATGGTAAAATATATAAGAACATTTCATGTTTAGATAGGACTGCATGAATCAGGCCTTACTTGCATAAGTAGTCCTCACTCTCACTGAAGATAATGGGTCAAATGCCTTGCATACAGGTTACAGGATCAAGCTACTAGTGATTGCTACAGTTCGATTTAAGTGAGCATCCCTATGTTCTAGCTCTTTCAAAACCTTATCCAATCCCACAGGCCAGCTATTGTTTAGCTAAAAATCAAAGCTGAATTTTCAAAGCAGTCAAGGATTGAAATTAATGGAAGCCAAGTGTCTAACTAATCTAGACTGCTTTCAAAATCTCAACCCAGTGTTTAGACAGTGAGAGCCAAATTTTCAAATACACCTCTAAAATTATGCAGGCAAATTTTGTATGTGCCCTAATTTTCATAACTAAAACAGTTTTGGAGGCTCATTATCATATACATATACACTTGTGTGTGTACAAATGGATTTGTGTACAAAATTTGTGGATGTAGTTTTTAAAATGTGGCTCTTTTAAATGAATCAGTCATTTAAAGATGTATGGGATTTATCTAATGCCTCTTGCAACATAGTTATGTACATTTGTATACAGTATATATTATATATAGCACACTTATTTTTAAACTAATTATTGGCTTGATGCTGGAGAGAGGGGAACGTTTGCCAGTGGGAGAAGGTCCAGCTTCTAAGCATATGATAAATTGAAACCAAGTGATACCTTCTGTATACAAAAGAGGTGGGCTTGGGTTTGCAAAACCAGGGATGGTTTTGTTTTTAGTTCACGGCTGTTAGGATTTGGATACTAATAAATATAATTGCAGTTTAAAATTACTTACCGGTGTATTACATTGATCAGATCATCAGCTTAGGCCTGGTCTACACTACGACTTTAATTCGGATTTATCAGCTTTAATTCGAATTTACCCTGCAACCGTCCACACAACGATGCTATTTATTTCGATGTAAAGGGCCCTTTAAATCGATTTCTGTATTCCACCCCGACGAGCGGAGTAGCGCCAAAATCGATTTTAACATTTCGAATTAGGGATAGTGTGGCCGCAATTCGATGGTATTGGCCTCCGGGAGCTATCCCACAGTGCATCATTGTGACCGCTCTGGATAGCAATGTAAACTCGGATGCACTGGCCAGGTAGACAGGAAAAGCCCCGCGAACATTTGAATTTCATTTCCTGTTTGCCCAGCGTGGAGAGCACAGGTGACCACAGATAGCTCATCTGCACAGGTAACCATGCAGGCTGATAATCGAAAAAGAGCACCAGCATGGACCGTGAGGGAGGTACTGGATCTAATCGCTGTATGGGGAGAGGATTCAGTGCTTGCAGAACTTCGTTCTAAAAGACAAAATGCAAAAGCTTTTGAAAAAATCTCCAAGGGCATGATGGAGAGAGGCCACAATAGGGACTCTGAGCAGTGCCGCGTGAAAGTCAAGGAGCTCAGACAAGCCTATCAAAAAACAAAGGAGGCAAACAGTCGCTCCGGGTCAGAGCCGCGGACATGCCGCTTCTACGCCGAGCTGCATGCAATTCTAGGGGGGGCTGCCACCACTACCCCACCTGTGATCGTGGATTCTGGGTCGGGGATAGTCTCATCAGCGACGCCTGAGGATTCTGCCGATGGGGGAGAGGAGGAGGAGGAGGAGGAGGATGAGCTTGCAGAGAGCACACAGCACTCCGTTCTCCCCAACAGCCAGGATCTTTTTCTCACCCTGACTGAAGTACCCTCCCAAGCCTCCCAAGCCAGTACCCAAGACTCTGACCCCATGGAAGGGACCTCAGGTGAGTTTACCTTTTAAAATATAAAACTTGTTTTAAAAGCAAACGGTTTTTAATGATTACTTTGCCTGACTTTGCATTCGCGGTCAGTTCAGCTACTGGAAAAGTCTGTTAACGTGTCTGGGGATGGAGCGGAAATCCTCCAGGGACATCTCCATGAAGCTCTCCTGGAGGTACTCCGAAAGCCTTGCCAGAAGGTTTCTGGGCAGTGCATCCTTATTCCCTCCTCCATGGTAGGACACTTGACCACGCCATGCTTGCAGCAAGTAATCTGGTATCATTGCCTGACAAAGCCTGGCAGCGTATGGTCCCGGTGTTTGCTGGCATTCAAGCAACATCCGTTCTTTATCTTGTTGTGTAATCCTCAGGAGAGTGATATCACTCCTGGTAACCTGGTTGAAATACGGGAACTTAATTAAGGGGACAGAGGTGGCCGTTCCTACTGGGCTGTTTGCCTGTGGCGGAAAATAAATCCTTCCCTGCAGTTAGCCAAGCGCAGATGGGAAATTGGCCCTGAGTTTTTCGCGTTTGGCTAGCAGGGATCTTCCCTGTTACCAGCCACGCGGTGGGGGGAGGGGTACCGTGATCATCCCAGAGAATTCATGGCGGGAGGGGGGCGGCGGCGGGGGGGGGTGGTTAGTTTGGTGCCTGCAGGGATCTTCCCTGATACCAGCCACGCGGTGGGGGGGAGGGGTACAGCGATCATCCCAGAGAATTCATGGCGAGAGGGGGGGGTGGTTAGTTTGTTTTCTGGTGCTGCTGAATGTTAACAGAAAAACCGCAGCACTCTACAGGCTATGCTTGGTATGTGGGAAAGGAGGGCGCAGAAGCTGTAAGACAATGGCTTACCATGGCCACATGCAAGCCGAATTCTGTTGCCCAGACCTGTGATCTCTAGCAGCAAAGCCACAGGCACTCAGCATTAAGAGGCAAAATGCGACCTTTCACAGAAATCACATGTGCTATGTAATGTGAATAGTGTTGGTCACCGTGAAAGAGTATAAGCATTGTTCTGCAAAATGTAGCTTTTTAAACAATTCTCTCTTTTTTCCCCTCCCTACAGCAGCTGCAAATTCCTCAAGCCTCCCTCCTCCATCCCGAAGGTTATCACAGATAAGGCGTTGTAAGAAGAGAACGCGAGACGAGATGTTTTCTGAAATTATGGAATCCAGCCGCAGTGACAGAGCTCATCTGAATGAGTGGAAGGAAACAGTTTCAAAGTATAGGAAAGAAGCCAGTGAACGTGAGGACAGGAGGGACCAACGTGAGGACATGAGGGACCAATGTGAGGACAGGAGGGACCAACGTGAGGACAGGAGGGACGCTCGAGATGAGAGGTGGCGGCAGGAAGACCAGAGGAGGCAGGATGCAACGCTGGGGCTGCTGCGTGAGCAAACAGACATGCTCCAGCGTCTGGTGGAGCTTCAGAAACGGCTGCTGGAAAACAGACTGCTGCTTCAGCCCCTGTTCCACCCTCCCCCCTCCCCATGTTCCGTATCCTCCTCACCCAGACGTGTAAGAACGCTGGGGGGGAGGCTCCGTACACCTTCCCATTCCACCCCAGTAGACAGCCCAAGCAAAAGGCTGTCATTTTTTTAACCTTTTCTTTGTGGCTTTTTCCTTCCCAGCAATCCTCCTCCCAAATACCACCCGGGTTCCCTCCCTCTTTTTCTAATCTATTAATAAAGAATAAATGATTTTTAAATGATAGTGACTTTATTTGGTTTGAAAGAAAGCTGGGGGAAGGGGGAGGGTGGGTTCCTTACAGAAAATCAGTCAATAAAGGGGGCAGGTTTTCATGAAGGAGAAACAAACAGATATTTCACACTGTAGCCTGGCCAGTCATGAAACTGGTTTTTAAAGCTTCTCTGATGCACAGCGCTTCCTGGTGTGCTCTTCTAATTGCCCTGGTGTCTGGCTGCGCGTAATCATCAGCCAGGCGATTTGCCTCAGCCTCCCACCCCGCCATAAAGGTCTCCCCCTTACTTTCACAGAGATTGTGGAGCACACAGGAAGCAGAAATAACAATGGGGAGATTTCTTTGGCTGAGGTCAGAGTGAGTCAATAATGATCGCCAGCGACCTTTTAAACAGCCAAATGCACATTCTACCACCATTCTGCACTTGCTTAGCCTGTAGTTAAACAGCTCCTGACTCCTGTCTCATAGACTCATAGACTTTAAGGTCAGAAGGGACCATTATGATCATCTGGTCTGACCCCCTGCATGCTGCAGGCCATAAAACCGTCCCTACCCCTTCCCTGGACTCTGCTGTTGAAGTCCCCAATCCTGTTTTAGGTGACTTCAATCGGCAGAAACCCTCCTGCTAGAGATCCCTGCCCTATGCTGCGGAGGAAGGCGAAAAACCTCCAGAGGCTCAGCCAATCTGCCCTGGAGGAAAATTCCTTCCCGACCCCAAATATGGCGATCAGTAAGACCCCGAGCATATAGGCAAGAGTCTCCAGCCTGACGCCTGTCAGCCATTATACAATTTACCTACCATTTCTTGGTTTTCCTTGACTACTATGTTTTACCATTAAACCATTCCCTCCATAAATTTATCTAACTTAATCTTAAAACCAGACAGGTCCGTCGCCCCCACCGTTTCCCTCGGAAGGCCGTTCCAATATTTCACCCCTCTGACGGTCAGAAACCTTCGTCTAATTTCAAGCCTGAACCTCCCCACGGCCAGTTTATATCCATTCGTTCTCGTATCCACATTAGTACTAAGCTGGAATAATTCTTCTCCCTCCCTCGTATTAATCCCTCTAATATATTTAAAGATAGCAATCATATCCCCCCTCAGCCTTCGCTTTGTCAGACTAAACAACCCAAGCTCCTCTAGTCTCTTTTCATACGACAGGTTTTCCATTCCTCTGATCATCCTAGTGGCCCTTCTATGCACCCGTTCCAGTTTGAGTTCATCTTTTTTAAACATGGGAGACCAGAACTGCACACAGTACTCCAAATGAGGTCTCACCAGCGCCTTGTACAACGGAAGCAGGACCTCCTTATCCCTACTAGATATACCTCGCCTAATGCATCCCAAGACAGCATTGGCTTTTTTCACCGCCACGTCGCATTGTCGACTCATAGTCATCCTGCGGTCTACTAGGACCCCTAGGTCCTTCTCCTCTTCCGTTACTTCTAACCAATGCGTCCCAATCTTGTAACTAAAATTTTTATTAGTCATCCCCAAATGCATCACCTTACACTTTTTACTATTAAATTTCATCCTATTCCTGATACTCCAATTCACAAGCTCGTTCAAGTCTCCCTGCAGGATATCCCTATCCTCCTCCGAATTTACAACGCCTCCCACCTTCGTATCATCCGCAAACTTTATCAGCCCACTCCTGCAATCGGTTCCGAGGTCAGTTATAAATAGATTAAATAAAATGGGTCCCAAAACCGAACCTTGAGGCACTCCACTAGTAACCTCCCTCCAACCTGACAGTTCACCCTTTAATACGACCCGCTGCATTCTCCCCATTAACCAATTCCTTATCCACCTCTGGATTTTCATATCGATCCCCATGTTTTTCAGTTTAACCAATAATTCCTCATGGGGTACAGTATCAAACGCTTTACTGAAATCCAGGTATATTAGGTCCACCGCATTTCCCTTATCTAATAAATCCGTTACTTTCTCAAAGAAGGAGATCAGATTCGTTTGGCACGATCTGCCCTTCGTAAAACCATGTTGTAATTTATCGCAATTGCCACTAACCTCCAGGTCCTCAACTAGTTTCTCTTTCAGAATTTTCTCTAATACCTTGCACACTACAGATGTTAAACTAACAGGCCTGTAGTTACCCGGATCACTTTTTTTCCCTTTCTTGAAAATAGGAACCACATTAGCTATTCTCCAGTCTAACGGGACCACCCCCGAGTTTACAGATTCATTAAATATTATCGCTAATGGGCCTGCTATTTCCCGCGCCAATTCCTTCAATATTCTCGGATGAAGATCGTCCGGTCCTCCCGACTTAGCCCCATTAAGGCATTCAAGTTTTGTTTCTACCTCGGATACGGTAATCCCCCATCCTGAATGCCCCTGTCCAGGCTGCCTGTGTACGGCTTCATAAGCCATGGCATTAAGGGGTAGGCTGGGTCCCCAAGAATAACTATTGGCATTTCAACATCCCCAACGGTTATTTTCTGGTCCGGAAAGTAAGTCCCTTGCTGCAGCCCTTTAAACAGAGTAGTGTTCCTGAAGACGCGAGCGTCATGAACCCTTCCCGCCCAGCCCGCGTTGATGTTGGTAAAACGTCCCTTGTGATCCACAAGTGCTTGCAGCACCATTGAAAAGTACCCCTTGCGGTTTATGTACTCGATGGCTTGGTGCTCCGGTGCCAAGATAGGGATATGGGTTCCGTCTATCGCCCCACCACAGTTAGGGAATCCCATTGCAGCAAAACCATCCACTATAGCCTGCACATTTTCCAGAGTCACTAACTTTCGTAGCAGCACCTGAGTGATTGCTTTGACTACTTGCATCATAGCAGCCCCCACAGTAGATTTGCCCACTCCAAATTGATTCCTGACTGACCGGTAGCTGTCTGGCGTTGCAAGCTTCCACAGGGCTATCGCCACACGCTTCTCAACTGTGAGGGCTGCTCTCATCTTGGTATTCTGTCGTTTCAGGGCAGGGGACAGCAAGTCACAAAGTTCCATGAAAGTGCCCTTACGCATGCGAAAGTTCTGCAGCCACTGGGAATCGTCCCAGACCTGCAACACTATGCGGTCCCACCAGTCTGTGCTTGTTTCCCTTGCCCAGAATCGGCGTTCCATGGATAGAATCTGCCCCATTAACAACATGATCTCCAAAGCACCGGGGCCCGTGGTTTCACAGAATTCTGTATCCGTGTCTGTGTCCATGTCCATGTCAATGTCCTCATCATGCTTGTCGCTGCGCTGCCGCCGCCGCTGCCTCCTCGCCTCGTTTTTCTGGTCCTGGCTGAGCATAAACTCCACGAGAATGCGCGAGGTGTTTACAATGTTCATGACTGCTGTCTTGAGCTCAGCGGGCTCCATGCTTGCCGTGGTATGGAGTCTGCAGTGTTCACCCATCCAGGAAAAAAGGCGCAAAAATGGTTGTCTGCCGTCCGTTGCTTTCATGTAGGGAGGGAGGGAGGGAAGAGGTGAGGCTGTACCCAGAACCACCTGCGACGATGTTTTTTGTCCCATCAGGCACTGGGATCTTAACCCACAATCCCAATGGGCGCGGGAGACTGCGGGAACTATGGGATAGCTATGGGATAGCTACCCACAGTGCAACGGTGCAGAAATCGACGCTAGCCCCGGTACTTGGACGCACACCACCGAATTAATGTGCTTAGTGTGGCCGCATTCATTTCGACTTTATACAACCTGTTTTTCAAATCCGAATTATATAAATTCGGATTAATCCCGTAGTGTAGACATACCCTTAGAGTGGAGCTTGGTTCTCACACTGACAAGTGACAACTGTAACAAAATCAATAATATCACAGTGTATTTTTATTTTACATTACTTACTTTCTGTGTCATAAAAGGCTGTCCAAATGGTATAGTATCCACAAGATCTGCAATGAACAAAAAAGCAATTAGCCCAAGTCACAGTAAAAAAAAGAATATATTTTACTCTTCAGCACTAGAGAGCAAGGAAGAACTAAATAGGGTAAGCAGGGAATTATCGTGTCTCTCTCTTGCTATAGTGGGAGACTCAGGAATTAATAATACAATAAATATAGAATGCTCAGCACCTCTTATAATTTAGTCCTTAGAGTTATTATCTAAGTTCATTTTTCTCAGTTTTTTTTTCAAATGATTTTCTCAACCATGTATTATACATTTAAAAGGATTTCCTTTTCTTTCTGAGAGACGGGCCTATGAAATTTAATTGTGATCTCACTTATGTGCAGTAGCATTTGTGCAAATGTTGTTTGAGTGAAGTTTTCAGAATCTGACCCTAAGGCTGTTCCTGTAACAAGCTTTGTGTGGGTGGGCCACAATGGCCATGCAGACTTCATTGCAAAACCAGAGTGTAAGGCCCCAATCTTACAGCTGATGATGACTTCCTATTTCTAAAAAAAGAACAGGAGTACTTGTGGCACCATAGAGACTAACAAATTTATTAGAGCATAAGCTTTTGTGGGCTACAGCCTACTTCTTCGGATGCATATAGAATGGAACATATATTGAGGAGATATATACACACATACAGAGAGCATGAACAGGTGGGAGTTGTGTTACCAACTCTGAGAGGCCAATTAAGTAAGAGGAAAAAAAACTTTTGAAGTGATAATCAAGATAGCCCAGTACAGACAGTTTGATAAGGAGTGTGAGAATACTTACAAGGGGAGATAGATTCAATGTTTGTAATGGCTCAGCCATTCCCAGTCCTTATTCAATCCTAAATTGATTGTATCTAGTTTGCATATCAATTCCAGCTCAGCAGTCTATCCTTGGAGTCTGTTTTTGAAGCTTTTCTGTTGTAAAATAGCCACCCGCAGGTCTGTCATTGAATGACCAGACAAGTTAAAAGTGTTCTCCCACTGGTTTTTGAGTATTATGATTCCTGGTGTTAGATTTGTGTCCATTAATTCTTTTGCGTAGAGACTGTCCGGTTTGGCCAATGTACATGGCAGTGGGGCATTGCTAGCACATGATGGCATATATCACATTGGTAGATGTGCAGGTGAACGAGCCCCTGATGGTATGGCTGATGTGATTAGGTCCTATGATGATGTTGCTTGAATAGATATGTGGACAGAGTTGGCATCGGGCTTTGTTGCAAGGATAGATTCCTGGGTCAGTGTTTTTGTTCAGTGGTGTGTGGTTGCTGGTGAGTATTTGCTTCAGGTTGGGGGGCTGTCTGTAAGCGAGGACAGGTCTGTCTCCCAAGATCTGTGAGAGTGAGGGATCATCTTTCAGGATAGGTTGTAGATCTTTGATGATGCACTGGAGAGGTTTTAGTTGGGTGTTGAAGGTGACCGCTAATGGTGTTCTGTTATTTTCTTTGTTGGGCCTATCTTGTAGGAGGTGAGTTCTGGGTACTCGTCTGGCTCTGTCAATCTGTTTTTTTCACTTCAGCAGGTGGGTAGTTTTAAGAATGCTTGATAGAGATCTTGTAAGTGCTTGTCTCTTTCTGAGGGATTGGAGCAAATGTGGTTATATCTTAGAGTTTGGCTGTAGACAATGGATCATGTGCTGTGTCCTGGATGGAATCTGGAGGCATGTAGGTAAGTACAGTGGTCAGTAGGTGTCCGGTATAGGGTGGTATTTATGTGACGATCGCTTATTAGCACAGTAGTGTCCAGGAAATGGACCGCTTGTGTGGATTGATTTAGGCTGAGGTTGATGGTCGGACGGAAATTATTGAAATAATTTTGGAATTCCTCAAGGGCTTCTTTTCCATGGGTCCAGATGATGAAGATGTAATCAATGTAGCGCAAGTAGGAGTAGGGGCATTAGGGGACGAGAGCTAAGGAAGCGTTGTTCTAAGTCAGCCATAAAAATGTTGGCATACTGTGGGGCCATGCGGGTACCCATAGCAGTGCCGCTGACTTGAAGGTATATATTGTCCCCAAATGTGAAATAGTTGTGGGTGAGGACAAGGTCACAAAGTTCAGCCACCAGGTTAGCTGTGACATTATCGGGGATACTGTTCCTGATAGCTTGTGTGTAATATTGGTGTAGAGGGCTTCTGCATCCATAGTGGCCAGGATGGTGTTTTCTGGAAGATCACCAATGGATTGTAGTTTCCTCAGGAAGTCAGTGGTGTCTCGAAGATAGCTGGGAGTGCTGGTAGCGTAGGGCCTGAGGAGAGAGTCCACATAACCAGACAATCCTGATGTTAGGGTGCCAATGCCTGAGATGATGGGGCGTCTAGGATTTCCAGGTTTATGGATCTTGGGTAGCAAATAGAATACCCCTGGTCAGGGATCTACGCATGTGTCTGTACAGATTTGTTCCTGTGCTTTGTCAGGGGTTTTTTTTAGCAGATGGTGTAGTTTCTTTAGGTGATCCTCAGTGGGATCAGAGGATAATGACCTGTAGAATGTGGTATTAGAGAGCTGTCTAGCAGCCTCTTGGTCATATTCCAATTTATTTATGATGACGACAGCACCTCCTTTGTCAGCCTTTTTGATTATGATGTCAGAGTTGTTTCTGAGGCTGTAGATGGCGTTGTGTTCAGCATGGCTGAGGTTATGGGGCAAGTGATGTTGCTATTCCACAATTTCAGCCTTTGCACGTTGACGGAAGCAATCTATGTAGAAGTCCAGTCTGTTGTTTCGACCGTCTGGAGGAGTCCACGCAGAATCCTTTTTTTTGTAGTGCTGGTAGGGAAGATTCTGTGGATTAGTATGCTGTTCAGAGGTATGTTGGAAATATTCTTTGAGTCGGAGATGTCAAAAGTAGGATTCTAGGTCACCACAGAACTGTATCATGCTCGTGGGTCTGGAAGGACAAAAGGAGAGGCCCCAAGATAGGACAGACTCTTCTGCTGGGCTAAGAGTATAGCTGGAAAGATTAACAATATTGTTGGGTGGGTTAAGGGAACTACTGTTGTGGCTTCTTGTGGCATGTAGCAGTTTAGATAGTTTAGTGTCCTTTTTCCTTTGTAGAAAGGTAAAGTTTGTGTTGTAAATGGCTTGTCTAGTTTTTGTAAAGTCTATCCCTGAGGAAGTTTGTGTGGAAGGTTGGTTTTTTATGAAAGTATCCAGTTTTGAGAGCTCATTCTTAATCTTTCCCTGTTTGCTGTATAGGATGCTGATCAGGTGGTTTCACAGTTTCTTTGAGAGTGTGTGACACAGTCTCTTGGCATAGTCTGTGTGATATGTAGATTGTAATGGATTTTTTACCTTTAGTCCTTTTGGTAAAATATCCATCTACTTGCATTTGGAAAGGAAGATGATGTCTGTCTGTATCTGTATGACTTTTTTCATGAAGTTGATGGATTTCCACTCCATACGGCTAAATATTTCTAGATTCTTGGATGCCTTCTCCCATGGATATGCAGCCCAATCACCTATCACTGCTCATCTGGAGAAACAGCCTGCCTGCCTCTTTTCTCCAAGACATAATTCGCTTACTGTTATTTGTCTACATTAGTATCATTGGTGGCTCCAGCTCTTGAGGCCTGCTCCCTGTTTCCTCTTCATGTTTTATATCTCAGCAACTCCGGTATAGATCTTCCTCTTTTTTCTAAGTTGCTTCTATAAGACTCCAAGCTCTTCATTGCAAAGAAAGAGCCTAGAGGCTTGTAAAAGCAGCTGGAAACAAGAAGGAAATCCAGCAATATTATTAGGAACTGGTGAACCTTTTGGAAAAGGAAGATTCTACTCAAGAAGGATGGGATCCACCTAAACAAAAGCAGAACTATATTGCTGGCATGTAAAATTAAAAAGGTTATAGAGTTTTCAACTAAGGGCTGCAGGAAAGCCAATAGATGTGGAGGAACACGGTTCAGGCAGAGACACCCCATAGGAGAGTATTTATTAAAGGGAATACTCTATATCCTAGTAAAGAGGAGAGGATAGATGTGAACAATGTACAGGTATGAACTGAAGAGACACAGTCAAACAAAAGAGTCCCATTCAATTACATCACATAAAGACAGACAACTAAATATTGACAAATTCTATAAGTGCTTATATACAAGTGCTAGAAATCTTTGTTCAGTGCTTAGTATTAAATAAGGATATTGCTATAATGGGCATCACAGAAACTTGATGGAAAGATGGTAGTCAGTGGGACACAGAAATACCAGGTTACAATATATATATGGGAATGACAGCATAGGTCGCACTGGTGACGGTGAGCTACTGTATGTGAAAGAAAACAGAGTCAAAGATAGTAAAAATCTTAAATGAATCAAACTGTACCATAGAATCACACAGCTTTTGTAAAGGGAAATCATGCCTTACCAATCTATTAGAATTGTTTGAGGGGCTCCAACAAGCATGTGGACAAGGATGATCCAGTTGTTATAGTGATTAGGACTTTCAGAAAGCCTTTGACACAGTCCCTCACAAAAGGCTCTTAAGTAAAGTAGGCAATCATGGGATAAAAGAGAAGGTGCACTCATGGATCAGCAACTGGTTAAAAGACAGGAAACAAAAGGTAGGAATAAATGGTCAGTTTCACAATGGAAAGTGGAAAAAAAATGGTTACCTACCTTCTCAGAACCATTGTTCTTCAAGATGTATCGCTCATGTGCATTCCAAATAGATGTGCACACACCACATACACAGTCGTCAGAAGGGCTTTTCCCCTAGCGGTACCTGTCAGGTGGGCTGTGGAGCCCCCTGGAGTCATGCCTTCATGGTGGTGTATATAGGTCCCTGCCAACCCACCGCCTCTTCAGTTCCTTCTTGCCAGAGTGCTCCAACAGAGGGCTAGGTGGGTGGTCTTGGAATGGACATGAGCAACACATCTCGAAGAACAACAGTTACAAGAAGGTAAGTAGCCGTTTGTTAGTTTTTCAGGTTCTTGCTCATGACAATTCCAAGTAGGTGACTCCCAACCACCTCCTAAGAGGAGGGGTCAGAGTTCAAACTGCAGCACCCCTCTGCCAAATGCAGCATCGTCTCTGGCCTGCTGTGTAATGGCACAGTGCAACTTTAAGGTGTGAATTGATGACCACGTCGCTGCCCTGCAGATTTCTTGAATGGGGACCTGTGCCAGGAACACTGCCAAGGCAGCCTGCGCTCTTGTGGAGTGCGCTGTTAGTGCTGAGGCAGGTATTTTGCTAGGTCCTAGCATGTCCTGATACAGGTCGTGATCCATGAAAAGATCCTTTGGGACAACATCGGAAGCCCTTTAATTTGCTCAGTATTGCGATGAGGAGTTATGTTGATTTCCTAAATGGCTTTGACCACTCAGTGTAAAAGGCTAACACTCATCTGACATCCATGGAGTGAACCATTCCCAGTTACTAGCATGCAGCTTAGGGAAGAACACTGGAAGAAATATGTCCTAACTCGCATGGAATTGCGAAACTACCTATGGGAGGAAAGCTGGGTGTGGTCACAACTGTACCTTGTCCTTATAAAAAACAGTATAAGGGGGCTCAGACATCAAGGCTTTAAGCTCAGACACTCTCCTGGCTGAAGTTATAGCCAACAGGAATGCCAGTAGCAGAGAGAGCATGTCGCTAGGGGCTCAAAGGGAGGGCCCACCAGCCTCAAGAGCAGCAAGTTGAGATCCCATGGGGGGATTGGCTGTCTTACTTGAGGATACAGTCTATCTAGTCCTTTGAGGACATGGCCAACCATGTGAATACTGACTGGCCAGCTGAACCGGGATGGAAAGCCAAGAGAGCGGCCAGGTGCACCTTTATTGATAACATCGCCAGGCCTTGCTGTTTCAGGTGCACCAAATACTCCAGAATGAAGGGAAATCAATGACTGTAAAGGTAGAGTGCCCTTTTGCAGTGACCAAATCAAGAATCTCTTCCACTTAGCCAAATAAGTGGCTCAGGTGGATGTTTTCCTACTGCCAAGGAGAACCTATCAGGGTCTGAGCATGTGATCTCCAAAGGTTTTAGCCACGGAGTTTCCGTGATGTGAGGTTGAGAGGCTCTAGACTGGGATGCTGGAGGTGGTCATGGTCCTGCATAATCAAATCCAGTACCAGGGGCTGTGTTATAGGTGTGTCCATTAACAGGTCTAGAAACATGGTGAACCAGTGTTGACATGGCCATGTTGGTGCTATCAAGATCACTGATGCTCCCTCTTTTTGGACCTTCAGCAGTATCTTCTGTACAAGAGGAAAAGGCAGGAATGCATACAGCAGGTGCCCCCGCTAACTAACCCTAAGTTTAACTATTTACAGATACGAGTGAAAGACCATGAGGGGCTGACTAGCCATAGCAAGAAAAGAGAGCAAAAACCATCACTGGTGGTAAGAAGGAATTGAAGAGGTGGTGGGTTGACAGGGACCTATATATTCCTCCATGAAGGCGCAAATCCAGGGGGCTCCACAGCTGACCCCTGGAAAAAGAGGGTAAACCGTGAGGTGGCAAAGTTTGCAGATGATACCAAATTACTCAACATATTTAAGTCCAAAGCAGACTGCGAAGAATTAGAAAGGAATCTTACAAAACTGGGCAACACAATGGCAGATGAATATACACTAGCTTTATTAATATGCTTAGCTATGTTTGCTCACTATCATCAATCTAATTGGTAACTTTTTACAAAAATCTCTTAATATAGTTTGCATCTTAGAATTATTGTCTTTGATAGTATGCACTTCAGTTAAGTCATATGTGAGCAATTATGTTTTACCAAACCCTTATTCATTCAGGGCCTACCCATGCAACCTTTATTGACTTTGAACAGTGCTTCCTCATATGAATGATTCTCAATGCAAATACGATCGTGAAACTCAGACCCCGAATTTTCCAAGCTCCTTTCATTTTCAGTTTCCTCTCTCTTTAGTGAGCCAGGAGTCTGTACATTAGCTAGGCAACAGACCCCAAACTTTTGAGGGTCGCATACCCTTTACCTCTGTCCATGAGCCACCAGTTGGGGCCAGGAGCGGGGCCATGGCTGCGGAGGAGGGCACAGTCAGAGGTAAGGGGGCTATAGTTGGGGTGAGTTTGGAGCCAGGAGTAGGGTTGCCAAGTGTCTGGTTTTCAACCGGAACGCCCGATCAAAAAGGGACCGTGGCGGCTCCGGTCACCACTCCTGATAGGGCTGTTAAAAGGCCAGTTGGTGGTGCAGGCAGGCTTCCTTCCCGGCTCTGCGTGACTCCTGAGAAGCTGCTGGCATCTCCATCTGGCTCCTAGGTGGAGGGACAGCCATGGGGGCTCTGCACACTGCCCCCGCCTCAAGTGCCAGTTCAGCTGCTCCCATCGGCCAGGAACCAGGACCAATGGGAGCTGAGGGGTCAGTGCCAGCAGGTGTGGGCAGCATGGAAAGCCACGTGGTTGCACCTCCACTTAGGAGCCAGACAGAGATGACGGCAGCTTCCTGGAAGCCACGGGAGATAAGTGCCACCCGGAGCCCACACCTCCTCCTCCATCCCAACCCCCTGCCCTAGTCCAGAGCCATATCCTGCACCCCAAACACTGGCCTCACCCCAGAGCCCACACCCACAGCTGGATCCCTCACCTCCTTCTCCCCACACCTCTGCCCCAGCCTGGATCCCTCTACGGCACTCTGAATCCCTCATTTCTGGCCCCATCCCAGAGCCAACATCCTCCAGCCCATAGCCCATACCCCCTCCCACACACCAACCCCCTGCCCCTGCCTAGAGCGCCCTCCTGCACCACAAACCCCTCATCCCCACCCCAGAACCCACACCCCCAGCTGGAGCCTTCATCCCCCATACTCTAACCCCCTGCTCTAGCCCTGTGAAAATAAGTAATTGAGCGAGGGTGTGGGAGAGCGAACAATGGAGGGAGGGGGATGGAGTGAGTGGGGGCATGGCCTCAGAAAAGAGGTGGGGCAAAGGGCAGGGCCAAGGGTGGCTCTAGCTTTTTTGCTGCCCCAAGCATGGCAGGCAGGCTGCCTTCGGCAGCATGCCTGTGGAAGGTCCACCGGTCCCGCGGCCCTGCCGCCGAATTGTCACCGAATCCGCGGGACCGGTGGACCTCCTGCAGGCAGGTCGCCGAAGGCAGCCTGCC
The DNA here is from genome assembly GCF_013100865.1 of Trachemys scripta elegans. Classification (NCBI taxonomy): domain Eukaryota; kingdom Metazoa; phylum Chordata; order Testudines; family Emydidae; genus Trachemys; species Trachemys scripta. The sequence goes on along the minus strand of NC_048298.1, from coordinate 167,752,651 downwards.
TGCTGCCCTCGCAAGGACTGGCAGGGCGCCCCCTGTGGCTTGCTGTCCCAGGCACGCGCTTGGAGCACTGGTGCCTGGAGCCGCTGCTGGGCAGGGTAAAGGTGCCAGTTTTCTGCAAATAGAAAGTTGGCAACCTAGCTGAGAGCGAGGCCGTAGCCAGGGGCCGAGGCTGGGGGTGGGAGTGGTGCTACAGACAGTCTGCAGTGGGAGCTGGCAGCCGGGCCCACGGACAGGTGCGGCTCCTCTCCCAGCCTCGGCCCTGAGTCAGGAACGGAGGTGTGGCCAGTGGCCAGGGTTGGGGGCTGGCACAGGGTTGGGAACAGAGCCTCAGCTGGGCCACAGTATGGGTTGGCAGCCAGGCTACTGGCTGGGTGCAGAGCTGGGCCCAGGCTGGGGATGGGTCCAGGTGTGGGGCCAGTAGGAACCAGGGATGCATCTGAGGGCAGGACCAGAGCAGAGCTGGGGTTGGATAGGGGCTGAGTGGCGCTCATTACCCACTCCCATAGGGGCTGGCCTGGGGCCCACTCTGCCCCCCCGGATGGGCCTCTCCCCCCCCCCCCCCCCCCAGGGGGGCATGATCCACACTTCGGGGCCGTCTGAGCTGGAGTATTGGGTTTTTCTGCATGCACTGTTTTGAAACACTGGCTTCTTCTGACACCGAGATATACAAGCAACATACTGTCAGGGCCAGCTCCAGGCACCAGCCGACCAAGCACGTGCTTGGGGTGGCAACTTATAAGGGGCGACCAATGTTGGGGTGGCAGGGGGCACTCGCAGTGTTTTTGTTTTTGTTCGGCGGGGTGGCACTCAAGGGTTTTTTTATTTGTTTTGGTGGCGCGGTGCTGCGGGGTTTGGGCGGCCTGGCGTGGCGCTCCGGGGGGGCGGGGGGTTGGGCGGCCCAGCGCAGGGCTCGGGGGTTTGGGCAGCCCAGCCCGGCCCGGCGGGGGTTTGGCTGGTGCAGCGCTCCGGGGGTTTGGGCGGCCCAGCCCGTCCCGTCCTGGCGCTTGGAGGAGGGGCAGGGGTTTGCGCGGCCTGGCGAGGTGCTCGGGTGGGGGCGGGGGTTTTGGCGGCGCAGCGTGACGCCCAGGGGTGGGGCGGCTTGGTGGCCCGGTGCGGCGCTCAGGGGTTTGGGCGACCTGGTGCTCAGGGCGGGGGTATGGGCGGCCCGGCCCGGTGTGGCGCGGCACTGTGGGGGGTCGGCGGCACGGCACTGGGGTGGGGGGCGAAGTTACAGCGAGGCAGCACTCTTCTTTTTTGCCTGGGGTGGCAAAAAAGTTAGACTCGGCCCTGCATACTGTAGTGTGCCATGCTACCAGAATCAGCTTCTCTTCCCTTGGGAAATAGATTTCTGTCTCTTCTACTCACCCCTGCTATATCAAGTCTTGGTTTTTGTTTCAACGTATTGCTGCTTTAGTAACATAACAATTTCTGTATGTCAGCTCTTCTATACAAATTTAGGACTAGATTCTGCCACCCTTACTCACACTGAGTAGTACCTCTATCCAGGAACAGTCTAACTTTATTCAGTGAGATTCTCAGGAGGAAGCTACTTCTAAGCGTGAGTAAGGGTGGAAGAAACTTAACTTTAGGAAAGTGATATACTAATTCACGGGGAATAATGTATTGAAAATTAACACAAGAATCCATTTCATATAGAAAACAAAAAATCCATTCATTTTCCCAATAAGCAATGATGTAAAACTGAAAAGGGTTCTGTAGTTTTTAATGTTCTTTGTTAACAGATTGTAGTTCACTCTCAATCAGTGGAGATTAAGTTTTAGTATTAGCAAAAAACATCCACCTGCACATATTGCAGTAGTATAGAATTTATGCTGCATTTCCTCTAAAATACTGAACTTTTCAGTGGCCTGGAACAGATTTAGTAGCATAATAGATTGTCATATGTCAAATAGATCATTTTGTCTAGTGAAGTCACTATAGGTCAAGGTCGCAGCAGCAAATTTTCATTTCTCAGCAATTCATCATGATAGGTTAAAGGAAACCTACGTATACTACACTTTTGGGAAATTGATTTACTGATTTTCCTCACTCTTCATTTGTCACGGGCATTATGAGATTGAGCTATGAAATTTTCACACAGATTGTAAAGAGAACTTTTGCACTTCAGTTTTACAAAGGGAAAACTTATGTAGGCACAAACTGGGATGTGCTCCATCTATATTTGTGTCTAGCAGCTAAATAAGGGAAATTCACCCTTGAAGAATAAAATATTCTTAAAGTAAACAGATGGGTTTGAGAAAGCAAACAAGCCATTTTATAAGAGAGTTCCAAACTTACATTCTGCACTCTAAATGGAAGATTTTAAAACAAAAAAATTAAGACAGAAAATAAGATTTAGATGGATTTCTCCTAGCAGAATGAAGTCATTGTGCCATGTGTTGTATTCTTCAGATACATCCTTGTTTGCAATAATCTGAAAAACAATACATGCTTTTATTCCGGATTTGTTGAACAGTCAGATTTTGTGGCATGGATGAGATGTCAACAGTAGGGCTGGATGAAATTTTTAAGAGATGTGTTGGGGGGGGTTGCCAAAAAACGCAAATTTGGATCAAATTCATGAATTTGTGTCAAATTGTTTTCATCCACACACAAAAATAGTCTTTGACATTTTTTAAATGAAATGTTTTAATTTTTCAGTTTGAAAGTCTTCATTTTATTAATATCAGTCTATTTTATGGGAAACAGATCCTATCAAACTAACGTGCTATTTTTTATTTATAAGTTTAGTTGACAAAGGCAATTGTTCTGATGTTATATACTTAGACTTCTGTAAGGCATTTGATTTGGTACCACATGACATTTTGATTAAAAAGTCTAGAAAGTTATAAAATTTAAATGTCACACATTAAGTGGATTAAAAGATGGCCAGCTGGTTCTTGGCCCAACAGTATTTAACATTTTTATCAATGATCAAGAAGAAAACATAAAATCATCACTGATAATGATACCAAAATTGGGGAAGTGGTAAATAATGGGGAGGACGGGTCATTGATACAGAATGATCTGGATTGTTTGGTAAACTGGGTGCAATCAAACAAATATGTTTGAATACAGATAAACATAAATATATACATCTAGGAAAAAAGAATGTAGGCCATACTCACAAGATGGGGGACTGTACTTGAAAAAAAATTGGGGTTGCTGACCATAAGCTCCCAATGTGACACTGTGGCCAAAAGGGCTGATATATAAAAAGAGGAGCTGCTAGTAAGAGTAGAGAGGTTATTTTAATACTGTATTTGGCACTGTTGCGACTGTTGCTGGAATACTTTGTCCAATTCAAGAAGGATGTTGATGAATTGGAAAGCATTCAGAGAAGAGACACAAGAATGATTAAAGGATTAGAAAACATACCTTATAGTGAGACTCAAGGAGCTCAGTCCATTTAGTTTAATAAGGAGAAGATTAAGGGGTGACTTGTTTATAGTCAAGTATTTACATGGGGGACAAATATTTAATCATGGGCTCTTCAATCTACCAGAGAAAGATGTAACATGACCCAATGGCTGGAAGTTGAAGCTAGACAATTTCAGACTGGAAATAAGTCGTACATTTTTAATAGTGAGCAACTAACAACTGGAACAATTTACCAAGGGTTGTGGTGGATTCTCCATCACTGATGACTTTTAAATCAATATTGGATGTTTTTCTACAATATATGCTCTAGGAATTATTTTGAATAAGTTGTGCTATCCAGGAGGTCAGACTATCACAATGGCCTTCTGACCTTGGAATCTGTGAATTTTACTTCCGTTTATTTTATAAAAAAGAATAACCTCAGAAATGAAACACTTCCTGTTTGGTTAAACACAATGGTTGTTTGACCCAAAGCATCCCTCCTCCCCAATTTCTTGGTTTAACCAATTAACAAAAAATACAAAATAAAAAAAAGCTACTTGCACAAGTCTAGTCAACAGCTTTTGCACAGAGGTAGAGAAATAGCCATAAGTAAAAATTATAATGCTGCTGCCCCCATAACAATTTCATGGAACATCCAACTTTCACCTCAGATCATTGTTAGATTCTCCACTTTAATAATCAAGGCAGGGGAGGGAAAGGCAGATTATTTGAACTGAAATTAAATGTGCAGAGGTAGTATTTTGCACAAATTCTTTATCTGACTTTAAGAGATCTTATTACTGGCCTTTTAATAAATTTATTCAGTGAAGTGTAACAGAGTAGGTGGAATGATAATGTGCCCTTATTGTTCAGTAGCATTATTATCTGAGTTGGGTGCATTTTGGAAAAAGAAATATTTTAAGAACTATTTTTAAGAACAATCCCCTTTTTCCTCTCTTCCCTCGACCAACCACCCTTCCTAGAAAAGGCATGTTAAGAAAGGGATCAGAATAGTGTAATCTAATTCTGACTGATGTTTTTTGTTTAGCTGCTTTGTTTGACTAGCCCAAGGGATACTTTCGAACTTGGCATGAAGGGAAAAGCTTACAAGAGGAATAACAAACATATGATGAGTTATGAGGATCTTGTTTCCTTGATCTCTAAAGATAAATCTTCCACTCAAGCTCCAGTCACATATTCATGGCTAAAATTCATATGGATCCTTATTCAATTCCCAAAAAAGCCACACAAAACTAATATCAAAACCAACTAATATTGCTGGGATAAGGGACAATGGAAGTTACTTATCACATCATTTACAAAACCTGAGTACTTAAAAGCAGTGAAATGAGTAGGAAAGGACATAAAAATCTTATAGTGTCCACATTCATTAAACTTGCATATTATTCTGATCAACTATAAAGAAATTCATATTTCATCACAACACAGGAGCAGTGTGATTTTCATGCAAATATTGGTAACTCTACTTCTGAGTTATGACATCTAAAAATGGACTTGTGGATATTCCTCTTAGCCTATGGAGGCATTGTAGTGGGGAATACAGCAGCAGTCATTTCAACAGATCCCAATTTTTCTTTTCACTTTTGAGAAGCAGCAATATTTGGCTTGGGGGTTGCAGAAGTTATTCTCCATCAGTACATTTTGTCCATTTTATGCTCTGCCTAGTTTTCAGATAATGGCAATTTCTTAAACTTTTTACTCTTCCTACCTTTTAAACCTGCCTCATGCACTACTAGCTAGTTTCAAAATTTTCGGTGGAATGTGATTTCACTGGGTATGTAGAGGAACACTTAAAAGAGCTATAGACAGTTTGCCAAGAGGAGGATCCATTTTTAACTATTTCAGTCTCAAAAAGTGTTTATTCAAGAAATCAAGATAACCTTAACACTTTCTAGTTGTCAGTAAGACTTAACACTAACACTTTAAAAAACCATGAGAATTTTTCTTTTCCAGGAGGTTCAACATCATCCTCATAATAATAGTGTTGCTATTAACAACTATGTTAACTATGGAGATGCTATCACCTCTTCATAAAACACATGCCTGCAGAGCACAGAGAGATTGAAACTCTAGCTCCAAAAACACCTGAGCTAAAGAAAGATCTGTTAGGTACAGAAATACCTTCAATTCTTTCTAAGCCTGCACCTGCACCTGCCCTTATAAGGCAATATGGTCATACAACTTTAGAGTGCTGAATCCTGCTCCCACTGAGGTCAATGACAAAAAATTCTCGACTTCAGCAAAAGCACAACTGCCCTTTCAAGTTATGCATGGAGTTTAGAAGGCTTGTTTGTCTGGGAACAAGAAAACAAAAAAGGAGATCGGTTACTTTGTTAACATATTATGCAACTCAGGGAGGTACATGTTAAAAGTACCTTACCTTGTTGGTTGCTGCATATAAAGTCACACATAGTCAGCACAAGCAAGAAAGCTGCTGCTACTGGCCATGGGTGTAAGCATTGAACAATGACGATCCATTTAACAGTGGCAAGGCCAGAAGCCAGACTCTCTTATACCGAGCAGATAGTGGGAACTTTGTCTATATCCCTATGTCCTTTTTTAATAACCTTTTGATCTCTGTCATTTTTTATTTGTAACTCATCATAAAGAATAGGGCCTTTGCTCTTTTTTCTAGTATCTCTTTCATGCCGAGGTATCTCTGAACAACATGGAATCAATAAGAGGCAAAGGAGAATAGCTGATGACAAAAGAAAAACTGTGACAATTCAGGTATTATTAAAAAAGCAGGTCCAGAGTTGTACTGTGATATAGGTATGTGGTTTTGCACTGCCAGATTTCCATAGTATTAGGAGAGCTTCTGAGAGACCCACACAAAAAAGGTTTGAAAAGAACAAGTGTGTTGGCATAGAAGACATGAATTGCCCAAGCAGATACCGACTTTGTAGAGCGATGTAATGAGCAAATGATGTGGCTTAGATGGTCAGTGAATCACTGTAGCATCTATGACAGGTTTCAGAGTGGTAGCCGTGTTAGTCTGTATCAGCAAAAAGAATGAGGGGCACTTGTAGCACCTTAGAGACTAGCAAGTTTTTTGGGGCTTAAGCTTTTGTGGGCTAAAACCCACTTCATCGGATGCATGCAGTGGAAAATACAGTAGGAAGATATATATACACAGAGAACATGAAAAAATGGGTGTTGCCATACCTACTCTAACGAGACTAATCAATTAAGGTGGACTATTATCAGCAGGAGAAAAAAAACCTTTGTAGTGGTAATCAGGATGGCCCATTTCCAACAGATGAAAAGAAGGTGTGAGTAAGGTGTGAAATCCTGGACGACCCATCATTTCAGATATTGGCACCCTGACAGCAGGATTCTCTGGCTATGTAAACTCTCTCCTCAGGCCCTACGCTACCAGCACTCCTAGCTATCTTCAAGACACCACTGATTTCCTGAAGAAACTACAATCCATTGGTGATCTTCCAGAAAACACCATCCCGGCCACTATGGATGTTGAAGCTCTCTACACCAACATTCCACACAAAGATGGACTACAGGCCATCAGGAACAGTATCCCTGACAATGTCATGGTAAACCTGGTGGCTGAATTTTTGACTTTGTCCTCACCCACAACTATTTCACATTTGGGGACAATGTATACCTTCAAGCCAGCGGCACTGCTATGGGTACCCGCATGGCCCCACAGTATGCCAACATTTTTATGGCTGACTTAGAACAACACATCCTCAGCTCTCATCCTCTAACACCCCTACTCTACTTGTGCTACATTGATGACATCATCATTGGACTGATGGAAAAGAATCCCTTGAGGAATTCCACCATGATTTCAACAATTTCTATCCCACCATCAACCTCAGCCTGGACAAGTCCACACAAGAGATCCACTTCCTGGACACTACACTGCAAATAAGTGATGGTCACATAAACACCACCCTATACCGGAAACCTACTGACCACTATACTTACCTACATGCCTCCAGCTTTCATCCAGACCACATCACACGATCCATCGTCTACAGCCAAGCTCTAAGATACAACCGCATTTGCTCCAATCCCTCAGACAGAGACAAACACCAACAAGATCTCTATTAAGTGTTCTTAAAACTAAAATACCCATCTGCTCAAGTGAAGAAACATATTGACAGAGCCAGAAGAATACCCAGAAGTCACTTACTCCAAGACAGGCCCAACAAATAAAGTAACAGAACGCCACTAGCCATCACCTTCAGCCCCCAACTAAAACCTCTCCAGCGCATCATCAAAGATCTACAATCTATCCTGAAAGATGATCCCACACTCTCACAGATCTTGGGAGAGAGACCTGTCCTCGCTTACAGACAACCCCCTGACCTGAAGCAAATACTCACCAGCAACCACACATCACTGAACAAAAACACTGACCCAAGAACCTATCCTTGCAACAAAGCCCGATGCCAACTCTGTCCACATATCTATTCAAGGGACACCATCAGAGGACCAAATCACATCCGCCACACCATCAAAGGCTCGTTCACCTGCACATCTACCAATGTGATATATGCCATCATGTGCCAGCAATGCCCCTCCACCATGTACATTGGCCAAACTTGACAGTCTCTACGCAAAAGAATAAATGGACACAAATCAGATGTCAAGAAGTATAACAGTCAAAAACCAGTCGGAGAACACTTCAATCTCCCTGGTCACTCAATTACAGACCTAAAAGTCACAATTCTCCAACAAAAAAACCATGAAAAACAGACTCCAATGAGAAACTGCAGAATTGGAATTAATTTGCAAACTGGACACCATTAAATTAGGTTTGAATGAAGACTGGGAGTGGATGGGCCATTATACAAAGTAAAAATTATGTAAAAACTATTTCTCCATGCTAATTTTCCCCCTAATGTTACTCACATCTTCTTGTCAACTGTTGGAAATGGGCCATCCTGATTATCACCACAAAAGTTTTTTTTCTCCTGCTGATAATAGCTCACCTTAATTGATTAGTCTCGTTAGAGTTGGTATGGCAACATCCATTTTTTCATGTTCTCTGTGTGTGTGTATATATATATATCTTCCTACTGTATTTTCCACTGCATGCATCCGATGAAGTGGGTTTTAGCCCACAAAAGCTTATGCCCAAATAAATTTGTTAGTCTCTAAGGTGCCACAAGTACTCCTCATTCTTTTAGCCTCTATGTTTAGGAAAGTTGGAGGAAGCATACTGTTAGCAATAGAAAGTTGCAGTACATAGTCAACTAGCAAAAATAGTACAGATGAGAAACCTTGTAATCTTTTGATAGATTTAGAATTCCTCATGGTGGAAAAATCATTTTCATTATTGAGTTCAATAAATGATAAAATGATAAAGCTCAAAACACCAGACTTTTTCTCCAAAGCCACCAGACATCTTCAGTGACAGCTACTAAAAGAACATTGTTTTATCAGTACTAAGCTTCAGCAGACTTTGGAACATTTCTGTTTGAACATCTGCCACAGAACTGGATATAGTACCAGTGTGCTAGGAATACGGGCCAGTGGAAAATCCTTGGTATGCCTGAGTTCTATAATCATAAATATAAACATTTAAATCATAACACTGTTCCAGGAAAGTCAAAATTGAGCCCTGGGGAACCTTAATCCAGGAAAAACTTGGATGGTTCACCTGTAAAAACCAATTGAAATCATATATAGAAAGATTTCATCTAAGCGAGAATAGCATTACATAGCATTCCCTTTTTTTATTTTCTGTGTGGAAAACCAGCAGGTGTTTTAGCAATAAAATAAAATGTTGAGGCTGTATATATTGTCTTTAAACCATGTCCGCATCTCCCATTGGGATGAACAGAGTGTAACCATTATGCAGTGTGACGGGTTGCTCCCGAGGTGCCACTGGAACTGGGGTACCACTGAGCCCTCTGACCAGGGCCAGCTCCAGGCACCAGCCGACCAAGCACGTGCTTGGGGTGGTACCTTGGACGGAGCGGCCAATCTTGGGGTGGCGGGGGGCGCTTGGGTTTTTTTGTTTTTTTGGTTTGGTGGGGCGGCTCTCGAGGTTTTTTGTTTGTTTGTTTTTGTTTCAGTGATGCGGCACTGGGGGGGGATGGGGGCTTCGGCGGCGCGGTGCTGGGGGGGGCGGGGGTTGTCGTGGTGCGGTGTTCGGGGTTTGGGCAGCGCAGCGCTCGGGGGGTGGGTTGGGTGGCGCAGCGCGGCACTCGGGGCAGGAGATGGGGGTTTGGGCAGTCCGGCACGGCGCTTGGCGGAGGGAGGGGGTTTGGGCGGCCCGGCTCGGCACTCGGGGAGGGCGGGGGTTTCGGCAGTACGGCACAGCGCTGGGGGGGGAGAGGGGATGGCGGGGCGGCGCGCCGGGGGGGCGGGGTAGCACGGGGTGCGGCGCTCGGGGGGGGGGGGGGGTTACGGCAGGGCAGCGCTCTTTTTTTTTGCCTGGGGCGGCAAAAAAGTTAGAGCAGGCCCTGCCTCTGACCCACCAGCCTGGGCTCCCTCTCTCACTGTGCTACTGTGACAAGCTGCAAAGCCCTCCAAGCTTTCATTTTCACCAGCATTCACATATGTAGGGACGCACCCAGCTGCAGTTATATGCAGGTTCTCTAACCACCAGCACAGTTGCCAACTTTCATGTGGTAAATAAGCATCCCGAATTTCACAATAAACCAAAAATCAAGCTAATCCCATTTCAAAACAAGGCCAAAACAAGCCAATCCCTAAGAACCACAACACTCTACGTGACTAGATCCCCCCAGAGTGAAGTCTAGGACTGTGATGGGCCCTCTGTGCACCCCTGACTTTCTCCCCCCCTTGCCCCGATTGCCAGGAGCCAATCAAAGAAAAGAAGCAACAGCTACAACAAGCTACAAGCCAAAAGCTAGCCAACAAGCAACTCACAAGCCAATTAAGCCAAAAACAAGTCCAATTTCTGCATTTTTTTCCACAGGTTTGGCATGTCCGACCATCAGCCTCCCAGCCTACGATGCCAGAGCAGTACTGTCCTGCCCTGGTCAAATCTGGCCAGTATATGGGTTTAATATCTGGTCCACCTCTCCCTCTTTGTAGTAACCAAACTGAGATTTTCCCCAGGCACCTTAGTCAAACTCACACTGGATGTCTGAATTAAAACATAAAATCAGATTATTAACTACAAAAGGATTGATTTTAAGTGATTATAAGTAATAGCAAATAGATCAAAGCAGATTATCTAGTAAATAAACAAAACCTCAAATTGATCTTAACATACTAGATAGGTAGGATATGAATTAGCAAATTCTCACCATGAGTGATAAACAGGCTGGCAGATTCTTAAGGCACAAGCTGCGTTTGCTTTGCAGCTTCGGTTTTCCAGGTTTTCATACACAGGCCAGAAATCCCTTTAAGCTGGGACCATCACTTCCCCCAGTTCAATCTTTGTTCCTCAGGTGTTTCCAGGTGTGTTGTTGTAAGGAGAGTGAGGTATCATGATGTCATTTCCCCCTTTTATATCTTCTTCCCACTTGCTGGAAAGCTCTTTTGCTGTGACCTGGGTCAAACAGTTCCCATTGTGTTGTGCTATCTCTGAGAGGTTTCTATTGTACACAGTTCCTGGGGTAATCTTTGTGCTTTTGTGCATTTCCTCAATAAGCCATTAACATTGTTTGGCCTTTTTACTGTTGTACCTGAAAGGCTGCTTGTGGGTGTTGTCAGCCTCACAACATGTTTCAGTAACACATACATAGCCACTTCATAACTTCACATACAATCCAATGATATATTAATGTCTAGCAGAACAAGACTTTTAGAATGATCTTCACAAGGCATACTTTGTGCAAAATATTATATAACACTGGTGAATAAGGGGGTGCCAGGGTGTCACATGCAGAATCCACTATGTGTCATCAAAACATCTCTTCCTAGCTGCTGGGAAGAATTAAGTGTGCGTGTGTGGTGAGGAAGGGGCACAAATACTCTATTTACTCCATTCCCAAAATGTGGAGATAGTTTCATATTGGTTTTCTGTCTTCCCTCTTCACAAAGTGCAGAAGGGATGCAGCTTCCACACCAATGCCTGGTACTGCACAGTAAAAGGTAGAATTCTAAGTTGTTCTGCTAGTTCTTACTAAACTGACACAAGGTGAACAAAGCTCTGATCTTAAGAACCGTCATCACTTCACAAACTGCCTGACCTCAGGCTAAATCTAAGTGAGATACCAATTAGGAAGGTTGAGTGGACAGGCATTCTCTGTATGGCCTCAGGCTCTTAGAATTATCTGGAGGTTGACGTTTTCAAAGCTGCCCTAGGGGATTCAGACACCCAATTCCCATTAACCTGAATGGGAATTAAACGTCCAAATCCTTTAGACAACTTTGAAAATCTCAGATTTAATATGAATGAATAAATACTTTGGGGAGTAAAGCCAATATTGGGGTTGCATGGATCCACCTTCCCTTACAAAAAGGTATCCACTTTCTTGTGTTATAAAAGTTGCTGAAAATAGCAAATAGGACAAGGAAAAAGAAAGTTCTTATGTTTGCTGACAAATTGCCAATGAACTGCAGTAGAGCAGTCCCAAAAAAGTATCCATCTCTATATCCAGATTGAAATTTTTGAAACCAAAGCAGAAAACACCACCTAAAGAGAAGGAACTAGAGTTTTGAAAAAGCTGATGATGGTTAACCAGGATATCAAAGCACAAAGACTTCAGAATTAGAGAAACAGTAATTTTAAGCAGCCACAGAACCTCTCTATCCACATCTGTGGTGTTAATAATTCCTCTGATAAAAAGTAAAAATAGACACTGGCTAACCATGCAGCTATTTGATCTAATACAGAGGTGATCAGGTACAGCAGAAGAACAATCCCATTCATCGCACTAATAGAAACAGACTAGATTTTCATCCACGTCTGTGTTAAGTGCATGAAATAGATGAAAGAGACATAGAAAAGGTCATAGTCATGAGCAGAGAATGAAGCAAAACAAGTCTTCTGAGGGTTGAGGATTTTAATAATAGCACCAAAAGGGGGAAAAAAGGGAGCTGGACGAATGTTAGCAGAGACAAGAAAATTGTGTGTGGGGGGTAGAAGTGGGGAATAAAGGCCTCTAGCTAAATCATCTATCTATGCTTTAGCTGACATGACTTGCTATCCAGGAATACCTCCACTGTCACCGAAGCCTGTTATCTACCTACAAAATATTTAGACCACAATGATGTTAAGTGTACAACAGAGAATATTAATTCAAAGACACAATGATCAGGAAAACCAGTAGCCAAATAATCAATTTTTTTGTGTATGACCAGCATATCTACCTATCTAAAATAGAGACTCCTAAGAAGTGAGAGAAACATGCATTGCTGTGAAGGGGATCTCTGACAGTGGTATTCAGAAGGTCACAGAGATGGTTTTATAGTGAGATGGAGGCCTCTCCAGGAGCATTAAAATCAGGACAGAAGCCCCTAAAAAAGAGAAGATTTGTGGAGGAAGACTGAGCAGGTCAATATAAGAAGGGAGGATATGATAATTGAGGAGAAGCTAGAGAAAACAATTAAACTCTATAAGGGTCTGATTCAATAATTCAAAGAGAGAATGAAATCAATGAAAATTCTCCCATTGACTTCAATGGACTTTGGATCAGGCTTTATGAAATACATTGATGTATAAGGTAACAAGACACAGAAAGCATGGTTGAATAGAAAGAGTGCAGAGAATTAAACAGGTAGGAACAAGTGGTAACTAAACAGTACTAGGATGTAGGAAGAAGATAAGAGGAAAAATGGAAACATCTATGGGGTTTTATTGTTTGTTTTTGTTTTTAATTAAATGGGGGTAATTTTTCAGAGTAGGAAAACAAGATACACAAAGAGAGAATAAAGGAGAGAGAGAAAATGCTAGACACACCAGAAGAAACTAGGAAATAATAGAAATAGAGAATGGTTTAGAGAAAGGTAAGGAGAGAAAAAAAGGCAAAAAGAAACCAGAAAGATTGAAAACTTAAGAACAGAACGGGACTCTCAGCTTCAAGTATGATGGGCTATGAATATGCCTATCACTTCTTACTGCTGCTGTAGGGAAGTGTTTGTACTTTTAATTTACATACCTCTATAGCACTCAGTTCCCCCCACCCCCCAAATGTGAAGCCCTGATTTAGAACAGGGGAATATTGTGAAAACAGAGTGTATTTTAATTAGAGATATACAAGGAGAGTAAAGGAAATTGGGGATGGACAGTTTGTCAAGAATCAAGAATACCAATCACAAAGCTAGCCAGAAACAGCAAAAATTGAGGGCCAAAAGACATTTCTTTGCTGCATTTTCATCTTTAAGATGCTTGTTGTGATGTGGGAGATCTGTCTTTGAACAACTTATGAATTTTGTTGATGTTATGAAATACATCAATGGATGAAATACATCAGTGGATGCGGAGTCAGCCATCAGCTGTCAGGACTGTAGCACCAGACCAGCTACAATGGAGTGTTATTAAACCCTAATGTTTAAACCCTAGGTTATTAAACCTTAATGGTTGTCTATTCAAACAGATACATGTTAGGATAATGGGATGTCTGAAGTCTAAGAAAACCAGTTTGACCAACTAGGTCTGCAGGGAAGGGAGATTAGCAAATTAGTAAACGCAGAACAAAGAAAACAAGAAATAATCACTAGCCTTAAAAAAAAAAAAAACATAGAAACTGGGTGGGTCAGGGAGACTCGCAGAGACACACAGGAAGCTTTGGGCAGGAGAAATTAGCATACTTTCATAGTAGAGAGTTCCTGTTTAGCTATGTGATCAACCAAGGAAGAAAGACGCTAGTTGACCTAGAGAGAGATGATTCAGGACTCCATGATTCTGAAGATTAACCATGTACAGAAGCCATGTGCTTCTAAGCCCAAAGAATGCTTGAGTGCTAGAGTGGTGAGAAAACTGAGGCAGGGAAAATAGTATTGATGTTTCATTACTTTTGCATCGATCTGTGCATAGCCTATGCTATCTAAGTAAAGAACAATGGGGTTTAGAATCCTATGCAATGTGTCTGCTACTTCACTTTTACCTGCCCCCGAAGAGCTAAACTATAAACCCAGAGCATCCACCTGATTGGAGTTCTCAAGGAGGGTATGCTTAAGCTAGTAGAGATTCTGAGTGGTCAGCACTGGCCCTAGTGTAGTTGGACTGAATGGCTGCATTTCATATGAGTAACAGACAGAGCAGCTGTGCCCAGGAAATGTGCCAGAGGGTATATCTCCACAGCATTTTGGAGCCAGCAACAGCAAGCCTCCTAGTCTGGGTCAACAGGCTCGAGCTAGTGGGACTCATACTAGCTCTCTAAATATAGCTGTTTAGGCAGAACTTTGAAGCTGCAGCTTGGGCTCTAAAGTTTGGGGAGAGGAGTGGGTTTCAGAGCCCGATCTGCAACTTCAAAGTACTGTCTACACAGCTATTTTTAGAGTGCTGGCTGGGAGGTTTATTCCCGCAGGCTCCAAGTCACTGTGTAGACATGCCCAGAGAGGCCAAAGGAAGAGATAGAGCTATAGTGTACTCAGATCAAAAGAAGCTTAAAGCACATGGGTCTAGTGGATTGGTACCCAGCACAACAGCTTGCGGAATTTCCAGTGGACAGAGCTCTACTAAGACTGTATGACAGACAATATGGAATACTTTTGTTCAAATGCTTTACTTTTGATTACTAGCTTCACTATCATAACTAACTCTACATAGTTAGTTTTCCCCCTTGCCTCAGTATGGTGCTAATAAATATTGGGCTCCTGTAGATGTTAAGAGATAAATCCCAATAGCCTGTGATTATTATATGAGGCCCCAATTCAGTAAAGCAGTTAAGCACATGCTTAATTCCTTCCATCTCTATTCCAGAAAGCACTTACGCCTTTCCAAAGGGTATCTCATCATCACTGTATAATGAACTTTCCAGCATATGCCACAGAAGAAAGAGGAATTCAAAGTGGTACTCAGATTCCTAAGCGACTTGAGAATTTTTGCACATCGGATTTCTACTGCTAAATCTTTTAGGCACTTTTGAATTTTTTACCTTTAGAAATTCCAGTCATAGGTTCTATAGAAACCCTCCAAATAGATAGAGCAATAAAGAGAGAGAGACACCACAGCCATAGGAGAACGGGCTGAATTCTGTTTTAGCTCATGCAACATGAACAGAATTGCTAGGTAAGGGCATGGCTACACTTGCAGATGTAGAGCGCTTTGAGTTAAACCAGCCCTCGAAGAGCACAGTAGACAAAGCGCTGCAGTGTGTTTACACTGTCAGCGGCAAGCTCACTGGCCTGGCCACATTTGTGGCACTTGCAGCGGCATTGGGAGCGGTGCATTATGGGCAGCTATCCCACAGACCCTAACTGCAGAGGGGAGATAGATGGGATGCATATTCCAATTCTGGCACCAGCCCACCTAGCCTCCGAGTACGTTAATCAGAAGGGGTATTTCTCTATGGTTCTCCAGGAGCTTGTGGATCACCGTGTGTGTTTCATTGACATTAACGCAGGCTGGCCTGGAAAGGTGCATGACGCACGCATCTTTCGGAACACTGGCCTGTTTAGGAAGCTGCAAGCCGGGACTTTCTTCTCAGACCAGAAGATCATCGTAGGGGAAGTCGAAATGCCAATTGCGATCCTCGGAGACCCCTGCTTACCCTTTAATGCCATGGCTTATGAAACCCTATACAGGGAGCCTTGACAGCAGCAAGGAGAAGTTCAAAAACAGGCTGAGTCGGTGCAGAATGACGGTGGAGTGTGCTTTTGGCCATTTAAAGGGCCGCTGGCGCTCTCTGTATGGGAAGCTGGACCTGGCTGATGACAACATCCCTACGGTTATATCCGCGTGCTGTACCCTCCATAACATTTGTGAAGGGAAGGGTGAAAGATTCACTCAGGCATGGAACTCAGAGGTTCAACACCTAGGGGCTGAATTGGAACAGACAGAGAGCAGAGCTATTAAAGGGGCCCAGCGCGGGGCTGCAAGGATTAGGGATGCCTTGAGGGAACAATTTGAGGCTGAAAGCCAGCAGTAATGTCTGATGCCCTGCATGGGAGTGAAGTGCAGTGGTTCCAATGTTAGTAGGAATCTGTGTTTGCTACATATGATACACTGACTTGCAGTGACTGTTGCTTTCCTGGGCTAAGGCATCTTTAACTTAATGCAATAATAAAGACTGTTTTCAAAACCAAAAAAGTCATTTATTTATTAAAAAGAAACACAACTGCTTTGGAAACAGAAAGGGCAAGGGGGTAGGATGGGGAACGGTTCAATCACAGATTTGCGTATGTCCTGTTATCATACTCAGACTTCCTATCCAGAGTGCTGTGCAATGAGTGTTGCACTTCAGGCTGGCTAAGATGCATGGTGCTGGGGGTTGAATGCAGTGGGTAAGGGTCATGTTTGCAGGGCTGAAGCTACAGGTATTGGAGGCAGCTGGTGGTGATAAAAACCCAGATGTTGGGGAAAGTGGGTTGGAGGTGACATGGGGGCACAAGGCAAAGAGTTTTGGGGCAAGGGCTGTGGGGGGGGGGGAAAGAGGTGTGGTAGTGCTCCGCCTGCATGGCTACAAGTGCCTGGATTGAGTCCACTTGGCACTCCATAATGCTTAGCAGCTGATCCGTGATGTACTTCTAGAGCTCCTCGCTTTGGTGCCAGTGCTCCGCATTCTGCTGGCAAACCCTCCTTTCACTCTCCCTCCAGTCCTGCGTTTTTTGATTTTCATGAAGGGACTGCTACATTACTTCATGCAGCATGTCCTCTTTGCTTCTACGTGGCCTTTTCCTAATTCTTTGGAGTCTTTCAGACGGTGATAACATGGACGACTGAGATCTCAAAGTTGCATCTGTAAAGGCAAAATGCAACACTTAAAAGAGGCAGCATTGTTCACACCAGAGAGAGCAATGATTCACCCATACTTAAAGACAAGTACAGTCTACACAATAGCAGAATTTGCCAGCCCCAAAGTGAGTGCACATAACCCACAGGAGCCCCAAAATGGTGAGTAACCATAGAGGCAAGGGGGACTGATTGTTTCATGGCCGTACTGTCCTCTGGGGTTCTGTGCCTTGGGGAGAGCCAAAAGTTGCAGGGGGCCCCTATGTTAAACACTGTCCCCACATTTTCCACAGGAGTTCATCCTGGAAGACCTCACTGCTGAGGGTGACCTGGGAAGCAAGGGAGGGTCTTCTACTATAATGTGGCTTCCGCCCTGGCCCATATGCAGCTTGCCTGTGTGCAGCTACGGTTCCCCCGCCCCTCACGGCACAGTGATGCAGATATGTGAGCCTGTCTGAGACAAGGAGTACAGTAACGCTCCCAAGGAACCTGCACAAGTGCATTGCCTAGCTTCTGCATGAGACCTTTGAAGAGATCACTGAGGCCGATTAATGCGATGTGAGAGAGCACATCAATGCCCTATTCTCACATCTCATGCCCGCACCAAATAACTTCCTTCCCAAAATAAATCCGCTTACCGGGCACGTCCTCTGGTGTTTGTCCTTCCCCAAACACCGGATGCTGTGACTGGCTACCTTCCTCCTGGCTTGAGAACAGCTCCTGGCTACATGCATCTAGGGTTGTTGGGGTGTATCCTCCTCAGCACCCTCGCTCCTGCTTTCCTTGTCCTCCTCCTGCCTTGTTGGACTGGGCTCTGAAGTGTCCATGGTGGTCCTCAGAGCGGAGGTGGGGTAGCTCCCAAGTATTGCGTCCAGCTCTCTGTAGAAATGGCAGGTCGTGGGTGCAGCACCAGAGTGGTGGTTTGCCTCTTGCGCTTTGTGATAGGCATTCCGCAGTTCCTTCACTTTAACCCTGCATTGCAGTGCGTCCCAATCATGGCCCCTTTCCATCATGTCCTTTGATGGACATCATAATTCCTATGTTTGGAGCGCAGCTGGGACTGGACAGCTTCCCCGCCCCCCCAAACACTGATGAGGTCCAGCATCTCACCATTGCTCCATATTGGGGATCGCCTGGTCTGCGGAGGCATAGTCACCTGGAAAGATGCACTGACAGCGCTCCACACTTTGCTGAGCAAACAGGAAGGGGATTTTCAAAATTCCCAGATAATTTAAAGGGCGGGTCTGACAGTTGGTCACCTGAGGGCAGGGCAGTAGAGTTCAAAATGATGACCAGAATACCTAGAACAGGCATTGTGGGACACTTCTGGAGGCCGATCAGAGCGCATTAACAGACCACGGTGTCCACACTGGCGTCGCAGCGTTCCAGCCAGGGCGCAGCAAGAGTTATGCCTCTTGTCGAGGTGGATTACCAGGAGCGCTCCAGCCGCGGAGTCCGGGTGCTCTACGTGCCTTACCAGTGTGGACATGTAGTGAGTTAGGGTGCCCGGGGCTGCTTTAATGCATTCTAACTCAAAAGTGTAGCCAAGCCCTAAGTTCAAACTGCTTTGCTTTTGATGATGCATGAGCAACTTGACATTCAAATCCAGGTTGGGTTTTTCAGGCACGGCTACTACAAAACTATTTTTTGACCCATTTTATGACAGCACATAAGCATGTTCATATGTGTTTTCCTGATATTGGACTTTTATTTATCAAAAAAAAAATTGGGGAGGGAAGTCACTTAGTGCAATAAATAGAGTTGAAATACTTAGATCAAGTCAAGTCAGCATAAGAGCTTGGCCAAAACAATGGATCTGGACATAGTGAACTCTGAAAACTTGAATTTGCATCCGGATCCAAGCTTTGTGACTCCTGGCTATTTCTAGCATGTATATAGTCGTCATCATTAAAAGCGTCAAAGTTTCCTAACAAATATTACAGAGGTAACACAATTATTTCATATTCTAAGTAAAGTATATAGCTGTAGTATCCAGATAACACTGTGTGATAACACTGTGTGGTTGTTAGCAAATGGTGACTTTTTAATAGTAATCCTTGTTGGTTTGACACAAGACTCCCCTAAAATAAAATGGCTCTGCTTTGATCAAATATAATTTTCAATACAAAGTGTGTTGATGACACTGTTCTTTTAGCTAATTAAGTAGAAATGAGAGAGAGAGTGTGATGGGGTGTATAGGCCCCACACAGATAAGAAAGAGGCCAGGGAGACCCTGGTGACAAGGCTAGCTCCACCCTTCCAGCATTGTCAATCATGCATGATAGGGAGACCTTTAAAAAGGGAGGAAGCTGCAGTCAGGGCAGGGGAAGAAGGGTTAGTGAGGAGCACTATTGCCCAAAGCAGCAGACTGTAGGAGCAACTCCTAAAGCTGTGGGTGGATAGAAGGCCTTGGCAAGAAACCTTCACCCCGACCCTGAAGAGAATATGGCAGACTCCCAGGGTAAGACAGACTGACTTATCTCAGAGACCAAGCCAGAGCGATTCCTCCAAAGCCATTACACTGGGGCTGGATTGTTGGAAGCACTATAGACTTACCATTCTCCACCCTCCTATGCTGGGACCATAGGGAAGGAGTATCCCTGAATGCACGGGGGTTGTGGCTTTCAGGTGGGCAAATGAGGTCTGGGTTGTGGCTACTCCTGTAGCCAATTGATCATGGTCAGGTTCCCCCACGCTCCTGTGGGAGGAACCACCAAAACACTGTTACAGAGACTAAGAATTTAAACAACTTACTTACCAGCGGGACCATTATTCAAACACACAATAGCAGATGTAATCAGGAAGATAAGTATTAACTATTGTCAGATAATCACCAATGCAAAAACCAGTCTCCATTAAACATGCCAGGTAATTAATTTTTAAAAATACTAATCAGAAGAGAGGTATTCACTATTAACCTAGTATTCAATAAGTGAAGAGGCTTCACTAACAGATGAAGGTTTATGAAAAGGAGAAGTGGGACACAGACTAGATTAAATTTAATGTACAGAGTAGACATAACATTCTTAACTTTGTACAATATCTCCAGGCCTAAAAACTGGGCAAAGATGTATCATGCATACATAGTGGTGGGGAAAGTGAACTGTTTATAAGTCTGTTGATGTTCTGTCTGGGAATGTGGTGAGTAATGGGGATTAGATTGAACAGAGAGAATAGAATATCCAAGGAGTAAATTATGGAATAAATCAGTCCACGTGACAAATTTTCATTGTAAAAGATAAATGGTCATTCCTAAAGTCAAACATCATAAGTTAAATATTTGACCCAAGTACAGATATGAAGCTAATTTGAGAATGCAAGAGAGGAACAGTAGCAGTCAAAACCTAATCTGTCCTAGAAAGCATTGGATGAACCTAAACCAGCCTCCAGAAAAGCCATTGCAGGACTTCTAAGATGGCACTCCAGAGCCTAACCTCAAAGTGGTTCATACAGTGCTCTCTACAAGTTAAATCCACACCAATTCACAATCTAGGAATAAGATGTACCTGTGATCTGAACCATTTTAACCGTTTAAAACTACAAACTTGTGTGAAACTAAATATAAATAGCCTTGGTGAGGTGGAATAATCTCCCTCTTTCCCTGACAAAGAAAACCAATGTAATACAGATGAATAAGCTTACTAAATTCATTTTATAATAATAATTACATGGTATATCATATCACTAGCTTATACCCATATTTTGATCACCACTAATTTCAGCCATTGTGTATTTCATGGAGTCAAGTATTTACAAGTATCAGAGTAGCAGCCGTGTTAGTCTGTATCCGCAAAAAGAACAGGAGTACTTGTGGCACCTTAGAGACTAACAAATTTATTAGAGCATAAGCTTTCGTGGACTACAGCCCACTTCTTCGGATGCATTTACAAGTACAAGATCTTCTATACAGAGATTTCTTTAATAACTTTAATCAACTAATGTTTTCATATAGCCTCCAAAACAAAAGTGTTACCAATCTGGGCAAATATGATAAATGGATCACAAACAGTTTTGGAAAGGTCTTCCACAATTTTATTAAGATCCATTAGAAAAGCTGCTTAGAGAAGACAATAGCCCTATGCAATTTGTCATTGAAGTTTACCATACCTTACAATCGGTTCCTCTTTAACTACAGAGCCTCCTCCACAATGATGAGAAACTCAGCCAGGAATTCTAAATCCCACTCCCTCTTCCTCCAAAATGCATGCATTCCCCCTTCCCCTTTGATCAGTCTTTTCTCTAATAAAAAATACAATGAAATCTACAAAAATGTCTCCTTCGATTCCTCCTGCCCCATCACACACAATCCCTGGTATCCGTTCAAGAAGTCTGAGCTCAGCCATTTTTTGGGAACTTCCCAAACTAGCTATGATTTTTGAGAGCATGGCCAACTCAATATTATAAGTGAAACGGTTAATGAAGACATAACTTCTGGTTCATTATCTGGTCTCTTGTGAGTGCATAACAATCGAAACTCTACTCTTATGCAATCTCCTGAACTAATCTTTCTTCTTCTAACATGTGCTAGACTATGCATTATATAACAATGGTGAGGTACAAAACACCAGGCCTTAGTTTTTAGCTACACTAAGGGCTCTTTACACCATGTGACAGAATAAAACCCCATACATAATATAAAACAAACAATTAACCCCCCTCTAAGTCCCCTTTACACAGCCAGACTGGTGTAAACAGGCCTTGTTGAGAATTCAGGTCCCAATATTAAATCCTCATAAAGTTATATCTTGGAGGAAAACTTCTATACCAGAATAAACTTGCTACACACATTCCCCTCACATTTTGTGTAAGATATAAATTCACCAATTTCATGAACAGAAGGACTATTGTTATGTTTATTTGGGTCAGGAAGCAGTAGTAACAAAAAGGATTATTAACTCCAACAATGTTACTTCAAGAATGACTGTATGGCAGCTGTTATCCTGTATTAGTCTATAGTCCCATTCTGGCAGATTTTTTCTATCAGAAGATTATGATTTCTTGCTTTCATTGATAAAAACAAAAAACCTGTAAGCTACCCTGAAACAATTTTGCACAATTCCTACTCCCTTTAATTAAAAAATAATGTTAATAAAAACCCAAACTCTCACAATGCTAGCTTTTTGGAAACATCAGTTTCTAGATTCCGTCCTTAGATTTGTTGTTAAAAAGTTGACTAGTACATCTTAAGACAGAGGAGTTGTCTAATGAAATTTTTCAGCTCACAGCTATTCTTGTATAAAAGGAATGCAAGTGCATATTCTCTGAAATGAATTTCTGTCAGGGAGAAAAATTCTGACTAAGATGTCAAAACACCTTGAAAATAAATTTTAAGAAACAAAAGATAAAGTCTGAAACTCAGCTTCAAAATTACATATCAAATTGCAGAAGAAACAGCCACTGAAAAAACAGAAATCTTACTTATAACCTGTTCTGCACTATCTTAATGTGTAACATTTAAGAATATTCAAATAACTAAAATATTTGCAACAATAAGATCAGATAAAGAGCAGTATATCAGAATTCAATGATACTAATGTTAACGGCCAAGATTCTGCAATGGGAAATCATTGGTGGTCCACGGTGCTAGTCATATGGCTGTCTCCACCTGCTAGATTGCTTTTACGACCCAGCTAACTACTTTCTAAATCATTCCCTAATATTGGAGCAGATCCTCAGCTGATGTAAATGCATGACTCCTTTGAAGTCAAACACATCTATGCTGAATTACACAAGATGACAAGCTGGCCCATTACATTTTCCATGTACCATTTTCTGTAGTAGGAACCACAGGGAAGTTATGAGGTGGCAAATGGGGAGAGACAATTATGCAATTGAGATTTAGTCCACAGTATGAGCATTTTAAAGAACTCCTGTACTATCAAATTTAATGGAGATGCTCCCATAAAATAGCATGTTGTAGGCCACAGGCTGTGTTCTGGGGCCAGAAACTACAATATACAGTTCCTATGCTTCAGCTTGATGCTTTTGTACATTCAGAGAGTCGTAGAACAGAGCTGCTGTCTCATTTTTTTCATGATATCACTTATTCTGAAATAGGTTATAATCCCAAATACATGAGCAATCTCTGGTACCTTAAGTTCCCTTTATCTAGGCCTTCCAGTTTATTAATATGAGTGGCCTGTGATCAGTTGAGCTTGAAAATACCAACATCCTGAAAAATATGTTTAGAAATCCCCACCTGTTCAAATATTCCCTCTCCAATATGGGCATACTGAGTGATGGAGACTGAAAGCTATTTGTAATAATGTATTGTGCATAAAGCCGGCTGGAAAACAAAAATTCCATTTATTGAAAAAAAATATGAGGTTTGGAATTTTTTTGTTTTGCATAAGAGATGTGGCAACTTGCTTCTGCTGAGTTGGTTGTCCATCAGACCCAAGTCCTTAAGAGGCCTAAGTGCTTCCGTACAGTACCTAGTAAAGTCAGGCCTTGACTTATGATTGGGCCCTTAGATGCTACCCTAACTCATACAGGTGTAGTGGAGTTAAATTATCATAAAGTACTTTGGGAACCTCAAACAGAAGGGGCACTTGAAGTGCAAAAAGTTATTTACCTGAACTTTCCATGACAGTGACCTATACACAGTAGCATTATATACTTACACACCCTTCCTGTCATGGTTCTCTAACACTTTCTGAGTTACAACCATTCTGAGCCCTCTGAACACTTTCCTTTTGTTTTCCATTTGCCCCTCTGTCATCAAAACTACAACTTTCCCACTGGGAAATGACAAACATTAACATATTTTACCCACTACATTCAGGATTGCCATCACTCTGAGAGCTACGCATAGGGCTAAAATCATTGCACTAATCAGCTACCCAAAACTGACAAAATTAAGCCTAATTAACAGATCTTTTTGCTCCTGAATTCTTGTTCCCATGTTATTATAACCTTTGGGTATTTTGATGAAATTGCTAAATGTCTCACATTCTTTGTGGTAACCAGTCCATTTCCCATTGTACTGCAGTATAAGGTAATTCATATTCCCAGCAGAAATCATTTAAGGCATTGGTTTTTTAAAGATTTTATATCTTTCCTAAATGTTTTATGCATGTAGTATTCATGAAAAACATTGGCCTGACAGCCTTCCTGGATGAGATCCTCTTTATTTGTAAAACAATTGTGGCAATACAATTTTACCTCCATTCCATCATTGTACTGTACTTCAGCGCACTTTCAGAAATGTCTTCTGTAAGTTAAGTTTGAGAAGCTAGTTTCCTCTCCATGACCCATTGAGTTGGTTCTTCTGAGATGGCCAACAACTGCCCTATTCAGCATCAGTTGTAATGGTGGATAATTTTGATGTGAACGTCTATCTACTTAGCCTTTGACTGAGACTACTATACTCATTTCACCTATATCAGGTGGTAACAAAAATAGCAAGAAAAACTATTCTAGCACCATTCAGTCATTACCAACCTGAGCTGTATTTTAAAGGTTTACTCAGAAGGTAGAGTCAATGGGGAAGATTTCTAAAGGCACAAATGGTAGTTAGGTGCCAAACTGTCATTATAAATCTGTTCCCCTTATGAAAAATTAGCTCCATATCTGTCTAGTTTTAGTTTATTGGTATGGATACTAAGTCATTCTCCACAAACTGTGGGCTAGAACGAGGTGAAATTCTTCAGACTTTTTTTTTTGTGTGCGCGCCAAAAAATGCAGATTGAGATCAACTTAAACATTTTGCAAATTCATATTAATTTCAGGTAATTGTTTTGGCTGAACCAAAAAAAAAAAAAAATCAGAAGTGTCCCATTGACACTATAAAAACATTTGGATTTTTTGGGCTAGATTCATAAGGGGATTTAAATACTACTCACAAGAAGGTGGTGGAACCCCCTTATAACCTTTGCTCAGAGGTGCAAAAGCCAGGTTTGGATCCCCACTCTGGAGTAGGGACTTGAAACTAGAACTCCCTCATCCCAGGTGAGCATCCTAACCACCAGGTAATGGAATATTCTAGGGTAGGTACCTCACAATCTCTCCTGATAAAGCTGTTCCACTTTGTAGAAATAATTAGCCATTGGACCAGGGACTAGAACCTGGCTCTCCTACCTACGAGACCAGGGATGCAAGGGTTGAGCAGGACTATCCCAGTAGTTGCTGCTCCTGGAAGACAGGGTCTACTATGGTAGTGGGTACAGGCACTGGAAATAGGAAGACTGTCTCTCTGATGCTTTCAACGTGCCTCCCTGATGAGGCAGGGGTCCTGTAGGTAAATAGCATGTGATCATGTAATTAAAGACTGCATTATAATGCATATGTTTAAGTGGGCCACACTTATGTTGCATTTACACAGGCAGGTCAGTAAAAATGGGCTTAAAATACTGCCAAATCTGCATGGTAATGAGCTTTATACGCACTTTGCACATGTGTAAGTGACTACACAAGATGCAAGGGAATGCAGAATCAGACCCTAAGTCTCCCTACTACATATCTTCTATGAAGAGCAAGGGAGGGATAGCTCAGTGGTTTGAGCATTGGCCTGCTAAACCCAGGGTTGTGAGTTCAATCCTTGAGGGGGCCACTTGGGGATCTGGGGCAAAATCAGTACTTGGTCCTGCTAGTGAAGGCAGGGGGCTGGACTCGATGACCTTTTAAGGTCCCTTCCAGTTCTAGGAGATGGGATATCTCCATTAATTAATTAATTAATTAAACCTGGTGTCCCAGCAGTGAGCACGCTCTTTCTAAGCCGCCTTTAAAAAAATATTATCTCCTTTCTGCCTTCACTCTATGCTAATATTTCTGGGCTTGATAAACCCTTGACTAATGTTGAAAATGCCAGCAATTAGCCTCTGTGCATTTTTTCTTTTAATCCTCTGCTGATGCTTTTTATTTACTTATACCTCTCCCAGATAATTGGTGGTTCCTCCCATCCTTCTAGCTCTCTTTCTAAAAATTAAGCTGTTCTCCAAAAGCAAGTGGACGAAGGGGAATATCATCTGGGAAATCTATCCCTGCCAGGAATCACATTTTCACATCTGTTAGGTTAGATTACTGTAGGTTAAACACATTTCTTAATTATGAATGTAAATATTTTCTGACAATAACCCAAAATAAAAATATATGAAGAGGTAAAACACTGTAAAATGAAGGACAGTTCAGTATCAGAAGATAAATAGGTCCATGATTTATCAGTTTATTAAAATCCAAAAGTTAGTAAAATTAACCAACAGGAATGCTATTGAGTCCTTAAAATTTTGGAGGAAAGGGAAATTTAATTTTTAGTCTTTTCCATATACCTGGAAATAGTTACACAAGTTTAAGTTGAAACAAGATCATTTAAAGCAATACAGGTATAGCAACATTACATTTAATTTGAAAGGCCTTTACTTTCTCATTTTACAACCTGTCTGAAAGAACACCTGCAAGTTATTTCTGAGGTTATTACAGAATGGAAGCATCCCATGCTCTGAATTAACCTGAATGAATTGCACACAGGTGCAATTAACAATTAACCTTAATACAAAGGGAACCTCAAAAATAAGATGAAATATGTAATGTCTCAAATAACGTTACTTTGCTTTTTCTAAAAGGCCACAACAAAATATATCAGTTTACCTTAATTTTGAATATTTGAAGACCAAGTTAGTGGCTTTACTAGTTCATCAAACTGGGAGCGAGGGAATATCAAATTTTATTGCAATGAATTTCATTTAGCTTCTATAAATTTTGTCTATGCTTCCTTGGAGTTTCAAAAATCTTGCTCAAGCCTGTGAAATTTCAACACTGACCTTGATTTAAAAAACAGCCAAGTCAGAAAACAAAAATATATCTATTTTTGTTAATGTGGTGATAGAGCAGATGGTTGGGCTCATATGACTTATTCTTTAGAGGATCATTAAATGCTTCAACAGAAAATAAGTGATCATGGACTGATGTTCTCCCAACAAGCGTAAGTAGGGGGAAAAACCTAAACTAAAGTAGCTCTGAGTCAGATGGTTGGTCTCTCTCTAGATATTATTTATTAAAAAGAGAAAGCAGATGCCACTGGGACAAGTAATAAGGGAACTTCATACTGAAACTCCAATAATGATATGTGGCCTAGGGTTTCAAACGTGGCTTGTGGTTTTTAGGGGCCTGATTTGAGATTGTGATAATTGAGCCCCTTCATTTAAAATAATTGATGAGCATGCACTCTCTGAAATTCAAGCTTTGTTAGAATGTCTGAAGTTGGGGACCCAAATTTACTCACTTCATTTGAAAAAGATAAGCCATATGTGAGAGTATAAACAGTCTAAAACCAAAATAAAGGAATACAAATGTTGGACCTCTCTTATCTACCCATCTATAAATCCCAAACTTTAATAGCTCAAAGTAAATGCCATAGTACTTACTGGCCCTTCTGGTTACTGGTAAAACATCTAGAGCCATCCTTCAGAATTTATGTTTTTTACTGTATTATTTTCATAGATTTTAAAGTACAGAAGGGACCATTATGATAATCTAATCCAACATTTCTCAAAGTGTGGGAGGCATACTTCCAGTGTAAAGGGAGGATTTTGTGTGGAAGGTGTGAGGGAAATGCAGACAGACCCCCCTCAGTTGTCCTGAGACATCTCAATCTTAAGTTTTAAATATTAAGTATCTAGCTGTTTAGCTTACAAGGAAACCTTTGAAATATGACTCAAGTGTAACTGACACTGCAATATCTACCTGAGCTTGCAGTGAACCTGAAACGTAGAACTCCGAATTGCTGAATTAAATTTTTAGGGGTGCACAGCCACTATCTTGGTTGACATAGTGAGAACTACTTAGGGACATCCAGAGCTGAAAGCATGAGTCCCTGCTGCTTGAGCTGAAGACCAAGGTTCTGGAGCTGTGAGCTAACACATCTATTGTCTCTGTGAAATGAATACAAAACATGCTTTGACCCGTATGACTTTCTCTGGGCCACTGGATCTTGCTATGCTTTGTCCACTAAAATTAAAGATTTCTCTAGTATCAGATATATTTTCTTTGTGCAAATACTTATACATACAGACCATGATTAAGTCACTATATCTTAATCTACCCTTTGAGAAGCTAAATGAATAGAGCTCATTGAGAAGGCATTTTTCCCAGTCCACAAACCATCTGCGTACCTCATTTCTGAAAGCTCTCTACTTTTGCAAAACCCTTGTTAAAAACGCAAACATCAGAATTGGACAGTATTTCAGCAAAGGTCTCACAAGTTCAGAGTGCAAGTTATCTTAGCTAACTGAGCAATCACATATATGTTCTCATTAACAAAAACCAAAATAACCACTAGAGCTGGTAAACGTTTCTCACTGAAAAAAATTTAAAATAAAAAATTTTAAAAATATATTTTTGTTAATTGTTTTCCAGTTTTGCAACAGATGTTTTTCGGTTTCATTTTTTAAATCTTTTTGTTCTGCTTTCCCCCCTTTTTTTGTTTTTCACCCTCATTTTCAGAGACAAAATGAAAATAAGAAAAAGAGGAAAGGAAATGGAAGTGTGCGTGAAGGCTGAATGTTTGTTTTTTTTTAAAAAACCTGAAAATTGTTTCTAAAGATTTAATGAAAAATGTTGAAAAACTAAAAATCATTCCCTTTTGAAAACTATGGAACAAATTAGAATGTTTTTGAATTAAAAAATGCAAAAACTTTTGTAAAAAGCTCTAAGCCACGTCATTATTCAGCTAATATATTTCTTGGGCTTGGTCTACACTACCCCCCCCAATTCGAACTAAGGTACGCAACTTCAGCTACGTGAATAACGTAGCTGAAGTCGAAGTACCTTAGTTCGAACTTACCTTGGTCCACACGCGGCAGGCAGGCTCCCCCGTCGACTCCGCGGTACTCCTCTCGCCGAGCTGGAGTACCGCAGTCGACGGCAAGCACTTCCGGGTTCGACTTATCGCGTCCAGACTAGACGCGATAAGTCGAACCCAGAACTTCGATTTCCAGCCGTCGAACTAGCTGGTAAGTGTAGCCAAGGCCTTGGTCTTCATTGATGACAAGGTTTTCTATTCTCAGCTGCACCTGTGTCTTGTTTTCAAAATAAGTAGGACCAAAAAGGTTCTCATATTAAAAAAAATAAACAAAGATGAAGTATTAAGTGATTTCCCCCCCTAATGTTCTAGCAGAAACACCTGCCATATAGCAGTTAATTTTTTAGTTTGTTCCTTGCATTTCAAGGACTACCTGTACTGTGCCTGTGGAACCAATGTTATCTCCTTAATTAGTCTTATGTCAGTGGTGGCATGATTCTGAAATATCACTGCATAAGCTAAGCTAACTGTTCAGGAAACCAGACCTCCCCAACTTTAACTACACAGGAAGAAATTATCAATATTATTGACCTTTTGTGGAGATTTGTTTGTTTCCAGATGCAGCCACAAATACAGAAGACTAATAAGAAAAAGGGTGCCACCTTAGCTTCTGTAGGTTTCTGGAAGAGGTTTTAAATCCAGGAAATTAGATATTACTCTTGCTATTGGCTCTGATTAATGGCCCACAGAGGGAATGAAATGATGCATCACCAACTACTGCTGCACCTGTTGCCATTCCTGCCCTCATCCCATACTTCAGTTGTGCCATTATTACCCAACTTGCCATTCTCTGAATAGCAAATGCATTGATCCCGTCTTTTTCTCAGGACATTGTCTAGACAATATATTGTTCAGAACTTTTTTTCCCCAGTGTTTCTGCTAGTACAATTGCTTATCTCACTCAACCCTACTTTGCCCACTTTCCCCTCCATTTAGTTAGTGCTATGGTTAGTTCATATTCTTATCCTCAGCACCATCCTCCTGGAAGCCTTTTCCCAAGCAGAACAACATAATTGTTTTTAAATTCTCAATCTATTTGAACTAACTCAAATCCCCTTAAAATATTTTAAACTATTGCTATGTGTGCATACCACTACAAACGTAGATGCAAATTATGAATCTTAAATGCAGATTTGAGCATCTCTGTGCATTTCTCCAGAAAACTAAAATACCTGTAAGACCCTCTCTTCCCCATCAGGTTCTTCCAATTGTAAAACTGAATACAATTAATCATGTGATTAAAGATTGACTCTGAAAGTAACATGCCATGGGAGATGACATTGCCCTTGGGACCCAAGAGAGGTGGGTATCTTTCATATCCATTAGCAAAACTGGCTTTTGCTTATGTAAAAAATGAGTAAAGCTAAAAACAAAGTGTGTGCTTTTTTTAAAAAAGAAAATCTTTGTGAAACTAATGAGGACCAAATAAGTTGCTGATTTTCAAATGCTTTTCACATAAGCCAAAGAGTAATAAAAAAAAGTTATGCATGAAATCTAAAGAGACCAGAGAGTACAAATGTTCTCAAAGGAAAGTCAATTAAGCAAAACACAGAAAATCATCTAAAAATAATCTTTTACTATTAAGCTTCTAGCTCACATGTCTTCAATGGAAACACAACTTTAAATCACTACTCCAGAATTTGTTTTTTAATGTTATCTAAAGGCTTGCTTATATTTAAAACCCTCATACTGTAACACATGAAAATCAGGTTGTTCATGGATTGTATGCAGTGTAGTTCTAGCCATGTTGGACCTAGAATGTTAGAGACACAACGTAGGTGAGGTAACATCTTTTATTGGACCAACTTCTGTTGGTGAGCCTCACAGCACTCTTCTCTACATCTGGGAAAGGTACTCTCAGTATCACAGCAAAATGCAAGGTGGATCAGATTGTTGGCAGTCAACACCACCTACCAAAAAGAACTGAAAGAAAACCCTTACCCACTTTGTCTCCTCATTGTTCAGTAAAGCAGCTAGAGCTTGATCCAAAGCCCACTGGACTCAGTGACTCCCATAGACTTAGATAGGCTTCAGATCCATCTAGCATACTTCCTGGAGTCTCTCAAAAGAGCAAATACAGGTATAAACAATGTGACATTGCACTCCATATGTTTTAAGGAAACATGCTTATGAGTGTGAATATGATGTAACTAGAATATGTTTTATGCAAAAGGTCTCTTGTAAGGTATCATAACAAAGGTTATAACCTACTGAATATATTCCTCCTATGTATATGCATGTATCATTCTTGTATCTGAAGCTAGAAATATGAAGTATAACTTTGAGGTCCTATTGTAATTATGCAAAGTGTGGGCCATTAATGGTGGTTTAGAATCTTGATGGCTTCCATTGACTAGGACAACTCGTTGTAAATGGTTTATTTACCTGCACGCCTTCCTGAGTACCTGTGGGCCAACCCAGGAAGAATGGAGACCGGGGTCTTACAGTGACATGTGACCAGGTCACATGATACTGGAATCCCTCTTAATCCTTGTACTTTTCCATTGATGAGGAGGAGGTGGAGACAAGCACAGACAAAAGATTCCTGCCTTTATTTGGATCCCACTGGGAGCTGGAGGCAGGTAACCTGCTGAGGTTTTTTCAGTTAAGTCTGCAGCTTTGGGGGCGTGGACCTGGCCCTGGGTCAGTGTTGGAGCAGACTGGCGTGTCTGGCTCAACAAGAAAGGGTTCTGGAAGTCCCAAGCTGGCAGGGAAAACAGGCTCAGAGGTAATTTCAGCACATCAGGTGACAGTCCCAAGGGGATCTCTATGACCGAACCCATCACAAACAAATTTCTCAACAGCCTGTTACTACTCAATAGAAATAGAAACTAGAAAATGTTTATCTTTTCTTCTGCTACTTATTTTTGCCACTTGTTTTCTTTGGTGGGTGGGTTTAATTGTTCTCTATGCTGACATCTATGGTCTAGGATTTCAAGAAATATTTAGATCAAGCTATTGTGCATAATTAATAAATATTAGCATTGTTTATGTGAATATATTGTACACTTGCATTACAATGTGAGCTGTAGCTACTGCTCTAGTTAAGGCTCAAAAGCTCCTGTTATATAATCGCATATAAACTAAATGTATGTAGTCAGAACAAAAAAAAAAAAAAAAAAAAAGCTCCAACTTCTTGTCTTGGCTTTGCTCCAGCTTGTATCACAGACACAGCTCACTTTTCCTGTCACTGCATACACCCACACACAATCATGCTCTAATACAAGTTCTTTTAACAACCTGAGTTGATACACTGTAAAGTTATCTTTTGTTACTCAGACATATCCACTCCCCAGCTTCCTGACTTCGTAATGGAAAGCCCAAGCAAGTCGTTTTCTCAGCAGTTTGGATCACACAGGCATTTGTTACCATAGGCCCTGATTCCTGAGTTTCAACTTTTAGTTTATCAAGACACTACACTCTTTCCACATTTGCGGAGGGTGGGGGTGGGGGAGAGAGAGAGAGAGAGAGAACACATACATTCATATGCATGTGCAATGGGGATTCATAAAAAAAGTTTTTTCTGGAGGTAATACCAGCTGCAGCAATATTCCCCATTTTAAGTATAGGGAATATTGATGGAACTGGTAATATCTGTGTAGCAGAGTTAGGATGACTACTGTTACAAAGTTCCTCCTCTATCTTGGTGGGTCCTGCGCTTATTGGCAGATTTTCTTGCCTCAGAGATTCACCATGTGGGTTGGGGAACAGCCCAGAGATCTTCCCCTCTGGAAGAACCCACAATCCAGGTCAGTTGGGAGGTTTAGGGGGAACCCAAGCCCGCTCTCTACTCCAGGTTCCAGCCCAGGGCCCTGTGGACTGCAGCTGTCTATAGTGCCTCCTGTAACAGCTGCATGACAGCTACAACTCCCTGGGCTACTTCCCCATGGCCTCCTCCAAACACCTTCCTTATTCTCACCACAGGACCTTCCTCCTGGTGTCTGATAACGCTTGTGCTCCTCAGTCCTCCAGCAGCACACCCTCTCACTCTCAGCTCCTTGCGCCTCTTGCTCCCAGCTCCTCACACTCACACCACAAACTGAAGTGAGCTCCTTTTAAAATGCAGGTGCCCTGATTAGCCTGCCTTAATTGATTCTAGCAGCTTCTTCTTAATTGGCTCCAGGTGTCCTAATTAGCCTGCCTGGTTCTAGCAGGTTCCTGATTACTCTAGTGCAGCCCCTGCTTTGGTCCCTCAGGAAACAGAAAACTACTCATCCAGTGACCAGTATATTTGCCCTCTACCAGACTCCTGTACCCCACTGGTCTGGGTCTGTCCCATATGCCTCCCCCCTGCTCAATCCCAAGGGGTTGGGCAGCTTGGGACGCCAGACAGTGCACACGTGACAAGCCATCGGCGTTGCCATGATGGCTCCCTGCTCTGTGTTGCACATGGAACTGGAAAGGTTGGAGGAAGAAGAAGCATCTGGTCACCTTTGTGTTCATCTCCTTGTTCTGCTGCATCCATTGAAGTGGGGCACGGTCGGTCATGAGGACAAATCTGCGCCCGAGCAGGTAGAGCAATGTTTCCATGGCCCATTTTACAGTGAGGCATTCTCTCTCCACCACTGCATATTTTTGTTCCCTTGGAAGGAGTTTCCGACTGAGGTATAGAATTGGGTGTTCCTCCTCCCCGACCATCTGTGATAGAATGGCCCCCAACCCTACTTCTGATGCATCCATCTGCAGGATAAACTCCTTGGTGAAATCAGGGGTTATCAGTACAGGGTTACTGCAGAGGGCAATCCGTAGGTCTGTGAATGCTTCCTCTGCTGCGCCAGACCATCTCACCAGATCAGGTCCACAGGCTTTCACTAGGTCTGTCAGGGGGCTTGCCCTTGTGGCAAAGTGGGAGATAAATTGTCGGGAATACCCCACCACACCTAGGAACGCCCAGACTTGTTTCTTGTGACTTGGTCGGGGCCAATTTTGGATGGCCTCTAACTTGTTCACTTGGGGTTTTACCAGACCTTTTCCCACAATGTAGACAAGATATTTGGCCTCTGTAAACCCTACAGAGCACTTGGCAGGGTTTGCTGTAAGGCCAGCTCGCCTGAAGGTATCGAGGACTGCCTCCACCTTCTCCAGGTGGGTTTCCCAGTCTGGGGTATGAATGACCAAATCGTCCAAGTAGGCAGCAGCATAACTGTTATGCGGGTGTAATAGCTTCTCCATGAGGCGCTGGAAGGTAGCTGGGGCCCCACGTAGTCCAACAGAGAGGACAGTATATTGAAAAAGACCTTCTGGTGTAGAGAACGCAGTCTTTTCCTTTGCGTCTTCTGCAAGGGGAATCTGCCAGTACCCCTTTGTCAAGGCTAGGGTAGTCAAGTACCCGGCATTACCCAGATTGTCCACTAGCTCATCTCTACT
This sequence comes from Trachemys scripta elegans, assembly GCF_013100865.1. Lineage (NCBI taxonomy): Eukaryota > Metazoa > Chordata > Testudines > Emydidae > Trachemys > Trachemys scripta. The sequence goes on along the minus strand of NC_048298.1, from coordinate 167,718,317 downwards.
AGGCATGGGGTATGCGTCAAACTGGGATACTTCGTTTAGTCGCCGGAAGTCGGTGCAAAATCTTGTGGTGCCATCAGGTTTGGGCACCAGCACGATTGGGCTGGACCACTGACTGTGGGATTCTTCGATGATCCCCAACTCCAGCATTTTTTTTTACTTCTGCTTTTATTTCCTCCCTTTTTGCCGCTGGCACCCGATAGGGCCTCATTATTACTCTGGCCCCAGCGTTCATGATGATGTGGTGATATGTCTCGGTTGTTCGACCCGGTTTTGTCGAGAACACATCTTGGTTCCGGAAGATCATCTCAGATACCTCATTCTTCTGGTCTGGTGTTAAATCGGGAGACACTCTCAGCTGTTTGGAAAGCTTGTTTTCCTGGGTTAGGTCTTTTTGGACCGTTGTGCATGCCTCTTGTGCATGCCAGGGTTTCAGAAGGTTAACGTGATAAATCTGTTCTTGTTTTCTGCGTCCTGGCTGCCGCACCTTGTAGGTTACTTCCCCCATGGGTTCAACCACCTCATAGGGCCCCTGCCATTGGTCCAGAAGATTGCTTTCTGCCGTGGGTACCAACACCATAACCCAATCCCCTTGTTGGAACTGTCGCACTTTTGCCTGGCAATTGTAATGGGTTCGCTGGGCCTCCTGGGCCTTCTCCAAATGTTCCCGTACAATAGGGGTAACCCGGGCTATCCGGTCTCGCATCTGCATTACATGCTCTGTTATATTTCTCCCCTCATTGGTTCCTCTTCCCAGATCTCTTTGGCGATATCTAGTATGCCATGGGGGTGATGCCCATATAATAATTTGAAGAGGGAAAACCTAATTGAGGCAAAAAGAAGAACAGGAGTACTTGTGGCACCTTAGAGACTAACAAATTTATTAGAGCATAAGCTTTTGTGGACTACAGCCCACTTCTTAGATGCATATAGAATGGAACATATATTGAGGAGATATATATACACACATACAGAGAGCATAAACAGGTGGGAGTTGTCTTACCAACTCTGAGAGGCCAATTAATTAAGAGAAAAAAAACTTTTGAAGTGATAATCAAGCTAGCCCAGTACAGACAGTTTGATAAGAAGTGTGAGAGTACTTACAAGGGGAGATAGAGTCAATGTTTGTAATGGCTCAGCCATTCCCAGTCCTTATTCAAACCGGAGTTGATTGTGTCTAGTTTGCATATCAATTCTAGCTCAGCAGTCTCTCTTTGGAGTCTGTTTTTGAAGTTTTTCTGTTGTAATATAGCCACCCGCAGGTCTGTCACTGAATGACCAGACAGGTTAAAGTGTTCTCCCACTGGTTTTTGAGTATTTTGATTCCTGATGTCAGATTTGTGTCCATTAATTCTTTTGCGTAGAGACTGTCCGGTTTGGCCAATGTACATGGCAGAGGGGCATTGCTGGCACATGATGGCATATATCACATTGGTAGATGTGCAGGTGAACGAGCCCCTGATGGTATGGCTGATGTGATTAGGTCCTATGATGATGTCACTTGAATAGATATGTGGACAGAGTTGGCATCGGGGTTTGTTACAAGGATAGGTTCCTGGGTTAGTGGTTTTGTTCAGTGATGTGTGGTTGCTGGTGAGTATTTGCTTTAGGTTGGGGGGTTGTCTGTAAGCGAGGACAGGTCTGTCTCCCAAGATCTGTGAGAGTAAAGGATCATCTTTCAGGATAGGTTGTAGATCTCTGATGATGCGCTGGAGAGGTTTTAGTTGGGGGCTGAAGGTGACAGCTAGTGGTGTTCTGTTATTTTCTTTGTTGGGCCTGTCTTGTAGGAGGTGACTTCTGGGTACTCGTCTGGCTCTGTCAATCTGTTTTTTCATTTCAGAAGGTGGGTATTGTAGTTTTAAGAATGCTTGATAGAGATCTTGTAGGTGCTTGTCTCTATCCGAGGGATTGGAGCAAATGCGGTTATATCTTAGAGCTTGGCTGTAGACAATGGATCGTGTGGTGTGTCCTGGATGGAAGCTGGAGGCATGTAGGTAAGTGTAGTGGTCAGTAGGTTTCCGGTATAGGGTGGTATTGATGTGACCATCGCTTATTAGCACAGTAGTGTCCAGGAAATGGACCGCTTGTGTGGATTGATCTAGGCTGAGGTTGATGGTGGGATGGAAATTATTGAAATCATGGTGAAATTCCTCAAGGGCTTCTTTTCCATGGGTCCAGATGAGGCCTGAGGTACCTCCCCGATAGCGAACATAAGGTAGGGTAGTAGGGTGTCCCAATCTTTCCTGTCCCAACTTACCACCTTCCTTATCATGGCCTTGAGGTTTCGGTTAAACCTTTCTACCAACCCATCAGTCTGCGGATGGTAGACCGAAGTTCTCAGGGTATGTATATGGAGCAGCATCTAGAAGTCTTTCGTTAGCTTCAACATAAATGGGGTTCCTTGGTCAGTTAATATCTCCTTCGGTAGCCCCATTTGGGCAAAGATCCCCACCAGCTCTTTGGCTATAGTTTTAGAGGCCGTGTTCCGCAGGGGGACGGCTTCTGGGTAGCGAGTAGCATAGTCCAAAACAACAAGTATATATTGGTGGCCTCGAGCTGTCTTTTCCAGGGGTCCCACTAGGTCCATGGCTATTTGCTCAAAGGGGACCTCTATGATGGGAAGGGGTACTAAAGGTGCCCTCAAGTGGGGACAGGGACTGTGCAGCTGACATTCCAGGCAGGAGGCACTTCTTCATGTACTCTGGGCCAGAAGAACCATCGTAGGACTCGTGCCAGGGTCTTCTCTACCCCCAAATGCCCCCCAAAAAGATGACTATGAGCAAGACTTAATACAGCGTTCTGGTGTTTTTGAGGTAGTAGGATCTGCTGTACCTTCTGCCCCTGTACTAGTGCAACCCGGTATAAGAGATCCTTCTTCATTATGAAGTAGGGTCCTGGTCCCTGGGTTTTCCCTTCCACGGGGACCCCATCTATTTCAGTCACCTCCTTCCTAATGTTGTCATACTTTGGGTCTTCTGCCTGGTCCCGTCCAAAATTTCCTCTCCTGGGGCTAATCTGCCCAAGATCTAGGGGCCCAGTCTCTGTTGTTTCTACTGTCTCAGAAGCATTGGGGGGGGGGTCAGACTCAGGTGCTTCTCCCTCCTTCGTGGCCTCCATTTCAGCTGTGTGGGTCTCCCTACCTACAAGAGCGACCCTCTGGCTTTGGGTCAGTATTCAGGTTCCCAAGGCCTTAGCTGCCCTTCTTTCCCTTTTTGTCTTTCTACCCTGTCTGGGAGTGGAGAACAAATCTGGGGATATTTCAAAGAAGATTGGGGGTTGACAGTCTGCTGTGGATGCCTCACCAATTTTAGTGCCCATCTTTCTCCAATCCCCCTACTGGGAGTAAGTTTCCAAACTCTGGGAAGTCCCTCCCTATGAGCACCAAGTATGGGAGTTTAGGGACTACACCTGCTGCTACCTCAGTAGTGTTCCCTTGGATCTCGATTTTTACTGGGATGGTGGGGTAGTAACTAACTGTCCCATGGACACATGTTATCCCCTTACATTTAGCCTGCAGCAGCTGACTATGCTTCACGAGCTTCCCTGAGATAAGCGTGATAGCACTCCCCGAATCAACCAGTGCCGTGGTCCCTACCCCATTTAGTTTCACTGGTCTGGTATACATATGTGGGGTTAGTGAGACCCCCACAAGGTGGATTAGGGAGCATGGATCTGCCCAGTTCCCCAGGTTATACTGCATAGGCTCCTCAGCACTGGGACACTGTGCAGCTATGTGTCCCCACTCCCCGCAGGCATAACATCTGTATGGAGCACTAGGCGTTCCCCGGTCTCTTGGTTTGGGCAGTCTAACATCACAATCCTCTTCTCCCCCAGTGCTCCGACTCTTTGTGGCCTCTGATGGGCCTTCAGTCTCTTTCTTTTTCCACCTGGGCCCTCCTGGTGGCCCAGTCACCCGAACTTTAGGGATTGGTGCTGCTAGTTTAACCCAGGGTGCCTCTTCCTTAACTGGTCAGATCAGCTCCCTCGCTGTCCTTCGCCTCTCTACCAGGGCGACAACCTCGTCATAGGTGGAGGGTTCGTTCTGGCTTACCCAGGCATGAAGGTCTGGTGGTAGTCCCCTCATGTATCGGTCGATGACCAGAACCGCTAGTATCTCTTCTGGACTCCAGGACTCTGTTTGCAACCACTTTCGTGCGAGAAGGATGAGGTCATACAATTGGGACTGCGGGGTTTTGTCTTCCTGGTACCTCCAACAGTGATACTGCTGGGCCCGCACTGCTGTCATTACCCCAGATCTGGCCAGGATCTCTGCTTTCAGCTGCGGGTAGTCTGTCGCAGCCTCTTCAGGCAGATCATGATAGGCCTTCTGGGCCTCCTCACACAGGAATGGGGCAAGGATGCCAGACCACTGATCTTGAGGCCAGGCCTCCCGTAGGGCTGTCCTCTCAAATGTCAGAAGGTATGTCTCTACATCATCCTCCCGTGTCATTTTCTGCAGCCAATGGCTGGCCCGTATGAGCTGTGTCCCATCATGGCCGCAATTCAGCTCTGTAAGGGACTTTACCTGGTTTACCAGTTCCTGCAACATAGCTCAGTCTTGAGCAGCCTGCTCCATCAGCAGGCAATTAGTCTCTTGCTGCAGCCACACTGCCTCCTGTTGGGTGGCTGCCTGTACACGGGTAGCCTCCTGCTGGGACGCCGTAGCTTGTATCAGTGCCCGCACTATGTCATCCATTGTGGTGAAAAAAAAATAAACCCTCTCCCTTTTTTTTGTTTTTTGTTTTTTAAATCATCCTCCTTCTTCTACCGCACTGTGCACCCCAAGATCCCACCGCTGACACCAATGTGAGAAAGTTCCTCCTCTATCTTGGTGGGTCCTGCGCTTATTGGCGGATTTTCTTGCCTCAGAGATTCACCATGTGGGTTGGGGAACAGCCCAGAGACCTTCCCCTCTGGAAGAACCCACATTCCAGGTCAGTTGGGAGGTTTGGGGGGAACCCAGGCCCACCCTCTACTCTGGGTTCCAGCCCAAGGCCCTGTGGACTGCAGCCGACTATAGTGCCTCCTGTAACAGCTGCATGACAGCTACAACTCCCTGGGCTACTTCCCCATGGCCTCCTCCAAACACCTTCCTTATTCTCACCACAGGACCTTCCTCCTGGTGTCTGATAACACTTGTGCTCCTCAGTCCTCCAGCAGCACACCCTCTCACTCTCAGCTCCTTGTGCCTCTTGCTCCCAGCTCCTCACACTCACACCACAAACTGAAGTGAGCTCCTTTTAAAACCCAGGTGCCTTGATTAGCTTGCCTTAATTGATTCTAGCAGCTTCTTCTTAATTGGCTCCAGGTGTCCTAATTAGCCTGCCTGCCTTAACTGGTTCTAGCAGGTTCCTGATTACTCTAGTGCAACCCCTGCTCTGGTCACTCAGGGAACAGAAAACTACTCATCTGGTGACCAGTATATTTGCCCTCTACCAGACTCCTGTACCCCACTGGTCTGGGTCTGTCACACTACCTATCCGTTATTTTAAGAGACCATCCCTTATTTCATCGATTTGTCCCTTAGGGTGACCACCTGTCCCTTATTTTATGATGTATTAAAATGTATAAGTACTATTTTAAACTTTAAATTGAAGTTTATGATAATTGCATTGTATACTTGAGAGAAAAAATGCATTATATGCTAAGGGAAATGGTGTTTCCCTGAAATGTCCCTTCAAATAAAGTGTTGTCCCTTATTTTTCATGTGGTTTTCCCTTATTTCCATCCAACAAAAGTGGTCATGCTAAGCAGAGTACACCACTGGCAGAGTCCTCCATGCAGAGGCTCCTAGTCTGCCACCATGGGCTACTTCCTACTAGGGCTCTGCTTCAGTTTGGGGCCTGGCCACCTACTGTCTGAACAATCAGAAACTTAACAGAGTTCAAAATAAGTAGAGCCCTGCACTGCCTGCCAATTCTTAAAGGGGGTTGGAGAAAACACTCCCAGCAGGCCTTACCAGCACTGTGGTCCTGTTTCAGATTCAACTTTCCATCCAGCTTCCAGGAGATGGATTTGTCCTCCTTCCAAACTGTTCACCTTCCATCTCTTAGCCTGGGCTTTAAAGCTCATTCTAATCTGCTCCTTCAGCCAGAGGATACTCTTCAAGCCTGGAATAGCTTGGCTATCTTGACCTTTTAACCCCTTTGGACCCAATATGGGGTTCATACACCCATCATCACTCCTAAAGCCAGAATTAACTTTATAAGTACACCCATAGTATTAAGCAATTTGTGTGTGTGTGTGTGGGGGGGGGAATTGAAGAAAAATTGTGTCTGTAAAAAAGATCTGGATATGGAAAGGGTGGTTGCTTTGTGTTTTCTGTTCTTAAATAAAATGCTTAATATTCACTGTCAAGCAGTTACAATGACTGATGGCAAATCACATAACTCCTGTGTGTCAGACAGTTGTTGAAAAGTTATCTGATATCTTATGCATTGAAAAGCAAAATCTAACCAATCTGCATTACAATATGGTGTCTTACTGCAGTGCCCTACTGCAGTTAGAGAAAGCTTTTTAAAAGTCTCTGGGGTAAGCATTTTATTGACTACCCATGTGGAAAGAGGTTAGTTCCTTGAGAAACTGCATGTTAAAAATCAGGAATTGGGGCCTAAACCAACAATTGCTTAAGTTATGAAGTCAGAGTAATGACTTGCTTAGACATCTGTTTCAAATCAAAAAGCTGGGGAGCAGGTACATCAAAAAGTACCAGAAGATAAACTTCACACTACACAGATAAAGAGGATAAAAAGACAATTATGTTAGGAACATGACTGTGGAGTGGGGGAGCGGGCAGTGGCAGGCAAAGAAAACTGTGTTTGGGTTATATAAGTGCACTGCAGGCCAGATGGTGTCATTTAGGTACAGCTCTGCACTGAGTGGCATGAAGCATCACCATCCCGTGGGCAACTCATGGAAGGATCATATCTTACCCCTTCCACGTGTGGTGGGAGGGGAAGGGAGCATGCAGGCTGCACCATCCAGTTCATTTGGCCCACTCTATGAGCCAGACGGCAGAAGGGCAAGGCTTTTCCTAAGGGCGCAGTCCCCTCATGATGTGCCTGTATCTAGATGTACAAAGCAGAGAGAGAGTGGTTTGAGTGCTCCGCTTTCCCCCTCAAGACATGCACACTGTCCGTGTGTATGTGTATATATACACAAAGCCTAAATTAAGCCTTCCTCTGGGTTCTCTCTTCTAATCCCTCTAGTGTTTTAGACTGTAAAGGCCTCAGGGCAGGGAGTGTCTTCACTGTGGGGGTTTTTTAGGGCACCCAGCAAATAGTCAGAGCTTAATAAATAAAGAAGACTTCAGATAAAATAGAGACATCTGGGCAGACATCAGAGTTCGGAGAGGAAAACAGTTGATATGGGGAGTGGTGATATCATAGGCAAAAGAGAATACTATGCAAGGGTTTTTCCAACAGGAACACTTCATACAGTATGCTGACTGATGAAATTTCAGAAGTTAGTGTAGAATTACTGTTCAGAAGTTCAGAATTACTGCAGTTCAGCATTTTTTGTGAGAGACCAAAAAGACAAAACAAAAAAGCAACCCACTGAGATCTCTCAGTTCTGGTGTCCTGTCCAACCTAGGATAACATAATCTTTGCAGAGCAGGGATACATATGACAATATTACCTTTGGATAAAAGTCTTTCTTTAGCGAAGGAGTCTATCAGTACTGCTTCAACATCGGTTAGCAGGAGTAGCAAGCAAGTTGGCATGGGAATTCTCAGAGCATATGGAAGAAAGGCACAGAACTCTTTCAACTGGTGAAACCTAGCAGCACCACTAGTATACAAAGCAACCCCACAAAACCTTTAATCAATTGTCTTTTGTGTCACCATAATATATCAGAAGATGCAGTCTAAAATGTTACTACATAACGTAAGATAGAAAAGGGAAAAAATTGTTTTTTTTGGCATCACAGAGAGGCAGGATGAGCATCTCTTAGATAAGGTATATTAAACATAAGTAGTTTACTTATATTTGTGTGTGTTTCAATGACTGCATTTTTAGTTTACCATTTGTATCGGAATATATTCAATGTATGAAATATAACCTCTGGGTTCTTTACTCACTATTAAAAAATAGTATTTCACATGAATAGATATGCCTTTTATTAAAGCTTCCCAAACTGATGATACTTAGGATGCTTTTTTATTTTTTCAGGAAAAAAACCCACAACAGCAACAATTTAAGCCACACACGCTAAATAAGCAAGAAACAACAAGTCATTGTTTTTTCCGTAAATCATGCCTTTCTAACATATCGGTACAACAACTTTCTTCATAATGCATGAACTGAAATCTCTCTTTATGCATTTTGATATTGTCAGATTCTATTTTATTGCCAGCAATTTCTACTGTACCACAATAAATGCATCAATAAAATCAATAAATTCAACAATAAAATCATGCATTGCCATCTGTGTTCAAACAAACTTTATGGCAGATTTATTGCCTAGAATCTGCTTTGAGGGATTTATTTTTGATGCTTTGACCATTAAATTTTTGCTCTTAAGTGGGAAACTGTCATTTTCACTTAGTTTTTATTAATACAATCACTGAAGCCTCAAGAAATTAGCTTTCTTGATGGTTTAAATTCTGTGTGTTTGCTCAGAGGACAGAACATATCCATTAAGAAAGAAATATCCACTACAGTGACCCACTGAACATATCAGATTTAGAAAAATATTTTAGTATTGTAAATCTCCTCTGTAAATACAGGGGAAATGTTTACATAACACTGCTCTACAGCCAAAATGCTTCTGAAATAAATGTAGTCAAACTTTACTAATTCTAGGTCACTGAGAACGAAAATGATGCTTAAAATTGTTGATTGGCTCTAGTTTTCAAGATATGCTATTGGTCAGTATATACGACCCTTGACTTGGGAATGGCGGAGGATAAGTGAGTTATAAAGGGAAGGGATCTCAATTTAAACCAGAAATGACTAAAATACATCTTTGACTGGATCGATGAATAAATCTATGACTGGGTTTGGACAGTACTTGCTTTTTAGGCAAAACAATGAATGATGTAATCTGAAGCTGGTATTGCGTCATACATGCTATGAATTGCATCATGTTATTCCTAGAAGTCATGGATGATGCAATCATAATGAAGCTTTTATCACTCTGCTGAACAAATTGCCTTATATCAGCTCTAGAAATCATACAGTGGCGTGCTCTCTTATTTGTCAGTGTTTGATTTTGCCAAGGGACACATTTCTGTTTAGCCAAAGTGAGCAGAGATGCCTCGTACTTGTGTGAACAGTGCAGATAACTTCTGCTATGTTTGTGGTGAAGTGACTTTTGCATCACAAAAGCGCAGTATAACCACTATGGTTAAGAAAGCCTATCACCTTTATTTTGGCTGCAAAATTGGAGATCAGGACAAGAGGTGGGCCCCACACATATGCTGCAACACTTGTGCAACAAATCTTCGCCAGTGGTTGAACAGGAAAAGGAAATCTATGCCTTTTGCAGTGCCAATGATTTGGAGAGAGCCAACTGATCGTACCAGCAATTGTTACTTCGGCATGGTGCCTCCAGTTGGGAAAGGTGTGTCAAAAAAGAAAAAGTGGACTGTGCATTATCCAAATATTCCATCAGCTATACGCCCAGTACCCTACGGAGAAGGACTGCCAGTTCCTGATGCACCAGAATCATTCTCACTTGAGTCAGACGGGGAAGAGGAAGAGCATGAAACTTCTGGTCCTGAACCATCAATGTCACAGGACCCACATTTTCTCCCATCCTCCTCCTCTGAACCACACCTCATAACACAAGGTGAACTGAATGACCTTGTCAGGGATTTGGAACTACCCAAGAGTAAGGCAGAGCTGTTGGGCTCCAGACTACAGCAGTGGAATCTCCTGGCAGGTGATGTTAGGGTTTCCATATTCTGTGACCGTCAAAAGGATCTTGTCTCATTCTTCTTCATGGAAGAATGATCTTGTAGCCTGCAACAACATCGATGGTGTGATGGCAACCCTCAACATCGTTCATGATCCAGATGAGTGGAGACTGTTCATTGATTCATCGAAGATGAGTCTTAAAGCTGTTTTACTGCATAATGGCAATGTTTTGCCATCAATTCCAGTTGGTCATGCAGTCCATATGAAGGAAACCTATGACAACATGAAACAACTTTCGAGGTGCATAAACTATGACCAACATCAGTGGCAGCTCTGTGGCGATTTGAAGGTTGTTGCTCTCTTGCTTGGTCTGCAGACTGGATACACAAAGTACTGCTGTTTTCTCTGCGAATGGGATAGTCGTGCAAGAGATTCCCACTACATCAAGAAAGATTAGCCACTCCGACAGTCATTGGAGCCTGGAAGGAAAAGTGTTCAGCATCCACCACTTGTTGAATCAAGGAAGATTTTGTTACCACCCTTACACATCAAGCTGGGTCTGATGAAGAACTTTGTCAAGGCCATTGACAAAACACAATCAGCTTTCAAGTACCTCCATGGAAAATTTCCAAGGTTAAGTGAAGCTAAGATAAAGGAAGGTGTTTTTGTTGATCCTCAGATTTGTGAACTTCTTCAAGATGATTCATTTGACCATGCTCTGCGTGGCAAGGAAAAGATGGCATGGAAAGCCTTCCAGTTAGTGGCAATAAATTTTCTCAGAAACAACAAGGCAGACAACTACAGGTTGTTGGTGGAAAACCTCCTCAAGGCATACAAAAGCCTTGGTTGCAACATGTCACTAAAGATACATTTTTTGCACTAGATTTTTTTCCACCGAACTGCGGAGCAGTGAGCGACGAGCACGGCAAGCGATTTCAACAGGACATTGCAACAATGGAGAAACACTATCAGGGCAAATGGAGCCCATCAATGCTTGCAGACTATTGCTGGACAGTGACAAGAGATGCTCCATTTAATGAATACAAGAGACAAGCCAAGAAGCGCCGAGTAGACACTGAATAGGACTAAACTATGTACATAATAGTTTTTTGCCTTTTGTTTCATAATAAATTTTATTTATATAATCCTTTTGCTGATTTTTAAAGTGTTACATAAACAGGACAAATGAAATATTATCATGTAAAGCAACCATAAACACATGAAAAGACCTAGGTTTACAATTTATGATTAAAAATCTACTATCTACGCAATATACATAGACATAAAATGTAAAAACTTAAATATCTTAGAAACAGTAGCCAATCAGTTGTTTTAATTGTCATATTTGAAATCAGCACATCAAAATACAAAATAAATAGCACATTTTATCTCTGAAGTAGACGACTTCTCAAAAATTGTAGACCAGTGTAATCAGTAAAGTAACAAGTTAAAGCCCTTTCCACCCTTTCAATCCCATTCAAGTTCATCTTGCACTGCTAAGTGAAACTAATGGTCTCAACTTGGTGCCCCCTTTACAAAAACTACCATTCATGAGGCATGTTGCTCTGAAATTAATTGTTACTCATGAGAGCGCTTCACAGATTGAAAGAGCCAGAACACAGAATAGGCCTGTAGTGGGGCAGCTGCCCCACTCCCTGAGATTATGGGCTGCGGCCGGCTAGGGGGCCTGCGCAGATGCACAGCCAATGAGAGAAGGGCTTACTGGGAGCCAATCAGGGCCCAGGTTGGAGACAGCCAATCAAGGCCAGGCTCAGCCCTATAAAAGACTGCACAGGGAGAGAGCAGTCAGTCTGTCCCAGGCCTTTGAGAGGGGAAGGTCTATCTCCAAACTGGGAGACTAGCACCGCAGACAGTGCAGTGCTGGCCAGGCTCAGGGAGTGGAGGGGAGCTCTAGCTTGAGGCCTGCCAGGCTGCAGGCCCTGATTGGAAGGGCCTAGCGGGTGCAAGGGGTCGTAGGGGAAGCGGCCCAGGGAAGCGGGCAGACGAGGGGAGAGAAGGAGGACAGAGAGGCTGCCACCAGAGGGTCCCTAGGTCGGGACCCAGAGTAGAGGGCGGGCCTGGGTCCCACCCCCACCCCTTGCAGTACAACCAGCCATTGGCCATAGGGAGCAGCTATTACAGACCACGCCAGATCCCTGATGGGAGGGATTAGATTTTGGGGTGTATGGTTGACCACAGTGGCTGGAACATAGAGACTGCCAATTGACTCGCCCCCAGAAGGGGGCGTGGAAGGACTGAGGGGCACTGCCGGAGGGCAGTGGTCCCAAAGAGGACACCGCGAGTTGGTGAGCGATGAGGGCTCAGACACGCCAACCGAGGGCGAGACGATGGACGGGACACCACCAGGAGGGGGCGCTCCACTGGACTGAGCTAATTCCTGGAACAACCAGTAGGAGGCGCCACGGTGGTGAGTCCCAACCCCGTTACAAGGCCATAAATGCATGTACTTAGAACTCAGTTTTATGTATTGTACCTATTTACCCAAATACTGAAAGGTAAATTAGACATTCACACCCACTGTTTCCTGTGCAGGTACATTAATAGCCATGATGGTTATTACCTTATTACCTCATCTCTCACTTAGAAATTTTGGCCAGTATTTTCAAAATTGCTTAGCTACATTCTTAATTTTATTATTATTTCTTTCTGGCCTAGGAACACATCTTTTTCTATAAGTGTTCAAATAATGTCTTATGTCCTTATCTTGTTTGAGAATGTGACCTAACTTGTGCCCGCGGCACGCAGATACTGAGATGAGTTTTTAAAATTCCATTTCTATCCAAACAGACCAAAATGCACTTTAGTGATACCCTCTCCATAATCCTTAAACATTAGCATAAACCTGCAGCTTCTGATCTTACTTTGGGTGGCATTCAAGGTCATGTGATTATTCTGTTAGTTCAGGGGTCGGCAACGATTGGCACCCGGCTCGTCAGGGTAAGCATCCTGGCGGGCCGGGCCAGTTTTATTTACCTGCTGACGCGCCAGGTTCAGCCGATCGCGGCCTCCACTGGCCGCAGTTCGCCGTCCCGGGCCAATGGGGGCGGCAAGAAGCCGCGGCCAGCACATTGCTCGCATGCGCCGCTTCCCGCTGCCCCCATTGGCCCGGGACGGCGAACCGCAACCAGTGGGGGCCGCAATCGGCCGAACCTGCCACGTCAGCAGGTAAATAAAACTGGCCCGGCCCACTAGGGTGCTTACCCTGGCGAGCCGCATGCCAAACGTTGCTGACCCCTCTGTTAGTTATTAAAAAAAGAGTTCTTCATTAAAACTGTACTCTTATATTTATGAACTCTTAACTGACAGAAACAAGCTTTATGCTGACCGGCATCCTGTATAAAGTATTAGCTGCTGGTTTGTGGAAAAATCAGGCCATTGATATAAGTGCAGATGATTCACTGGCAAAGACACTAAGTGTCACACGAAGGGTATGTCTACACTATGAAATTAGGTCGATTTAATAGAAGTCAATTTTTTTAGAAATCGATTTGATACAGTCAATTGTGCGTGTCCCCACTAAGCGCATTAAGTCGGCAGTGTGCATCCACAGTACCGAGGCTAGCGTCGACTTTCAGAGCATTGCACTGTGGTAGCTATCCCACAGTTCCTGCACTCTCCGCAGCCCATTAGAATTCTGGGTTGAGCTCCCAATGCCTGATGGGTCAAAAACATTGTCACGGGTGGTTCTGGGTACATGTCATCAGGCTCCCCTTCCTCCCTCCCTCCATGAAATCAATGGCAAAAAATCATTTCTTGACTTTTTTTCTGGGTTACCCGTGCAGACGACATACCACGGCAAGGATGGTGCCCGCTCAGCTCACTGTCACTGTACGTCTCCTGGGTGCTGCTGGCAGATGCGGTACTGCAGTGCTACACAGCAGCATCCTCTTGCTTTGCCTTGCAGACAGCAGATGGTACAATATGACTGCTAGCTGTTGTCGTCATCCCATGGGCTCCTGGCTGAACTCGGTTAGGTCGGTCGGGGGCGCCTGGACAAAAATGGGAATGACTCCAGGTCATTCTCTTCTTTAAGTTTCGTCTAATGGAGATTCAGTCCTGCCTGGAATGTTGTGCCAACTGGAGGCTTCTGCCTCAGGCTGCTCTCCCAGTCAGCAGCATCTACCCCAGCCTATCCCTTGCACCCATGCCTCATGAAGCCTGGACAGTAGTAAGGAACAGTTCAACTATAGGCTGAGTAAGTGCAGAATGGTGGTAGAATGTGCCTTTGGATGTTTAAAAGCTCACTGGTGCAGTTTACTGACTGTTAGACCTCAGCGAAACCAGTATTCCCATTGTTATTACTGCTTGCTGTGTGCTCCACAATATTTGTGAGACTAAGGGGGAGATGTTTATGGCGGGGTGGGAGGTTGAGGCAAATCACCTGGCCGCTGATTACACGCAGCCAGACACCAGGGCAGTTAGAAGAGCACAATAGGGTGCGCTGTGCATCAGAGAAGCTTTGAACCAGTTTCATGACTGGCCAGTCTACGGTGTGAAAGTTCTGCTTGTTTCTCCTTGATGAAAACCCGCCCCCTGGGTTCACTCTACTTCCCTGTAAGCCAACCGCCCTCCCCACCTCTCTTTGATCTCCACTTGCAGAGGCAATAAAGTCATTGTTGTTTCAAATTCATGCATTCTTTATTAATTTGTCACACAAATGGGGGCATAACTGCCAAGGTAGCCCGGGAGGGGTGGGAGAGGAGGGAAGCACAGGGGTGGGGTAGTTGTAGGAGCACTCCCTAGAATGGCATGCAGCTCATCATAGAAGCAGCATGTCTGGGGCTTTGGCCCGGAGTGGCCGTTTGCCTCTCTGGTTTTTTTGGTAGGCTTCACGCGGCACTGCTGCAGGTCCCTGTTATAATGTCTGTCCTTCATGCCCTTGGAGATTTTTTTAAATATTCCAGCATTTCATCTTTTGGAACGGAGTTCAGATACCACAGATTCGTCTCCCCATACAACGATCAGATGCAGTACCTCCTGTTCGGTCCATGCTGGAGTTCTTTTGCGATTCTGGATGCCATGGTCACCTGTGCTGATCAGCTCACTATGTTGGCCAAACAGGAAATGAAATTCAAAAGTTCACAGGGCTTTTCCTGTCTACCTGGCCAGTGCATCTGAGTTGAGAGTGCTGTCCAGAGCGGTCACAATGGAGCACTCTGGGATAGCTCCCAGAGCCCAATACTGTCAAATTGCGTCCACACTACCCCAAATTCAACCCAGCAGGGTCGATTTCAGCGCTAATCCGCTTGTCGGGGAGGAGTACAGAAATTGATTTTAAGAGCCCTTTAAGTCGACAAAAATGGTTTTGTTGTGTGGAGGGGTGCAGGGTTAAATCAATCTAACGCTGCTAAATTTGACCTAAAGTTGTAGTGTAGACCAGGGCTAAGTTTACAAAGTAGCTCCTGGTTCTTAAAGACTATGTGTGCCATGAAATTGTTCAGCAGGATCCGGAGTAAACCCAGAATGCGCAAACAGAATGCGGGGCAGGAAGAGTATGTGTGTTTACGATGGTGAGGAAGGAGGTGCTGGAAGGCAGCCATCCCTGGTAGCACAGGATTAAGGTGCTATTTTATGGTGGTTGTTCTATTGGTGGTGGGGGTGTTTCTGGATGCAGGAGTAAATAGTATATGATGTTAGATGCCTTCACTTTCCATTTCTTTGCTTTAAAGGCATTGTGCTAATGTTATGTATAGCCTAGCATTAACTCATAGAATTTGTGTGTTTTAATATAATAGATGGCCTGAAAAGTTAGGCCCTAATTCAGGAAAGCACTTAGCACATGTTAAGTATATACTCAAGTGCTCTTTCTGAATAAGGATGGCTTCATGAATTAGGGCCTAAAAGAAAAACAAATATGTGAAAGGTCACAACAGAAAACAAAACTGTCTAGTGGATAGTTAACTATGGCATTGCGTAGAATGTCATCTCTAGTTTTAATTCTGGGCCTCCCTGCTAAGACTGCCAACCAGAACAACTGTCATTCGACAACAATATTTGGTCACTATTTACCTGTCCTGGGTTTAAACTTGCTCTCCAGAAATGAAAGGCTCTATATATCCCCATCCCATCACTCGTAACTTAAGTTATCAGGTCTCTGAAAATGCCCCTATTATGCTCAACAATTTGAGTTTAGCAGCACATAAGGTAAATCATTCTCCTAAAAAGCTATACACAAATTTATTTTCACACATGTTGGCCTTAATTCTTCATTATTGTGAACCCCATGTGTTTAAGATGCTCTTTGTAAAAAAAAAAAAAAAAAAAAAAAGGGGGGGGGCTTTCAAAGAAATGAGGTTAGTGTTCAAGATTTATTAAGATGAAAATTTATATTTACTTTGTTTCACAATCAATACAAAAATAAGTATTCCCCCAAAAGTCCCTTTTCCTTGATCAGGCCTGCCCACAGTTTCTGATAAAGCTCTTATCTCTTTTGAAACTGCACTATGGTATTCAAAACTGAGAAGATTTTATACTTGCACCATATCAAACAAGCAATAAGTGTTTAAAGTAGACAACCAGTACCAAGTTGAAAAAAATATATATACGAATTCAGTATGGATAATCGGTCACTGAATACAAGATCTTGTGTAGTGACTGCCCAACATTGGATAATATATAATTATTATGAATAAGATTACCAGCATTAAGTCAGATCACAGGTAATTCTTAATAAAATTGTAATCAGTTGACTCAATAGTTCTTACAAGTTCCTATCCACAGTCTGTACAGAGAGAATTATGATCAAACAGATGTGCACTGCTAACTTTGGGAATTCAGTCTCCTTTTGTAGATGTATAAAGGATCATTGAGACTCATGTGAACAAAAGATTAAGACAAGACATTTCTTGTACTGTCTCATCTAAAGTGAATCTATACTTTGAAAGAACCAGAGAGTCAAAGTGAAAGTGCTTTCAACATTTGACTCAATGTACAGTGTGTCCATTATGTTTGTGCAACTCCCTGTCCAGAGTTTTGCTGCTTCTTGTCGTGTAATACATGACACATGCACTACCTTGTGCGTATCTCAGAGATCTCCAGTCAAGAATGCCTTAGAGTAGGTGTAATAAGATTATCATTTATTTCTGAGGAGGTCATCTCTTTGCTGGAAAAAGTCCCCTCCCATTCGCCCTCCCCCACACACTTTTTGGAAGCTACTGCGGGTGAAGCATGAGGCAGAATTTTATGAAATTTTCCTAGAAGATGGGGGAAGGATAGCTCAGTGGTTTGAGCTTTGGCCTGCTAAATCCAGGGTTGTGAGTTCAATCTTTGAGGGGGCCATTTGGGGATTTAGTTGGGGATTGGTCCTGCTTTGAGCAGGGGGTTAGACTAGATGACCTCCTGAGGTCCCTTTCAACCCTGATATTCTATGAACTTGGTCTACCCACATTCCAAGATGTTGATTTATATCAGGTTCTGTTGCCAGAGTTCATTTAAATGTATAGGTTTTTTTTTTTTTTTACACTAAGGAGATGTCACTACAGACTTTCTTAACCCTTTGCTTCTAAGTACAGGTAAAAGCTTTTGTGGTGATGGAATTCTGTGTTTTAGATTTCAGAGTAGCAGCCATGTTAGTCTGTATCCGCAAAAAGAACAGGAGTACTCTCTAAGGTGCCACAAGTACTCCTGTTCTTTTTGTGTTTTAGATGTTATTTAATCAATGCCCCTGATCATAATTCACCTAGAATGCCTCAAAAATATTAGTAAGTTGACATTAATTTTATTTCAGGGATGTATATCTTTAAAATGTTTGCACATGCCATGCTATTTCACTGCTGAACTAACATTTTAGGTTGGGTGTAAGCCAAAAAAACCTGAAGTGAACAGCTAGTCCAAGTAGCTTGGGTATTTTATCTGTAAACGTCTGTATGGTTATGGGGTCATTGACTTCAATTTCTTCAAGAATTCCAACATTAATATTATATATGAACATTGTCTTCAAAACTGACTATCCCTGGGGCCAGATTCTCTGCTGGTGAAAATCAGCATAGTTCTGTTGACTTTACTACAGCTACAGAGTTATGCCAACTGAGGATCTAGTCCAAAATCATTCTACAACCTCTACTCTACTCTCCTATCCATGCTGACTCCCAAATTTTGACATGCTGAGATCTTCATGGAGATCATATTGTACTCTCTAAATTGCAATGTGTAAGTCACGGAAACTCACGGAGCAATAAATGTTGCCTAGATCTCTAAAGGGATGAATGATGATCATAGTCATGATCAACCTGGAATATTAAAATGGGAATTTCCTTTCATTGTCAAAGAATAAGAATGCTAGACTAATCATTGGTAAAAGGAGTAGACATGTATACTTGAAGTTAAAGAAAAAAGTCTGAATGTATCAAATACAGTGCATTGGTGGAACTGCTTTAGGACAAGTCATTCAAGTGAAAATGTGACTTGTGTAATACCGGTAACACTGTCAAGGTCAGTGAAATCAAGAATGAGGCACAGTACCAGTGACACAAGGGATATTAGTTATTTTATAATTCCATAACTTGCACATCTACTTTTAGGGGCAGGTGTGACAGATTTGTTACCAATCTGTCTGAGGCGTCAGGTGATCAAGCTGAGACCACAGGATCGTTAGGAGAGAAGATGAATGAGCACACCAAGTGACTAATTTTAAAGCTTTATTAATTAAATAACAACGGTGAGTGCTGGGTTCTCCCGACATCACTCAAAGGAAGGAAGAAAGCATTAGTGCCCAAGCCTTCATCTGCTTTCATACTTACACACAAACAACCCAAGGCTGGCCAGGGCGGGCGTAATGGAAGAAGAAGAAGAGAGGGAAGGGTGGACAAGAGTTCTGTCCTGTACACAGGCCATCCCGGGTCCGCTGTTGATCTCCACCTTGCTTCAGCTCTGGGGAGGGTTTTAAGCCCTGGGTTCTCTGAGGAGTGTTTTTGTTCAGGGACCTTAGTTCCCCGCGCTCTCTGTACCAGTCCAAACCGGCCTTCTGCAGTTCCTCTAAGTTCCCAAAACACACTGGCTATTGTTGCTCAACTCGCTGGCCTTCATGATATCTCTCATTTTGCACACACCCCCCTCCTTCAGGTCAGTCTGGTTCAATTCTCCTTTCGCACAGGCTTTTGGCTGTTTGGCAGCAGGGAGCTTGTTTGCATGTGCATTGGCCTTGAGCAGCAGTTTCGCTTATCTTCAAGCCTAGCTGAATCGTCAAGTTAACCTGTTCCTTTCTCCCTTCCTCCCCCTTCGGTCTCTTGCAACCTGCAAAGGAAACTTTCACTCCACACTCACACCTTCAACCCTTCCCAAAATCCTTTCCAGTGTATCTACAAGCATTAGCAATATACAATGCTAGTGCTTACCCAGGGGACCCCATGGGGGGTAATTTTACTGTAACTGTGACATTCCGCCCCTTGACTCCGAATCAAAATCCCGTTGTGAGGGGTCACCACTTAGGTTTCCACCCTTTTTTTGACACTGTGGCCAGTGTCACCATTGGCCTTTTACACAAACAGCAATATACCAAAATAAAATTATTAGGGCAGCAACGAGCGCATACACAAGCCACTAGTGGCTTCTGATTTTATTAGTAACCTAGCATAACACATCCCCTTGTTGACATAAATGCCCCATTTGGATGGCTGTGGTAAAGGCAGCTTTCTTGAAATTGAATGTGTGCTGCAACACTGTAAAGGAGGAGGCATCTATCTGGAATATGGCGAATTGTTTCCGAACGTGCGTCAATGGGAGAAACACATTGGGCATAATCCATGAAAAATTAAACACAATATAGTTTGAAATATTAACCATATTTTGCATGACCGTGGGCCAATGCACTGAAAAATTTTGCGCCTGAGCGTGTAACTACAAATCAAGGGGCACCCTGGGTAGGTGGTCCTCCAAACACACACAGAGGTATTGGTAAACACATGTGCCTTTGTGGGGGCATATTCCGATCCCTCCCCTTCCCAGCAGATATATTGACCCATTTCATAAAAGCGGCCTGGCATTGTTGTTGCTTTTTTATGCCTCAGACAAATTGGTAACATAAATCTGTCACAAAGGGACTTTTATTTACTATGTTTAATAAGCTGTGCCAAGCATAACGGGACCTGTCCTGTTTGAAGCCTCTAGGTGCTGCCACAGTATAAATAAGTAATAAACTAATATTCTCAAGGCTCCCATAGATGCAGTTGTGGATTTTAACCATTGTCCTTGGATCTGGATCAATGAGAAGCTGCGTCACCCCCATGTGGGGATAAAGTGGTATTATCCCTCCTGGCATTTCCCAGTGCACACGGAGAGCCCACAGACAGCACCACTCCGTAAGAAGGGAGAGTGGACTCTACCCTCTACACCCAGTTAGCTCTACTTGTAGAGAAGTGTGGGCATGGCCCTGACCCTTCTCTGCCCCTTTGAGATGCCTACCACCCATCCATTATGCACCTGCTGAGTGGTGGGACATTACCTGATCCTATTTCAAGGCTCAATCCTCCATTCGAAATTAATGGCAAAACTCCAACTGACTTCAGTGGGAACAGGATTGCCCCTTCATGCTTGCTCCTGAACACTCTTGGCTTCAATGGGAGTTGAATGTGTTCAGCATGTCTGAATAGTCATGTCTCAGCATTGGGTCCTCTGAGAGAAAAGCACATGTAGTTTGCTTGATTGGGATATCACCACCCCTTTTTCTCTTCTCTATTCTGTCGTTAGCCACATACATCTCAGCTTCCACCATCTATATGTCCACCAAGAAATGTACCACAATATCCAGAAAATAAGAATGGCAAATATACTATAATGTTATTAGGATACAAGATTTATTTCTTATATTTAAAAGGTGACCAAATTTGAGTTTATGGAATTGCGTGTAATCTTTCCTATTCAAAAAAACAAAAACTCCAGAACTAAATCCGCAGGTCTTAAGTGAGTCTTGTTTTTATTGCAACTAATAGGGCATAATTGCTGTCTTTCCAGAGCCAAGATAAGCAAAAGAAAAACATTAAAATAAGGATGATTTTCAAATCAAGAATTATCCTTGAGTGATTGTTCCCATAACAATTATATATTACATCTGGCATGGTTGGCATTTTCATGAAAACGATGTATCAGAATTATTTCACCACATTTTATTTATGCTGTCTCCACACTTGAGAGACTATATCCCAAATACTTTGTCCAAATCACACAGAAAATAGAAGACAGCAGACAACATAACCATTTATTATAACTCCAACATGACAACAAAGAAACAATCTGGTGGTGATAATCGATACCTTAAAACGATCCTACCATAAAGCAATTCAGCTAAAACATTAGAAGTTTATTATGTGTTAAAACTAAGTCACTTTCAACAATACATTTGATTTCTTTGGCAATGACCTTTATCACAACTTCAAGTATTTATTCTGTCTTAAAGTCACAACTGACAACAATGGCTCTAAAACCCAAAAATACAAGGAACAAGAAGCTGCCACAGTGATGTCATAAAGCACTGTTTAAAGACATTAAAGTTAAAAAAAAGAAATTTTACTAGAAATGGCAGCAGAGGGAACCAAATAGGAATATGCAGAATCAGCTGAGGTTTGTGGGAAAGATTAAAGATAGCAACAACAACAAAAAACTAGTTAATCGGAATAAAACAATACTATTAGAAATGTTTGAAGAAAAAAGAAACATTAGAAAATGTAATATCTGAGGGAGATAAAAATCAGCAATGACTTAAAGTGACTCAGATGCTGCTCAGCTTGTTTGGTTTTTTTTAAATCCATCTTTAAACAAAAATAAGAAAGAGGGCTGGATAACTAGAGATTAATGAAGACCATCTGTCAACTACTCACTTTTTATGCCTATACCGGATTCTTTTTTATTAATCTCTAAACTAAGCAGTCCCAATCTTTTCAACCTTTCCTTGCATGGAAGTCTTTTCAGACTTCTAATCATTTTGTCACTCAGATCTGTGCCTCTCCTATTTCTGCTATATCCTCTTCTTTTTTGTATTTGATAGAGTGACTAGAAATGAACACAGTATTCCAGGTGAGGGTATAACATCAGTGTATATAATAGCATTAATATTACAGTATTATCTTCTATCCTATTTCTTAAAAAATCTATCATTTTCTTTAGTTTATTTTGTTCTTTTTTCACATATACTGTCCCTACACATTGAACAGAGGTTCTTACTGAACTGAACACAATGATGTTCTTTTTCCATAATGGTTATAATTATTTGTGGAACCTAGCAATGTGTATGAATAGCTCTAAATTAGTCCTTCTGTTGAGTATTACCTTGCATTTGTCAATGTAGGGATCCAGGGTGGCTTCCCTCCAAACATGAGGGTAAAGGTCCGCTCTCTCAGCCTGAGTGGGCAGGGCCAGGCCAAGCTCACTCCACCCCCCAGGAAGGGGAGGGGTGGAACAGGAAGTGGGCATTCCATTTGAGCGAGTAGCGATGGACCTGGTCGGACCCTTCCCAAAAAGTCAGGCAGGCCATCAATATATCCTTGTCTTGATGGACTATGCCACCGCTTCCCCGAGGCTGTCCCCATAAGAAGTATCACCGCCTGCACTATTGCGGCAGAGCTCGTGAAGATCTTCACCAGGGTAGGCCTCCCTTTGGAGATTCTCACTGACCAAGGGACCAACTTCACCTCTAAGCTGTTCCATCAGGTGTGTGCCCTGCGAAGGATTAAGAAACTGCAGACCTCAGTCTACCATTTCTAGACTGATGGGTTGGTCGAACATTTTAACTGGACCCTGAAGGGAATGACGCTTTCCCACCCAGGACCTCTGCCAGTGGGATCAACTACTCCCCCCTTTACTACTGGCAGTTTGGGAAGTTCCGCAGGCTTCCACGAAGTTCTCTCCATTTGAGCTCCTCTATGGGCAACGACCCCGCGGGGTGATGGACCTCCTGAGAGAAACTTGGGAATGCACACCATCCACAGTGCAGAGCCTCTTGCAATACTTCTTACAGCTGCAGGGGCGGCTGGCCCGGGCGGGTGAGCTCACGAGGGAGAACTTAAACATAGCCCAGAGAGCCCAGGAGTAGCAATATAATCGGGGCACCCAGGCCCGATCATTTGCACCAGGGGACCAAGTCCTCCTCCTGCTCCCCTCAGAAGAATCAAAAGTTTTTGCCTGCTGGCAGGGCCCATATGAGGCCCTTCGCTGAGTGGGGTCTGTCACTTACAAAATCTGGCAACCTGGTCGCCGGAAGGAAAAGCAGATTTATCATGTAAATCTTTTAAAACCCTGGAGGGAACGGGAAGGACTACTAATTGTCCCGTACTGCCCCCCCCCCCCCCCCCACCCGAACCAGACCTCAGGCCACAACCCCCCAAGGAATCCGATAATGGTGAGCCCCAGCCAGCAGAGAGGCTCACCACCGAGCAGCAAGAACAGGCCCTCTGCTTAGTGAGGGCGTTCCCCAGGACCTTCACCACGAAGCCCGGACGGACTACGCTCACCTATCATGCGATCCAGACCAACCCCGGAGTGGTGGTCCAAGAGATGACCCAGCCATTGTCTAGGTGAATGTGGGAGGCCATGGACGAGGAAGTCCAGGCAATGTTGGAGCCGGGTGTTATTGAGCGCTCCCAGAGCGAATGGCGGAGCCCCGTCGTCCTCGTCCCAAAGCCAGATGGGAGCCAGCGGTTTTGCATTGACTTCCGGATAGTCAACACCATTTCAAAGTTTGATGCCTACCCAATGCCCCGAGTCCATGAGCTTCTTGACCAGCTTGGGGAAGCCTGTTATATCACCATGTTAGATCTCACCAATGGGTACTGGCAGATTCCCTTAGAATTCTGATCCAAGGAGAAGACTGCATTTGCCACCCCTTCAGGGCTGTACCATTTTGCCCGGATGCCTTTCGGCCTCCATGGGGCCCCGGTAACCTTCCAGTGCTTGATGGATCGAATTTTGCAACCACTCACCAAGTACGCCGTGGCCTACCTGGATGATGTGGTCATCTATGGCAGCCAGTGGGAGGAACATCTCAACCAAGTAGCGGCTGTCCTCCGGGACCTCCGCACCGCCGGGCTCACAGCCAATCCAAAAAAATGCCAAATCGGGTGGGGTGTACCTTGGATACACCTTGGGTTGGGGGCAGGTACGCCCCCTCACCAGGAAGGTCCAAGCACTCCAGGAATGTCAGGCGCCGAACACAAAGAGGCAGGTGCGGCAATTCTTGGGCTTAGCTGGTTATTACCGGGGGTTCGTACCCCACTTTGCAACCATTACGGCCCCTCTGACGGAGCTCCTGACCAAAGATAGCCCCCGCACAGTTTGCTGGTCCGACGACTGCGAGGAGGCCTTTCAAACTGTCAAAGAACGCCTGTGTAGCAAGCCAGTACTCTTCAGCCCGGACATTCGCTGTGCCTTCATCGTTCAGACCAATGCCTCCGGCGTGGGGTTTGGGGTAGTCCTGTCACAGGAGGTGGACGGGGAGGAACACACTATTGTTTACCTCAGTTGGAAGCTGTTCCCCAGGGAGCGGAACTACTCCATCCTTGAGAAAGAGGCCCTAGCTGTTAAGTGGGTGGTTGACGCCTTCCACTACTACCTCCTCGGGGACCCCTTTATACTGGTTATGGATCATGCACCCCTGAAGTGGCTCAATAAGATGAAGGACGCGAATGCCCAGCTTCAGTGATGGTATCTCACTCTACAACTCTATGTCTTCACGATTCGCCATCGGGCAGGACGGAACAACGCCAATGCGGACTTTCTATCCCACCTGGAGGAGGCTGAGGATGCCAGCTTCGAGGTTAGGGAGCTGGATTTGAGGGGTGGGGTATGTAGGGAGCTAGGGTGGCTTCCCTCCGAACCTGAGGGTAAAGGGCCGCTCTCTAAGCTTGAGTGGGCGGGGCCAGGCCAAGCTTACTCCACCCCCCAGGAAGGGGAGGGGTGGAACAGGAAGTACAAAGTATAAGGGACCCTTAGCTCAGTCAGGGAAGCACCAGGGAGCGAGGCAGACACAGACCGCGGGCTGCTACCTTCAGACCCTGCTTTCACGCCAGGAGAGGCCCTGGTCCAGGGCCTCTCCTGACCTGGAGGAAGGATGGGGGCTACCAGGACTGCCTGCCGCCGAGTACCCTGAGGGACTGGAGGAGCCTGACGCAGAGTGGGAGCTGGAGCTGCCAGCAGCTGACTACCCAGACGAACTGGAGGGACCAGAGGGACTCGTATGAGTAATCGGGTAGGAAGTAGCCCAGGGACAGAACTGCAACGTGGTGAATCTATTTTACGGAAGGACCCCCACTGACCCAGTGGCAGGATCCTCACCTCGCCACTGTCAGGGCCCTGGGCTGGAACGCAGTGGTGTAGGGTGGGCCTGCGTTCTCCTACCCGACCAACTCGCCTTGGGACCAGAACCCAGACAGCGCTACAGAGTTTTGCCGGCACTCCCCTGCCTGAGGGGCGCGCTACAGACTTTTGCCTGCGATCCCCTGCTGGAGGGGCGCGCTACAGACTCTGGCCGGTGCTCTCCCTGCTGCTAATTCCCCAGTGACAGAGGCGTGACCCAGGCCAGCCAGTGATGCTGTAGTCCCCACCGCCCCCTAACAGCTCAGTGGGTGAATCGTCACAGATCACAGTCAACAATGCATTTGATCTGCCATTTTTCAGATCGTTCAGCTAACATTGTAAGTAGGACCCTCTGAAGTTCCTCACAAATTTCTTCTGTCTTGTAACCTAAATAATTTTGGGTATTCTACAAAATTTGGCACCTTTCCTGTTCACCCCCTTCCAGGTTATATAATTTAATAAAGACCACTGAGTATAAAATATTGGGGCACCTATCTACCAGTTAACCTTGTGTCATCTCAGAAAATTCCATTTAGTCTTAATCTCTTACATTTTAGCCAGTTTCTAATACCTGCTAGTACTTTACCTCTCATACTATGTCAGTTTAGGCCCTGATCCTGCAAATATTTGTGTAAATGGATAACTTACCCCACCGTGCTTCATTGACATCAACAGGACTATTTGCAGTGAAAAAGAGTAAGCACATGCCCTAGTCTTCTCAGGAATGGGGGAGGATACTGGTAGGTGAACTCAACTTTTCATTTCTTTGGTTTTCTGTCAGTTATTTCACAACCATCTTCATATGGTTGATGCTATATTGTTGATCCAGGGTAAATTCATCCTAAACAATGAATTATGTCTTATGGCCTGATTCTCTACTGCCTTGCATCTGGTGTGGCCATTTATATCTATACAAGGTGACGGTAAAATGCTACCCCAATCAAAACTTCTCCACTTACACTAATGATAACACTTTGCATCCACCTTGCATAGGCATTAACGACTACACAAGGGACAAGGGAGTAGAGGATCAGATACTGCTCTAAGCAGTACATGAACTGTACATAATACCTAATAATCTAAAATTCATTTCTGTACTCATCGCCCCAAAGAATGTCAAACTGCTTCAAATTCACTGGTTCCACTGATCCTATGTTATTTTTACTCATGCAAAAAAAGGGTCATAGAGTCCTTTCACAAAATCCAAGTAGTTTTTAATTCTCAAAGGTCCTAATTTCTTATTCTAGCACCTGACTTTTGATATTGACTATTGCTTCAGTAGTGCCTCCCTAGCATGATCATAGAAGACAGCTGCATTAGGATTTTTTAGATTGAAGACATTTGGAATAGACATGTTCATTGTTTTGATATGTTACCTTGGAAGAAAAAGAAGCTTATGATGCTCTCTGACTGAAATTGCCAACTATTGCATTATATATTTAATTAACACTGTGACCTCATTTGTTGGATTTGATTGCAGCCTTTTTTTGTGTCATATTTTTCCCAACAGATATATTCCATTTCAGATAAATGAAATAAAAACAAGGAGAAAAATGAGATGAGGAATTAAATTATATCAATGAAAGGCTAAATGCTTGAGCTAAAATCATTAAAACCTTGAAGATAAGAAGTGACATTAAGTTCCTAATTTTATTGTTGTTTAGTGAACCAAACAATTAGATTTCCCCTAAAACTTTACAAGTGTTTCTTCATTCACCATAGCAAAAACTAGATGCACTTCTTCCATTTATACAGGCATAGATCCTGAGTTTAGCTCCATTGACCTGATCCAGTGCAGAAATTGACTCTAGGTTCAGGCCCTCTTGATGGCTTCAGAAGCTGATCAGGACATGTTGAACTTACAATTAGTAGCAGGTAACCAGTGCAAAAACAAACAAACAAATAAAAAAAAACCCATATCCATGAGTATTTGTTTGGATTTTCAAATGAAAATGCTTTGTATGTATTCTCACTGTATTTGCTGTCCTTGGATATGCTAGCAAATGAGTTCACTAGCAGGAACAGTCAGCAAAAGAGTGAATTATAAGGTAATGCTGCAAAATATTTGCAAAAATGAATTTTTAATTTCCACCAGAAGCCTGAGTCTAAGTGTTTTGGTTCTCAAACTAGACTGTAACATCATGCACCATGTGTGGTTGAACAAAATAACTTGAAAATACAATATTTGCAATGGAGGGGGGGAAGCCTATAGAGTAAGAAAGGTTCACAGAAGTTATGCAGCAAACAATTCTGAATTTCAAATACATTTGAGAAAAGCATGATCTGATTTCAGACAAGTTGCAAATTTGAATAAAAAGATTAAAACTTGTCAAATAAATGTTTTGTAAATTATTAGCTCAGCTCTAGTTATCATTAAGCATCAAGACCAGAGGAAAACCCGAGATTGGTCTGGACTACAATTGGGTAATCCCAGTGTTCAATTCAGATTTAGTGAACCAGCAGGAATGCTGTCTATCCTCTATACTTCACCAAGCCTGTTAGTTGGCATGGTTACATACAAAGCAGTTTCCTTTTAGTGTGCCGCAAATTACATATGAAAGACTTAGCACAATTGAATGCAGCCATAGACTCACAGATAAAGAAGGAAGACCTAGGTTATGTACTGTAGGCTCTTTACATGCCATCAAAATATAAAGCATGGAGATGCCAGGGATTGAACATCAGCCCTTGTACACACACACCAATTCTAAACTTACTTTTTGCCCATCTGTAGAGGACTTGATGGCAAAGGAGTTTAGGGCAGGGTGTGGGTGCTTTGATATGTTGACACACTTGTAGCTGAGGAAATCCAATCTAATGCCTTTTGCAGTGGGGGGCTCAGATTTGCTTGAAGCTGTTCCATGTCTCCTCCCAGCACCGTGATGCAGCTTGCTGTCTGATGAGGACTGGAACGCTGTGAAGAATGCACTGGCACCTCAGATTCACAGCTGGGTAGAAAAAGTAGGTGGGTCTTTAAAGCACTGCCACAGTGCACATGAGTGTGGATCCTTCTAGCGCAGGGATGAAAGTAACTTAAAGGAGTCCTGAGGAGAGGCGTGGCCTCCACTGGAAGAGGCAGGGCCTTTAAATCCCCAGGCCCTTTAAATCAGAATTTAAAGGGCCCGGGGCTAGGGCTGTGGTAGCAGCAGCTGGGAGCCCCAAGCCCTTTAAATCACCCCCTGAGCTCCCAGCTGCAGAGGTGTCTGGGAGCCCTGAGGTTCAGGGGTGATTTAAAGGGCCTGGGGCTCTAGCTGCTGCTACTGCAGTGGAGCCCTGGGCCCTTAAAATTGCCGACGGAGCCCCGGGACTCCGGCTGCCACTACCCTCCAGGGCCCTTTAAATCGTGTCCGGATCCCTGCTGCTGGAGCCCTGGGGTAGCAGTGGGAGGTCTCCAGTGGCAATTTAAAGGGCCTGGGGCGGTAGCGGCGGCAGGAGCCCTGGGCCCTTTAAATTGCCACCCGAGCCCCACCACTGCTACCCCAGGGCTCTGGCAGCGGGCTCTGGAGGCAATTTAAAGGGCTTTGGGCTCCAGCCCTTTAAATTGCTGCCTCAGGAAGCCAGTCCACCCCGGTATGGTGCACCAACTCTTGCCGGCAGGGGTGGCAAGTTTGTAGAAATTTTGGTGGTGCCCAAACTCCGCCCCCCCCCCAAACTCCACCCCCCACCTGCCCAAGTCTCTGGGAGGGAGTTTGGGTGGGGGAGGAGGTCTGGGGTGCAGGCCCTGGGGTGGGGCAGGGGACTGGGGTGCAGGAGGGGTGTAGGGTGCAGGCTCTGGGAGGGAGTTTGGGGATGGGAGGGAGTGCAGGTTCTGGGAGGGAGTTTGGGGATAAGAGGGGGTGCGGAGGGAGGGGGTGCAGGGGTGAGGGCTGTGGGGTGAGGCTTGGGGTGGATTTGGGGTGTGGCTGGGGATGAGGGGTTGGGGGTGTTGGAGAGGCTCAGGGCTAGGACAGAGGGCTGGGGTGCAGAGGGATGAGGGCTCTGGCTGGGGGTGTGGGCTCTGGGGTGGGGCAGGGCTGGGGATGAGTTTGGGGTGCAGGCAGGCTGCCCTGGGACTGAAGCCAGAGAGGAGGACTCCCCCCAGCCCTCTCCCTGCCGGCAGCAGCGAGCTCTGGGGTAGGGACCCCCTTCTCCCACCCGGCAGGACACTCATCCCCCCACTGTCACTGCACGTGCTCCTAGGGCCCCTCTCAGATCCAGGAATCCCCCTCGCCTCCCCTGTGGTGGGTGCCATACCGGGGGGGCTGTCATCACATGTGCGCCTCCTCCCGGCAAGAGCGGTGACTGCGGGCGGGGCAGGGGTGGCTGTACTGGTGGAGGGTCCCACCAGAAAATGAAAGGGTCTGAGGGGGAAAGGCAGCCTGCCCTGACAGTAGTGGCAGGGAGAGGGGGCACTAGGACCTTGCGGCGGCAGTAAATGCAGGCAGGCAGCATGGAGCTTCAGGGGAGAGACAGGAGAGCTTCTGGGATCCAGGGAGGTGCACGGGGGCAGCAAAGGAGGGCCAGCCCACACTCGGGGGAGGCAGGAGGGGGGCAGCAGGGGGGGCCGGGGGGGAGACCCAGCCCCGAACATTCGTGAAACCGGGCCCTGGACCGTCAATATTGCTGGAGCCAGGAGGAGGAGTCAGAGAGGGAGAGAATGCTCCATTTTCTTGCCAGTATGCTACTGCACCTTTTCTTACCGGTCCTCCATATCGGCCCGTACCGGCTTACTTTCACCTCTGTTCTAGCAGTTGATCCCTTAAAAAAAAAAAAAAACTAAGGTTCTTGAAGGAGAATTAAATGAAAGGAAGAAATAAAAATCAGACATTCATGAACTGTGGATTTCCCTTAAGCCACGTTTCAAAGTAAGACAGACAGTAAAGGGAATAGACTGGGGTCCTTCCAACAGCTTAGTACCACCTAGGGAATCTATATCCAAAAGAGACTGGCTTCCTAAAGAGTCAATCCTGCCTTTCCAATGGAGAGGAATGGTGTGCTGGAGCTATCTTCACCCATCCATAACAAGTGCTCTGCCGGGCCCCCTGCTGAGGCAGCCTGACTGGATGGTTTAGTGCACACGCAAGAAATTTGGATTCAAACTCATTGCAGCCCCCTTCTCCCAGCCTTGATCCTTCAAGAAGAGATCCCACCCGAATCAGTTCTGTTCTTCACCAGCAACGGAAGGTACCATTTGTCATACAACTATTCTAGCAGGGAACTCTCTCCCCTATATCAACAAGGGCAAAGCCAATATTTGTCTCAACCGGGATATAAAACTGTATACACTGAATTTCCTTGGGGCTTCCTATTTTAATACATTGTGGATTAAAATCTGAGTCTCGGAAAACTGGCTGTGTTGCACTTCTTCTGCAGAGTTTTACTGGGGTACAAATGTACAGGGATAACATATCTGGAGGTGTGAGCAAAGTAGATCAGATTTTAACAATATACTGTGGAGGGGGAGTTGTTTGCCACCCACTGAGTTACTCAAAGCTCCCATTTTATAACAGCTGGCAAATCAGCAGCATTAGTAGTAACTAGATCAAACCTAATGTAATTGCCGTAACTCAAAGGCACATCCAATTCCTTAAACTGTTTTATTTATTAGCCTCTGAACAAGTAAATGAAACAAAGAACTGGGCTGGTATAACTCTTGAATTCAGATAGGAACAAAAGGGAAAAAACAATACCATCTCAGGGAGTATTATCGTTACTGTTTCTGAGATACTAAGGCTATCTAATGAGTAGGGCCCTGTCAAATTCACGGTGCATTTTAAAATTGGGAAATGTCATGTTGTCAGATGCTGTAACTGTGTGGGGGTACTGACTCAAAAAGAGTTGCGGAGGTGCAAAGCTGTTGTAGTGGTGGCGACAGGATGCCACCCTCACTTCTGCGCTACCTTCAGAGCTCCGCTCCAGAAGTGGGTCTGATCTCCACTGTGCTGCTAGGAGTACCTCAGTCACAGGCTTCTAGCTGCTAGTCCCAGCCAGACCAAGGAGGGACAAGACTTCCTCTTCTCCTACATGACTGACTGGGGGAGATCAGACCCACCTTCAGGTACCTCCCCTGGCTGAAGGAATCTCTGTGGCTGTGCTGCCTTCAGAGCTGGACTTGGAGAGCAGCCATGCAGGGAAAGAGCAAGTCCTGTACCTTCCCAGCCAGGACTAGCAACCAGGAGCCCACAATGAGGGCTCTCCCAGCAGCACGGGGGATATCGGACCCACCTCCACCTTTGGGAATTGGACTCTGAAGACAGTGCACGCAGAGCTTCCTGTGGCCAGGGGAGGAACATGGAGATGGGTCTAATCTCTCTCCCTGAGAGCAGCCGTGCAGGGAAGTCTCATTACCTCCCCAGCCTGGTGGACTAACAGCTGGACCACGTGAATGGTAGGAGCCCCCAACTGGGGTGCCCCAGCACTGCCCTTTCCCTCCAATAGCTAGATTTCACAAGGGAGGTCTGATTTCACTGTCCATGACACGTTTTTCGTGGCTATGAATTTGGTAGGGCCTACTTAAGTAACAGCTCCCTCTGCTGTTGCAAACCATGAGAAGACTCAGTGCCAAGGATATGGGGCAGTGGCACCTGGAATGAAACTTTGAACCACCACCTTGTTTTTTTGAAAATCTGTAGTCAGACTTCCTAAGCATTCTGGATTTTCAGGAAGTGGCCATTCCTAAAAGAAGAGTTACATTCCTCAGCCAAGGTGTATAGCAGGACGTGGTAGCAGCATCTGGGCATGAAGACAGAAGAGAATTTTCCAGGCTGAAGATAGGAAGTGACTGTGGGCAGGGCTGGGGCAGACCAAGGAGGGAGTGGATACAAAGAGTAGTGTAGTCTGAAGCTGCAAAAGGTATAGGAGGCAATGAAGGGGATAGGTCGGGGTGTAGAAAGGAGGGTGGGCATGATACGAACACAGAAGAAAAATGGAGAGAAAAAGATCAAAAGATGAGTGTTTCACACATGCACTCAAAAAATATATGTAAACCTCAACTGAATAATCATGGAAACTGTCACCTGTTGCCTTTTGTTGCCTCACTTATCCGTGACCTAAACTAATATCTTTGAAGCAGGAAACTTTTTTCCGTGTTGTCTGTAAAGTGCCTAGCACTTATGAGCATTACAGACTGCTACTACGTAACAACAATAATGATGAGACTCTGTGAGGGCAAAAAGGGGAAGCAGGAAAGTGATTTGGGGAATAAGAGACAGATTGGGCCCTAATTTATTTATTTTTGTGGGATGGGAGAGGGAGATGGAAGAGAAATTCTTCTTACATGTGTAATGGGGTAGGGGGATGCTGGGGCAATATTATGTATAACTATTACACTCCCCTTTTTTCTGCACTTCATCTTAAATATTTTCTGAAGTGCAGGCCAGAGTTCTGTCTTTTCAGGAATTTCAGAAAGCATGACACAGAGTTAAACCTCAGGGCTATTGTATGTAACATCTACTTAGTAGGGTTTTAATAGTTCTAAGTCAATTTCAAAGAGACTACTGTGCAGATTCTTAGTAAAATAAACATTTCATGCACATCGAGAACATTGTAAATAGTATTTTGAATACTATGAATAACTTTTCCTCAAAAGCTGTTAGACAATAAGTCTGCTGGTGTTCTTTATACAGACTTCCCCACTTTGTTGCTGTTCCATATATTCAAATACTATGTTTCAACAAAATACCTACTCTTTTATACTTTAGCACAGACATATAAACACAGTCCCTTCTGAACTTCTTTCGAAGATGATCTCAGTCTTCTTAGTGTGACCATAACATGTAGTTTATGTTACCTGGGTTCTTCAGAGCTTGAGAAGGAGAACCCCCTTTCAGTAAACAAACAGTCTGAGTATCCCACAACCAGCAGCATTCTAGCCCTTGGGCTAATAGTGTGACTGGTCCTCTCAGATGCTCCTGAATGTCTGTAGCTTGTATCCAATTGGTACAGATATTGGGATCAGCATATACATTATTTCTTCCCACTATCTTTCCCCCATACGCCTCGCTCAGGTCAGGTAGCATTCTCTTTAATGTAGACAGAATCCTAGTTTAAAGCAGTTAACTAATAGCTAAATGGAAACCCCACAGGCTATGTAGTCTCCAGGGATGACAAATGCTCCCCTCCCATTTATCCTTCTAGGTCCATGAAACATACCATGGTAGATTCATCATTATCCTATACGGATCTTTCCTAGTAAATAAAGCTGGAGTTACTCTCATCTGCATCCAAAATGATACAGAGATTGGGACCCAGCCCTCACATCAGACACTGAGCCTACAGGCTGTCTATAACTCATATTTATAACCTTTCCTTCCTTTCCCTACCAGGCCCGATTGGTTCAGCTCTCAGAGGGTGACTGGGCGTGACCTGCAAGGTCAATTGCCGACGATGAAATCTTCCTATACAGCTATAGAAACTGAGCATGTCTAGCTACTGCTGCACCCTCTTTCTGGATGTTTCTGGCCTTTCTAGCTGAGTTGCCCTGTCCTGCATGCACGCAGAGACAGTATTCTAGCTAAAATCCAAGCTTCCTGCCTGCTGCTTGTCTCCTTTTCTTTGGGCCAAACAAACTCTAATGCTGCAGCATAACACATGTAAGTTACACACCCACAAAAGAGATCAGAAGGAAGAGAAGAAATATAAGGTAAATGAATTCAGCTAAATACACAGGGAAATACATATTAGAAAAGCTATTTTGGATGTTGAAAGAGAATCTGAGATAAATATGCACACTAAAACAGACAAGACAAATATTCCATCATCATAAACTGGAGCGTTGAAAAAACGCAAAGATTTTAGAAACAGGGACTGATCTCAAGCCTATTGAAGTGATACATCTGCACAGACTAAAACTACTGAGTTTCTGCCTTCTAGGCCAGTAGTTTTCTCCCTGCAGCCTCATACTTTCTTACAGATTGTGATTTTCCGTGTTATCACTTCTTTTAAAAATGGGACTTCAATAGCTGATTTAAAAAGGTATATTTCAGCTTCCTCTAAAGTATTACTATTATGATGTCTTTTGACATTGTACATCATAAGTCTGTTAAGACATTATATAATTTACATTAAAGTTTCTAGCATTAAACCTACTGCTGGCTTTACTTCAAATCCTAGATCTTCTACCAGTTTCCACAATTTAAGCTGATCCGTTATATCTATTTTTGTGAGATTTGGATAACAGGGTTAATGACACATTGACTTTTATTCCTTCATGTGTAAGGCACAAAGCATGAATCAGGAAAGAACTTAAGCATATGCTTAAATCTATCCCTATTCAAGGCAACATTTTAGCATATGCTTAATATAAGAATATGCTTAATTGTTATTCTGAATAGATATGCTTTCAGGAATCTGTGCCCAAGCCCCTTATTTGTAAGGGGTATTTTATACAAGAGAATGAGGCGAGACGTAGAGTATGTCTACAGTTCAAGGAGACATGCCTATGCTAGCGCTCATCAGGCTAGCATGCTAACACTGTAACTGCAAAGAGCTAGCTGTAGCCAACTGGGCCATAGGCAGTCATGCCTACCAATCATAGCTGGTCCTAGGTGGATGTAGTCCAGGAATGAGCCGAGGGTCAGTACTGGAGGAACAGAAGTCAGATGACAGAGTCAGAGGGTCAGCCAGAGTCATAATCCAGAAATGGAGCCAAGGATTGAAGCCAGAAGCTAGAGGAGAACAGGGACTGGAGCAGAGAACGAGACTGGAAGCAGGCTGGAATGGAGCAGGAACTGGAACAAGGGTAAGCATAGCCACAAGCATGATACACATTGAATAGCCACTGATCTGCTCTGCAGGCCAGGCTTATAAGTGGGGCTGCTCACCCAGCATCAAGTCAGGTGCTGTGGATACTCCCTTATTTACAAGGCAGTGCAACTGAGCTTATTTGTTGCCCAGAAGCAATCCTCTCAGGGAGCAGGCCAGCAGCTGGTTCAGCCCCTGATACTAGCCATTGAAAGTACATATCTATATCTTGATCCAGTACCTACCCAGAATGGCTAGCCCCTCCCACTACCGTGACTACACTCCATTTTTAGTGTGCTAGCTCAGTGAGACCTAGCATGGGTATCCTCTCAAGATGGAGATTACACTAGATTCCAGCTAGAAGTGTAGGCATACCCTCAGAGAGAAACACCGAGAGTTGTCTGGAGATAGGCATTCCCCTCAGGAGCTGCAACAAAGATGAAGCCGATGATAAGAGAGTACATGGGGCAGATTTTTGCCCCTTTACTCACTCTGAATAGCATCTTGCTCTGTAAATAATTCCACTGACATCAGGGGTTTCTAAAGGGGAATCCACATTTTAAGTCACAGAACATAGAGGATGTAAGTTAAGGGTTAACCACCCTTAAGCACCTGGAACAGTACCTCACACTAAAAGTAGTCCCAGTGAAATGTAGCTCCTTGCTTTAAACCTGCTTCAAGAGGAAAGGTTGGGGATTTATTTATCTCCAGACCAGGAGATAAACGAGAAATCTATGTCCCTCTATAAGAAGACTGAAATAGCTCATAGACTTATAGACTTTAAGGTCAGAAGGGACCATCATGATCTACTCATCTGGCCTGCAACGTGCCACCCACCCACTCCTGAAATAGACCCTAACCTCTGCCTGAGCTACTGAAGTCCTCAAATCATGGTTTTAAGATGTCAAGTTACAGAGAATCCATCATTTACTCTAGTTTAAACCTGAAAGTGACCCATACCCCATGCTGCAGAGGAAGGTGAAAATCCCTCAGGTTCTCTGCTAACCTGACCTGGGGGGAAATTCCTTCCTGATCCCAGATATGGTGATCAGTTAGACCCTGAGCATGTGGGCAAGTCCCACCAGCCAGACACCTGGGAAAGAATTCTCTGTAGTAACTCAGAGTCCTCCCCATCTAGTGTCCCATCACCAGCCACTGGAGATATCTGCTGTTAACAGTTCAAGATTGGCTACATCCCAATCTCATCATACATCCATTCCATAAATTTATCAAGTTCAGTCTTGAAGCCAGTTAGGTTTTTTGCCCCCACTGCTCCCCTTGGAAGGTTGTTCCAGAACTTCACTCCGCATAGTTAGAAACCTTTATCTAATTTCAAGCCTAAACTTGTTGATGGCCGGTTTATATTCATTTGTTTGTGTGTCCACATTGGCACTTAATTTAAATAACCTCTCTCCCTCCTTGGAATTTATCCCTCTGATATATTAATAGAGAGCAATCTTATCTCCCTCAGCCACCTTTTGGTGGCTCCTTGAGTCTCCTCTCCTAAGGTAAAAAGCGACAAAAAGTCCTGTGGCACCTTATAGACTAACAGACGTATTGGAGCATAAGCTTTCGCAGGTGAATACCCACTTCGTCAGATGCATTCACCCACGAAAGCTTATGCTCCAATATGTCTGTTAGTCTATAAGGTGCCACAGGACTCTTTTTCGCTTTTTACAGATCCAGACTAACACGGCTACCCCTCTGATACTTGTCTCCTAAGGTAGGTTTTCCATTCCTCTGATCATCCTAGTAGCCCTTCTCTGCACCTGTTCCAGTTTGAATTAATTTTTTCTTAAACATGGGAGACCAGAATTGTGCACACTGTATTCCAGATGAGGTCTTACCAGTGCCTTGTATAATAGTACTAACACTACCCTGTCTCTACTGGAAATACCTCATCTGATGCATCCTAGGACTGCATTAGCCTTTTTCATGGCTGCATCACACTGACGGCTCATAGCCATCCTGTGATCAACCAATACTCCCAGGTCTTTCTCCTCCTCTGTTTCTTCCAACTGATTTGCCCCAGCTTATAGCAAATATTATTGTTGCTAGTCCCTAAATACATTACTTTGCACTATTACATTTCATCCCATTTCTATTACTCCAGTTCATCCAGTACGTCATCCAGATCATCTTGTATGATATTCCAGTCCTCCTCCATATTGGCAATACCTCCCAACTTTGTGTCATCTGCAAATTTTATTAGCACACTCCCACTTTTTTTTGCCAAAGTCATGAATGAAAATGTTAAATAAGATTGGTCCCAAAGCGACAGTTTTCCTTTCCACGTGTCCAGTTGTAGTCTCCACTTTAACCTGTTCCTTATCTACTTTTCATTTCTCATATTAATCCCTATCTTCTCCAACTAATAATTTTCTCTGTGGAACTGTATCAAATGCCTTACTGAAATCCAGATAGATTACATCTACTGCATTTCCTTTCTCTAAAATATCAGTTATCTTCTCAAAGAAGGAGATCAGGTTGGTCTAGAATGTATCTACCTTTTTGTAAAATAAGGTTGTATTTTATGCCAATTACCATTTACCTCTATATTCTTAACTACTTTCTCTTTCAAAATTTGTTCAAAGACGTTGCATAAAATTTAGGTCAAACTAACAGGCCTGTAGTTTTCTGGATAACTTTTTTTTACTTTTCTTGAAAATAGGAAGCATATTATCAATTCTCCAGTCATAGGATATGACCCCTGAGTTTACAGACTCATTAAAAATACTTACTATTGGGCTTACAATTTCATGTGCCAGTTCCTTTAATATTCTTGGATGGAAATTATCTCTTCTCCTCTCCCTCTCCCGATTTAGTCCCATTAAATTGTTTGAGTTTCACTTCCACCTCGGTTGTGGTCATTTCTATCACCACATTCTTGTTCCCATTAGGCATCTTGCCACTAACTCTAAGCTTTTCATTAGCCTCATTAAAAACTGAAGCAAAGTATTTGTTTACGTGTTGGGCATGCCTACATTATCCTTAATCTCCACCCCATTCTCAGTGTTTAGCGGTCCCACTTCTTTCCTTGTTTTTTTTTTTATTATTATTATTATTTATATGGCTATAGAACCTTTTTACTATTGGTTTTAATTCCCTTTCCAAGGTCCAACTCTCCCAGGCTTTTGGCAGTTCACACTTTATCCCTACACTCTCTGACATCCAAGAAGTAGCTTTCCTTGCTGATCCATCCCATCTTTCATTCTTTGTAGGGTTTTTCCTTTTTTTAAATCACGTATTTGAGTTGCTTGCTCATCCAGGTTGAATGAATTATTTCCCCTTGCTTGGGATGCAAGCTTCAGATCGCTCCTGCAACTTTGACTTAGTTATTCTAAGCCTCATTCAGATCCTTAAATTCATCCATCCAGTCCACTTACCTAACTAATTCCCTTCATTTTTTAAAGTTAGCCCTTTTGAAATCAAGGGCCGTAGTTGCAGATCTATTTTTGTTTATCCTTCCATTTAGTTTTAACTGAATTAGTTCATGCTCACTCAAATCAAGGTTCATTTTGTGGCTATTCAAGTGACCTTTTTATTTATTAAATAGCATATAGCATCATAGGTATGCATGGTGCTTACGAAAAGGATTAAGACCTTGCCCAAAACACCCTGGACTCAAAGGACCTGATCCTGCAATATGGATAGAACTTGCACCCATGCAGAGTCTCATGGAAGTTGTAGGAACCCATGCACTTTACAGGCTCAAGGCCTAAGATAACAGGGGGATACAGTACAATGAGTAGTTGCAAGAAGGAGGAGGAGGAGGGCAAAGACAGTATAAACATTTGCATGCATGTTAAAAGTTAATTTTTTTAAATAAAATTGTTCGTTTACTTCCATGTATAACTATACTTTCCAAGCCTCCTAGAAGAAGAGATTTTACCCTTTTATTCATGACCAGCTTATGGAACCAAGACATCTGCTGAACCTTATTTCCTTTCTCATCAGTAGTACCTAACATGGCTTCCTTCCCCTTCTCCTTCCTTCCCTTCTCTTTAGGAAATCGATCTTTTTCACATGTAGATTCACTATGGGTATGTCTACACTACAAAATTAGGTCGAATTTATAGGAAGCGATTTTATACAGTCAGTTGTGTGTGTCCCCACTAAGCGCATTAAGTCAGCGAAGTGCGTCCACAATACCGAGTCTAGCATTGACTTTCGGAGCATTGCTCTGTGGGTAGCTATCCCACAGTTCCCGCAGTCTCTGCCACCCATTGGATTTCTGGGTTGAGCTCCCACTGCCTGATGGGGCAAAAACATTGTTGCGGGTGGTTTGGGGTACATGTCATCAGTCGCCCCTCCCTCCGTGAAAGCAACGGCAGACAATCGTTTTGCACCTTTTTTTCCGCGCAGATGATATACCATGGCAAGCATGGAGCCTGCTCAGCTCAACCACCGCTGTTGTGTCCCGGGTGCTGCTGGCAGCAGATGGTGCAGTAGGGCTGCAAACCATCATCACGCTTCCGCTGCCACTCTGCTCTCCTGCTCTGGCAGCAGACGGTGCAGTAGGCCTGCAAACCATCGTCACGCTTCTGCTGCTGCTCTGCTCTCCTGCAGATGCCATACCACGGCAAGCATGGAGCCCGCTCAGATCACCGCAGCAGTTATGAGCACTGTAAACACCTCGCGCATTATCCTGCAGTATATGCAGCACCAGAACCTGCAAAAGCAGGTGAGGAGGTGACGGCAGCGCGGTGACGAGAGTGATGAGGACATGGACACAGACTTCTCCCAAAGCCTGGGCCCTGGCAATTTGGACATCATGGTGGTAATGGGGCAGGTTCATGCCGTGGAACGCCGATTCTGGGCCCGGGAAACAAGCACAGACTGGTGGGACTGCATAGTGTTGCAGGTCTTGGATGATTCCCAGTGGCTGCGAAACGTCACATGCGTAAGGGCACTTTCATGGAACTTTGTGACTTGCTTTTCCCTGCCCTGAAGCACAAGAATACCAAGATGAGAGCAGCCCTCATAGTTCACAAGTGAGTCGTGATAGCCCTCTGGAAGCTTGCAATGCCATACAGCTACCGGTCAGTCAGGAATCAATTTGGAGTGGGCAAATCTACTGTGGGGGCTGCTGTGATCCAAGTAGCAAACGCGATCACTGAGCTGCTGCTATCAAAGGTAGTAACTCTGGGAAACGTGCAGGTCATAGCGGATGGCTTTGCTGCAATGGGATTCCCTAACTGTGGTGGGGCGATAGACAGAACGTATATCCCTATCTTGGGACCGGAGCACCAAGGCAGCCAGTACATAAACCGAAAGGGATACTTTTCAATGGTGCTGCAAGCACTGGTGGATCACAAGGGACGTTTCACCAACATCAACGTGGGATGGCCAGGAAAGGTACATGACGCTCGCATCTTCAGGAACTCTGGTGTGTCTGAACAGCTGCAGCAAGGGACTTATTTTCCAGACCAGAAAATAACCATTGGGGATGCTGAAATGCCTATAGTTATCTGTGAGACTAAGGGGGAGATGTTTATGGCTGGGTGGGAGGTTGAGGCAAATCGCCTGGCGGCTGATTACTCGCAGCCCAACACTGG
This sequence comes from Trachemys scripta elegans, assembly GCF_013100865.1. Taxonomy (NCBI): domain Eukaryota; kingdom Metazoa; phylum Chordata; order Testudines; family Emydidae; genus Trachemys; species Trachemys scripta. The sequence goes on along the minus strand of NC_048298.1, from coordinate 167,677,882 downwards.
GGTGGTTAGAAGAGCACAGCAAGGTATGCTGCGCATCAGAGAAGCTTTGAAAACCAGTTTCATGACTGGCCAGGCTACGGTGTGAAAGTTCTGTTTGTTTCTCCTTGATGAAAACCAGCCCCCTTGGTTCACTCTACTTCCCTATAAGCCAACCGCCCTCCCCTCCCCCCTTCGATCACCGCCTGCAGAGCCAATAAAGTCATTGTTGTTTCAAATTCATGCATTCTTTATTAACTAGTCACAGTAATAGGGGGATTACTGCCAAGGTAGATCGGGAGGGGTGCTGGAGGAGGGAAGCACCTGGTGGGGTGGTGGAGGAGGGAAGGACGAGGCCACACTGCACTTCAAAACTTACTGAATGCCAACCTTCTGTTGCTTGGGCAGTCCTCTGGGGTGGAGTGGTTGGGTGCCCGGAGGCCTCCCCCCCCCCCGGTGTTCTTGGGCATCTGGGTGAGGAGGCAATGGAATTTGGGGAGGAGGGCGGTTGGTTACACAGGGGCTGCAGCGGCCTTTCCTGCACCTCAACCATACGCTGGACAGCACTGCCTCCTGGCAATCCTGGGAATTACCTCTGCCAGATCGAAGCTCCTTCCAGAAGTCACACTTCATCACTCTGTTTCTTCCTCTCTGCAGCCACTCTCTCATACCAGGAACTGCAGCCTCCTCTTTGTGACTCAGCCTTCCAACCAAGTCACTCAATGGTTTCCAATGCAAAGTCTTCCTTCAGCAATCCTGGGCATTCTTCCCATTTACTGCCACATAGTGCCACTTCCTCAGTGACGGGCAGGGGAACCGGGCCTACCGTACACTCTGGGTTCCAGCTGAGGGACCCTGTAGCCAGCAGTCTAGGTCTGTTCCCTCCTGGACCTTACTTCCCTTTCCTGATCTCTTTCCTTACCATCTGGCATTCCCCCACCCCACCCCCTGGGTTTGCCAGCTTTACCACTCCCTCCTCCCAGGGAACAACTGTAGCCCACGTGTATCTGCAGCTTCCAAACACTCCTCCCTTCTCCCAGGGAGTAACTTCAGCTTTCCCAGCCACACCCTGTGCTTCCAATTTCCCATCTTTATACATCTCCCAGCTACTTCCCCCCCCCCCCCCCCCGCAGCAGGGCTCCCTCCCTGAGTCATGGGATTGCTTAGCAACCTGATTCCTCTCAGCTGTGGAATGTTGGGTTAATTCCCCTCCCCTAATCTATATTAACCCTTTCACAAGCAATGTGGGGGAACACCACTGCACTTCTTAATGTTATCCAAAATGAAAAACAACATCTCTAAAACTTCTGAAGTTTATCTCTCACTATTCACTGCTAACCAACTATCCAGTCTATGAGAAAGTTAGGCTGGGTCTACACTACCCGCCTGAATCAGCGGGTAGAAATCGACCTCTCGGGGATCGATTTATCGCGTCCCATCGGGACGCGACAATCGATCCCCGAATTGACGCTCTTATTCTACCAGCGGAGGTGGGAGTAAGCGCCGTCGACGGGAAGCCGCAGAGGTCGATTTTGCCGCCGTCCCTACAGCGGGGTAAGTCGGCTGCGATACGTCGAATTCAGCTACGCTATTCACGTAGCTGAATTTGCGTATCTTAAATCGACCTCCCCTCCCCACCCGTAGTGTAGATGTAGCCTCAGATTTGTCTGGATTTCTGTGACTTAAACAACATAAAATCCCAGGTCCATTAAAACATTTTATCATACGTTATCACTGTGCATTCACTGTAGCCATTTTTAAAAGTTATTTTTTTCTCTGCAGCATTGAACTATGTTTAGTTTATGAGATGAGCTGTTCATATTCCAACATCTATTTATAGTTAGCAAAAAGCTGCTGCGCTATCGGACCATGTTTGGTAACAAGCATTCTTTATTACTCCCGAGTAGCCAACATGTAAGTTATCTACTGTTACAGACCAATGGAAGAAGAGAAGATGCTATATGATCTAGTGCACTGGTAGTCAGGGTAGCCACCAAATTCTAATACTGATTCTGCTTTGGAATTTTTATATGGCCTTGGGCAAGTCACCACCTCAGTGAGTGTCTGTCTGCTGCTCCGTAAAACAGATACCATAGACTTACCTACATCCCAGAGATGACCTCAGCATTCATTAGTTATTGCTTTAGATATACATACATCAATAAATGAACATATGAAGACTAACATTTTCAAACTTGAGTAAATACATATGTCGGTGCCTATATAAAAATGGCTTCATTATCAGAGACATTGAGATCCCACAGCTCCCACTGACTTCTGTGGGTCTCTGGACTAAGTGGATCCTAAAGCAGAATAGGAGTTTAAGGCATTTAAGCACCCACAATCTTCTCTCAAGTAACTCAGGTGTCAGATTTCATCCCCAAATGGGAACTGAGCACACTAATTTAGGCAACTAACTTTGGAAATGGAGTTTCCTGCATATCTAGGCACATCAGGCCATTCTTTCAATTTTTTTTTTTTTTTTTAGTTTTAAATACGTTTAAACAATTATTCTCCATTGTAATCTGCCGCCTTTTCAAATTTAGTTATTATAACTCAGCTATGTCCTGAGGAAATCCAAGAAAAATTCAACTCAGCACTTTCAAAACCCAGAAGGGAAGAATACCAGATATTATGTACTGGATGGGATCAGGGGGTATAAGTGAGTCTCTGCATTGCTATGTTTTATACTCATAGTAAATCACTTATCTTGTTTAAGACTTTGGGCTCAATTCAGCCTTGCTGGTTCAGGGAGATGCAAATTCCTTCCCCGCAAGATTTTACCAGAGCTCCGGAGATGCTCAGCTGGTGGAGGCTACTGTTGGGATGAACTGGACATTCCCCGGGTACTCTAACCTCACCCCCTTCCTGGCCTGTACTCCTCTGTAATAAGTGAAGATGCTGGTGCCTTGAATACCTCTTCCCTTATAGGTAAACTTTCTGCCTCCAGGAATCCTCCACCAGGGTCTGCACTAAAGGAAGTGACTCTGATTCCTGAGCTTCACTTTCAACTACTTACCAGTCTTGGAAGACATTTATTGTGGCTATGCTACAAAACAATAGAGAATATCCTTTAAGTAATGTGGTTATGCTACTTCAGCTATAGTAACTTATTTTGCAATCTGCAGAAGGGCACTTACATTACATTTTTCAACAATAAATATTAGGAAAATATGCATCCTGTTTGAATTTAAAAGTTGACCATTATTCTGATATGAACTATGCCTTAACAATTTAATAACTAGTAGATAAAAGGTAGACAAGACATCAGAAATATTGCTTGTTTAAATTTAATACTGCTTTAAAATACTGACTTTGGAAAGAGATCAGGCACTTACAGTAAGTGCTTTCAAGATATGGGTTCATTAGCACTCCTTCTCTCCACCTCTCCTACCTGAAAAAAATATCTTGGGAAATTTATAGCTTGATGTTTTTAAGATTTTTTTTAATCAGGAAGGTGAGGTGTTCACATATTCCGTACTTATTCATCATAAATACCTAACGGTGAGCAGGTCAAATGCATTACAGACAATTTTGCAAATGCCTGCCTCTTCTTTTTTCTTTCCTAATTAGCTGATCTTCCCTTGCATCTAAGTTTGCTATAATGCAATAATTCTTCTTCCTTCTGGAAGCCAACTGTCTCTCTAGAGTAGAAGTCCAGTATCTCAGGAGACATAAGGGTTCAAAACTACCCATATGTTCTAGTAATGTGTTTGTTCTTTTAACAAGTAGCATGGGAGGATTTGTGCTCATCTGAGTGTTACTGTTCCTGAGCTTGCAGTCCTCATGAAAGCAAAACTTCCATATATTTTCTGTATGAGGATTAAAACCACAGCTCAAGAAAGCCTTTAAATTTGTAATTAAATCCTATTGACTTCTGTGGGATTTAACATGGGTTTAAGTGCTTTCCTGAACCAGACTCTAAAGGACCAGATATGCTGTCTATATCATAGAAATCATAGAATCGTAGAATTGGAAGGGACCTCAAGAGGTCCTCTGGTCCAGCTATCTACATTGAGGCAGAATCAAATACACCTTGACTCGCCCTGACAGATGTCTAGCTTGTTCTTAAAAACCTCCAATGATGGAGATTCCACAACCTCCCTTGGAAGCCTATTCCAGAGTTTACCTAACCTTATAGTTAGAAAGTTTTTCCTAATATCTAAATCTTGATGAATGTTTAAGCTCATTACTTCTTATCCTGCCTGTGACACTGACAGACCAGCTCAGGACAGAGCCATTGGCAAATTCACTTTTGCGTGAATATCAAAGGAGCTAAATGTACTACTATATATTCAGGCCAATTCACTTGTGTGTTAGAGATCAAAGGAGATGTTAATTCTGTTGTGTTTGCCTATCTATATCCTGTTGTTTACTATTACATTACATTTACATTATGCACGTCCGGTAATTAAATAAGCCTAGAGAAAAATGTGTGTTAATGTAAAAGTGTATTCAGGCATTAGAACTTCATGAAAACTAACAGAATGTTACTTGTATTGTTTTCACTTATCTATTTCTATTATAATGTAATGGCAGGCATTTATATTTTGTATATCCCTTTAACTAGAAATGTTAATTTAATACAATTGGCCATTGTGTGAGTAAAAATTCTTGTCCGGAAAAGCAGCTATATCTCTGGATTGTTTGGGTGCTAATAAGGCAGAATAACTGAACAAAAAAAGACAGAGATCCCCAGAATTATGCAGGATAACCCTGAAAAGACTTTTGGGAACAGCAGAGATCTAATAATCTGAAATCGTTTTTGGATTTACAAACTTTGACTCACCGATTATATTTTACCTGCTTTAATCTCTCAGTAATTCTCATGCTTTTTCCTGAGCGAATAGATCTATAGTTTACTATAGAATTGGCTGCCACTGCCAGCATTGTCTTTTGTGTAAGATTTAGAGTACCAATTTATTTAGGGTAAGTGACTGGTCTCTTGGGACTGAGAGAAACCTGATGTGGTGTGATTTTTGGTTTTAATAACCTTTTATCGAAGTTCAGTTTGTCTGGGCGGCAAGCTAGGTTGCAGCATCTAAGGGGACTGTTTGTGACTCCATGGTAAGACTAATACAGTGATCCAGGAGTTCATAGAATCATAGAATATCAGGGTTGGAAGGGACCTCAGGAGGTCATCTAGTCCAACCCCCTGCTCAAAGCAGGACCAATCCCCAACTAAATCATCCCAGCCAGAGCTTCGTCAAGCCTGACCTTAAAAACCTCTAAGGAATGAGATTCCACCACATCCCTAGGTAACCCATTCTAGTGCTTCACCACCCTCCTAGTGAAAAAGTTTTTCCTAATATCCAACCTAAACCTCCCCCACTGCAACTTGAGACCATTACTCCTTGTTCGGTCACCTGGTACCACTGAGAACAGTCTAGATCCATCCTCTTTGGAACCCCCTTTCAGGTAGTTGAAAGCAGCTATCAAATCCCCTCTTATTCTTCTCTTCTGCAGACTAAACAATCCCCATTCCCTCAGCCTCTCCTCATAAGTCCTGTTCTCCAGCCCCCGAATCATTTTTGTTGCCCTCCTCTGGACTCTTTCCAATTTTTCCACACCCTTCTTGTAGTGTGGGGCCCAAAACTGGACACAGTAGTCCAGGTGAGGCCTCACCAATGTCGAATAGAGGGGAATGATCATGTCCCTCGATCTCCTGGCAATGCCCCTACTTATATAGCCCAAAATGCCATTAGCCTTCTTGGCAACAAGGGCACACTGTTGACTTATATCCAGCTTCTCGTTCACTGTAACCCCTAGTATCAAGTTCACATTTGATAACGGCTTGGTGAAATCTAATTATACAATATATTACCAGTTTGGGGTATCTGCTCTTGTTTTCTGACAGTCGGCCCTGATATAGTTATTCACAGTGGTGTGCCACTCCAAACAGCATGACACTGCCTTCAGCAGAAAGAGAAGAATTGATCACCATTCTTTTTATAATCGCCCTTAATGTATTGGAAGATTTACCAGGTTACCCCTCAGCCTTCTTTTTTCAAGGCCGAACATGCCCATTTTTTTTAACCTTTCCTTGTAGGTCAGGTATGAAGTATTCAGACTTCATAGTGCATTATATACCACCAATATTTTGCTGAGAATCTGGTTTATAATCAGACCTGAGTGTTCTTTTATGTATTTTTTGTTCTTGTTTTTTTAGTATTTTACTGTGCTTCAGGAGCAGGAAGAGAAAAACATTGAATCTGATTTTGCACAAGAACTGAAAGACTGATTCCTGTTTTCAGTTCCTGAATTCAATGAATGCATGGGTGTAATTTGTATAGCAATGTATTAGAAAAGCATGTGCAGGAATCCCATTATTACTTTAACACCCACACATCTTGTAAACTAATAATGGGATTTGTGTTGTATCTTCTGTACACTGTTAAAAAAAAATTACCCTACAGCTTCCACTTTACCCTTTAAAATCTTAATCAAGCAGCTGTCATTTCATATCCTTCTCTACACATTTTATTCTGCTTCAAGTGGGCCAAATTACTTCAAGATATAACTGGTCTAAAGATAAAGGAGTTCCACCATGGATTAGTTTGCCCCAGGTTGAAACTAAAACTATTGCATTATCATACCCTGGGATGAAAGAGTCTATGCACGTGTGTACACCCACACATACAAAATATGTATGTCTTCATAACTGATGTCAAGGCCTGTATAAATGCTAATTGGCTGAAATCTTGCTAGTGCAGGAATTGTGTTTTACTTTTTACCTTTGTGTGGTTCTCTTTTTGGCATTTATATTTAGAAAATGTAAAAGGAGAGCACTGTAGGTAGAATTTTTCCGTGAAAAAGATATAGTGTTAAGAACAGAAAACAGCCCTAGTATGTGCAGGAACAAACATTTGGAATCTAACAGATCCGTGCTTACGACAGCTACACGTCACGCCAACACACTCCTGCTAGGGACCAGGTCCTGCAACACCTATTCCTATGAACAGTCAGTCACATGAGTAATTGTGTTGAAGTTAATGGGACTAGTCATGTAATTAAGGCTGTGCAGAATTGGGCGTCCGCCGTTCTGCATACTACATTTAGGATGCAAGAGAATTGATAGCGAGATTTAATAAGGGTTTATAAGCCAATGGGATTTAAGTACATGCTTTAAAATTAAGTTCATGTGTCACAGAGCACTTCAACTGCCCAATGAGCCACGCTGCCTGGCCTCTTTTCATGGTATCCCAGTCACAAAACACACACAGTTTCTCTTCCACCATGTGCATAGTTAATCTTCTGTTTCCAGAAAGGACAGAGCACAGGTATACAGCAGGCAGAGCCTTTCACACAGCTTCTCACATCCACCCAGTTCACCCTCTGAGCACCACGAGTTACTGAGGCCTTGGCTACACTCGGGAATTCACAGTGCTGCCGCGGCAGCGCTGTGAAGCGCGAGTGTAGTCGCGCCGCCAGCGCTGCAAGAGCTCTCTCGCAGCGCTGTATGTACTCCACTTCTCTGAGGGGAGTAGCTTGCAGCGCTGCGAGCGAGCGTGCAGCGCTGCAGGCTCTGATTACACTGGTGCTTTACAGCGCTGCACTCACTGCGCTCGCCGGGGGGTGGGGGTGGGATGTTTTCACACCCCTGAGCACAGCAAGTTGCAGCGCTGTACAGCACCAGTGAAGGCAAGGCCTGAGCCAATTGTCTCATTAGCCCCACAATTACAACCCAAGTGTCAGTAATCCCAACAAACTAGTTATCTGCCTGCAGCCTTCTCTGTGCTGCAGCAACTTCAGGGACCAGGGTGCTACAGCTAGCACTCTGTCACACCCTGATTAAGTGCTTTCCCTGAATATAAATGGCCTTAATCACATATTTGTGCACTGGATTGACTCAGGGCCTCAGTGATTAGATCTCAGTGATCAGATCATTTTACATTCACTTTTAAGTGTAGATCTCTTCTGGCCATAAAGATCACCTGGTAGACTTTGAGAGTGCAGTGATGTGAGACTTGGTGTTGTTGCCACATTTCCACTTGGGTGCTATTATTTTCCTTCAGTTTAAGTCAGACACTGTACTCTATCACTTCCTGTCCTAAATCAGTGTGCAATATTGATGTAGGTAGTTAAGTATTTGCTGTGCTTCATCCCAGAGGCAGCAGTATTTCAGTGACAGGTAACACGATCCAGATAAACAGAACAGCTAACATTCGCTATTCATCTCACAGTATGGAATGAGGCTTAGTAATGTTGAAACTCACTTTAAGATGCTGTGAAGAAAAGGGCTATGAAAATACAAGGTATTATTGTTATACTTACTGTTATTTTTATTATTATGAGATGCAGTATGAGAGAATGCACAAGATTGGGACAAGTGGAATTACTAGAAGGTACAGTATATAACTATATTGGAGTTCTTATGAAAAGATATCACTATTATCCACAGTTGCACTTTTTTCCATTTCACTAGGAGTTTAGCAATATTTGATCAGGTTATCACATAACTCAAGTCTTGTCTTAGGTTGGCAGGTTACGTTACCTGGCAGTTCATGACTCAGGCAGACCATTTTCTAGTAACTTTGTAATAACCATTTCAAAATTATTCCCTGTTGATTTAGTCTGCTTCCTCAAAATATAACATAAATACCTCTTCTCCAGCACACAAGTATCTGAGCCTAAGTTTGTTAGCAGGCTAGACAGCCAAAGACAATGTATTCTTTCTATAGGAGGATCCACCAAAATCATATCTCACATGGAAAGTAGGCCACCCACTGTTTGTAAATTTACTCATTGTTACAGTCTACCCATTATCTTCAAATTAGAAGAGCAGATGCATTATTATGTATTTAAATCTTGCCATTGGCACAAGCCGGGTCAGACACATGGTACAGTTCCCTTGTAATACTGTTACACTAGTTGTAATATACAGGGTCTTTGTTTCTGAAATAATGCAACAAAAGGTACTGAAGATATTCTTCAAATACAAGCCACGTAATGGACAATTCAGGTAGAGAAAAGCAGTGTGTGTGTGTGTGTGTGTGTGTGTGTGTGTGTGTGTGTGTGTGTGTGTGAGAGAGAGAGAGAGAGAGAGAGAGAGAGAGAGAGGTTATTCCCCAGTGCTGAGCTTAACTGAATTTTCTATTGTCTGAAATAAAAAGTGTTTTTCCTCAGACAACTGTAGGCCTTTAAAATGGAAATAACCTTACATTAATAGTGCTCCAAAGCATCTTGTACTAATTCACAATAATGACAAAAGGTGAATCCTTCACATACCACAAATTGGGTTATATATGAGTAGAGTTAGAAAGGGGGTATTTTCTGTGAAATTTTTCAAAAGAAACAAACTTTTTTTTTTTTGAAAACTTTTCCTCTTTTTTGAAGTAAACCCAAGAAAATTCAGTTTTTGAAATCTGAAAGCCACAAACTGAATATTTTTCTTTACAAAATCAAAAACATTTTTATTTTTGTTTAAAATAAAACAAAACCAGAACATTTTAAAAAAGTAAAAAACTTCAGTGAAAATGTGCATTCCAAAATAAAAGTTTTACATGGGTAAAAGGTTGACTAGTGCTAATATAAAGAATCATAAGTGAAACAACCAAACCAGACCCTGACAAACTACAGATTATATGAGCTGCAATTAGATGTAGTATTTTATTTCCAAAATGAGACAAACTGAAGATACCACAAAGAATAGTTGCATTATTTTTTCTAATAGAGAAGACTGTCTGAATCTCATGTAAAGCTGCAATGTCTATACTACGTCATGTGATGGACAGATTTTGCTTGACTATTATTAATCAAACACATATCATGCTGAAATTGTCCTCACAATTCATACTGGGAAGCCTGAGTTTGGGGACAGCAGCTCCTGGTGATAAAGCAGTGTCTATACTGGTGCTTTTCAGCACTAAAACTTTTGTTGTTCAGCGGGGTGTTTTTTCACACCCCTGAACGACTAAAGTTTTAGCCTGAAAGTGGCTGTGTAGACACAGCCCTAGATTAAATCTCAGAACAAATTTAATGTAAGAACAGTGGGACAATGGAACAGACTGCCTAGGGAAGTCATGAAATCTCTTTCACTTGAGGTTTTCAAAAAGAGGCTAGATAGCTATCTGTCTTGGATGGTTTAGACACAACAAATCCCACATCTTGGCAGGGAGCTGGACTAGATGACCCTTGTGTTCCCTTTTAAATTTATGATTCTATATGTTTATAAAGGAGACAAACACAGTTTTCTGAAGATGGCCTTTTATAAAGTGACCAAAATTGACTTTTCTGATTTGCTGACAAACTCCTTACATTTTCAGACCCGACCTGAATATTTTCCTTTATGTTTCAGTTTGCTGACAAGACCAAAAATAATAATAATCATCAATCATCATCATCATCATCTATTTACCCAGCTCAAATACCTAACATAAGATGCCTCCCCATTTCACAAAAAACATTACTTAGTAAGATTGCCAGCAGCATCAAACTACAGGAGAATTGGGATGAGAACACTTGTGCCATTACAGTTGAAGATATTGGCAGAACTGTTATAGCAACACTTCCACTGCTCTCAGGACAAGTACCTTTCTACTGATATTGCCGAGAGTGATCTAGATTATGCCTGGCCCTAATGTGGCATGGGGAATTGGAGGAAGTAAGAATTGTCCTTTTATGGCTGCGTTAAGTGCAAGTTTGGTGGAATGTTGGGATTCACAGGAGACATCAAAAGCAGAGAGTCAGAAGCAAGTATAGCTCTACCATCTCTCTGTGTACAGTGTACTTAATAAAGGGGTGTCTCAGATTCTTCTTCTCTGCTTCACCTACTGGTGGGAAGATTTTGAACCCCATAAACTCCCCAGCCATGTTCCTTCTGCAGCTCCCACTACAGATTCTCCAGCCTGATGAAGCCACATTTCACCAGCCAGAAAAGAGGAAGGAGAAGGAGATTCTCTGAGGAAACTGAGCTACCCCAACCCAAGGAAGGATGTAAATGGGGAACTCTCCATCTGCTTTTGCCAGAAGAAAGGAAAGTACACTCATTTAGAGAGTCATAGAGTTTAAGGTCAGAAACGAGAACCGGACCATTTGGTTTGGCCTCCTCTATATCATAGGCCACCAACTCCCTCACACTAACCCTAACACTCAAAATTAGTCCAAACTATTTCAAGCTTTCAAGAGACTAAACTATTATGTGCCCCAGGCAGACAACAGGGGGTAGTGAGGTGCACCAATGTCTGAATCCCTTGCAATGGCAGGGAACTGATTAATTGTGTTCACTGTTATTTTAATGTTTGAGCTCAACACTTGAAATTTGTCTTTGATCTTTGTCATATACTTTAAGTAATTCTTTGGGAGCTGTAAGATGGGCACGCTCTCCTCATTCTAGTGCTTTTTTGCCCTAGACCAGTCTTTGCTTTCTTAGAGTAAAGTCTGCTGCACTTACCCACATTAAGTACTCCCATTTAAATTAATAAGGCTACATGTAAAGAAAAATCCTTCATGAGGCTGGGAGAATCTGGTCATTAGTAAGCAGACACATATATTTATGCTTTAAACATATTACGTTAAATCCAGGGTTTACATTTTTGAGTGACTATGTTCTTATTTCTTTTCTTGTTCCTGCTCTTGGAGAAATACACTTTTCTGGTTTTAATTTTTAACCCCCACACACTGGAACTTTCAAAATTGTCCCAGAATAAGGATGAATCATGCACATAAATTTCATTAGACTTAAATAAAGGTTCAATCTTATTTCTGAGGAACCTTTTTTAAATATAGGTCCTGAAATATAAAATTAAACTGCCTGGGCTGCACATGAATTATCCAGATGTCTAAACTAATCTAGAAAAAAACAGTCTGTAATCCAGCAAAAAACAATCAAACTAATCCAAGCTGAGAACACTGAACCCAATACGTCACCGGAAATGAAAAATAATCAAAGCTAGTTGCCACCAGAGTTGATGACAAAGTAATAAGAACAGGAGTACTTGTAGCACCTTAGAGACTAACAAATTTATTTGGGCATAAGCTCTAGTGGGCTACAGCCCACTTCATCAGATGCATAGAATGGAACATATAGTAAGAAGATATATATACGTACAGAGAACATGAAAAAGTGGAAGAAGTCATACCAACTGTAAGAGGCTAATTAATTAAGATGAGCTATTATCAGCACGAGAAAAAAAAATTGTAGTGATAATCAAGATGGCCCATTTTAGACAGTTGACAAGACGGTGTGAGGATACTTAACATGGGGAAATAGATTCAATATGTGTAATGACCCAGCCACTCCCAGTCTCTATTCAAACCCAAGTTAATGGTATCTAGTTTGCATATTAATTCAAGTTCAGCAGTTTCTCGTTGGAGTCTGTTTTTGAAGTTTTTCTGTTGCAAAGAAATAGGTCTTACTTCTGATGTAGTGAAAACTATCAGCAACATCTAGATCCACAGCTTTGGTTATCTAATCTTGCCACTGGTTGAGATTTTTGAAGCTGACTAATTTTAATGGGAGTTGTGTGATTAAATCCTCTAGGGGTCTTTTTAAATCTTACCCTTTTTTAAAATGCACTCATCACCACCTATATTTCTGGGAAAGAATTTCTAACCCACTCTTCTGAGAATTAAATCAAATTCACACAAAAGTCTACCTAAACATTTTTTTTTGTAAACAATTTTTTTGTGTTTGTTCAACGGCATATAACTGAATATCCTATCGAAAGACAATGTAAACTATTATTTTTAAGAGAAATCCATTTCTTACTTCTTTTCATTGGTTGGTTAATCCATTTCCCTTTTCAAAAATAAAGGATAACTTTATCAGTCCTTTTGGACCTTAATGTTAGATAAATGGGAAAAAAGAAATGCCAACTAAACTACATTAAAAAATGCCAATACATTATATTATCATCATGACTTTTTTAACATGACTCTTTCCTAAACTGATTTTGCAGGTAAACATTTTCAACTGTAATAAAAACAAAACCCTTTGAGAAATTAAACATGCACAAAACATGCATTATTCCATTCCATGCTGCTCCGAGTGTAGGAGATGCCATAAGCTAACTGAACTCTTCAACTATAATGATAAAAGTAACAGCTAATGTGTTCTACCACAGAGCACTACAGGAACGTGTGTTGTGAGGGAAGAAATTCTTATTCCTAGTGGCCAGTGTTCCTTACTTCACCCCATCTATATAGCATAAAACTTGATAAGACAATTCCAGCAGCACAAATTAAAGTTACTGAATATGAATTATTTGACTTTATGTAAAGTTCACTATTTTATTCTATTTAACCTCAGACATATTTTATCTGAAAATTAAGGTTGCAATATAATATTACCATTTCAAAAACTACATACCAAGAAAGTTCCCATTAATAACACTTTAGCATTGCAAAGTATAGAAACAGTCGGTTCAGCTAAAGTGGATAAAGACTGTAATACCCTTACAGTTCATATATTTCCTTCAAAATATCTATATGTGAAAATTCACATTAGATAACAGATGAAGGAGAACCAGATTTAATCCCTATTATAGAGGAACTAGTGCATGCAGTTCTAAAACTAAATATTAAAGACAATTGTCACCTTAGGCGCTCTAAGTTCAGTTTTCATCTGTGATGTTTAGATGTTTGACATCTTGTTTGTCAGAGTGTGGTCCTGAAAATCACAAACCTTAGGGAGAGGGCAGCTTAATCTATACTGCATAAAGGGCTGAATTCATTCTTTTCTCCTCTTCAGTCCGCCACAAATCACAGGACAGAGAGGACTTGAGCAGAAGATCTTTGCAGGCAGTGGAGCTCTAAGGACCTTTTATCCTGTTCTCCATGAAGCTGCGCATGATGCATTCAGGTAAGAGGTATATGTTTTGGAAAGCTGATTAGACAAAGTGCTTATTGAAAAGATCCCATACTGCAGACCACCAGAGGCCTCAGAGCTACAGAATTGTGACTATTTCACTCTTACTACTCAGGTAAATATTGCTTAAATGTTGTCATTGGGAGTGTCTCGGGAAGGACTGACAGACTTTTTGGGTGGTGCATTTGAATATTTGAAAAGGGAAAACTCTAACTAAATTCTGCGAGTGAAATTCACCCATATTGTATTACTACTTGCACAGGAGAGAGGAGGGGATAATATGGGCAGAGAGGACTGCAGGGGTGTCTGGGAACAATATGTGAGGTAGGAAGGGCTCACTTAGAACAGCATAGAATGTTGGTGGTAGACTGGAGGAGCTGTAGATCCAGCATCCTGCACCACAGGCATAGAGGGGCTGTAGTTCCTATTTCAGCCAATACATTGGAACAGTAGCTGCAGGGGAACTACACAGCAGCCCTACTCTCTGGGGTTGACTATCGGGACTTTATCTCCCAAATTACTCAGCACGCTGCCTAGATAGGGTCAGATTTTCAAGATCTCAGAACCCATTTTATAAATAAGGGCTAGATTTTCTGAAGAGCTTGGCACCCAGCATGCTTATTTTGATGTCCAAATGGAACAGCGTTCTCTTGAAAATCTTGCTCATTAAGCCTGAATAAAATAAGTGCTTTTAATGTGACTGTTTGTTCTAGTCACACAGCATCTCTAGTTGTCTTTCACTGCTTAACACACTCAAAATTGGCTACATCCAAATAAGGATTTCTTGGCCATCCCACGTATGAAATCCAATGTACAATCTGCCATCTCTTGAGTTGTGACAATATAACTGTAACTTTTGTTTGTCAGGGTATGTGGGAAAGCACTGAGAAATAGGAGTTTTTGCATATGGTCTGATGGACAGAAAGCCTAATGGAATGTTAAACCATCGTTACTAAGCTCCCAAGCCACCTCTACATGCTATGAACAATCATTTGTCTGGATTCTAAGCCTTTTATTATGAGGATATATTACACAATGGACACCATGTGGGTCTGATCACCTTGGGGGGGGGGGGTTGTTACGAAATAATTAGCAAACTCAGTTATGTGAGCAGGTGCTGGTTGGATTTCCTGAAACGTTTTATTACCCTGAATACAGTGCAGAGCTGCACTGCCTCAGAGGGAGCAGTAGGAGACATTCTGCCTTGGTGAGGCACAAAGATTCCTGGAGCTCCTAGGTACACATGAGCTGAATGCCTACTGCTGCAGTCCATTATGTGACAGGTCAGCTCCACTGGCCAATGACTAAGAGGGATAGAGCTACAGCCTTGCCTCGTCTTCTCCACTTTCTACTTAGAGTGCTGTCTGGACTGGGGAATAGAAAGGGAGCAGTCTCTGAACTCTCTGAGTACAGAGACTGGAACTTGGTTTCACACATAGGTGGGTCACACAAGGTGTGGGTGGGTGGGTGGGGGAGAAGAGATGAGGGAACACTATGCCCTTGTGTAAGGTCTAGGTGGAATCTGGCCCTAGGAGACCCCCTTTAAGTAAAGTTACCTGGCCAAATTCTGCTCTCAGGCCAATGTAAATCCAGAGTAATGCCACAGAATGGAGATACACCAGTATAAACCTGGAGCAAGGGCGGTGTCAGGTCCATGATTTAACAAAGAGGATTTCATATCACTCTTTATGAAAGGACTCCCTGATTCCTTGAGCATCATATCAGCATCAGGCACAAGGCAATGCAAAATTGTTTTAATATATCATTAAGGAAAGTATTCTGATCACCATCTCTTCTTATCCCTACCACATCTCCACACAGAAAAAAATCATCTACTGCTCCTCCCTACAATGCCTCACTAGGAAATGCCAGAACAGAAAAGGGCAGTATGGATTAAAATAGAATATACTATTTCCCTCTTAACAATGCTGTGAAGGCTCCTCGTTTCAGTTGATTTTCACACCCAAAAAACACCCCCACAATCAGAGATGCTAATTACTAAGGCCAGATTCTACCACCTTTATTCTCTGGTTAGAACCCTGTGAGTAGTCACTTTGTCTGTGAAGAGGAAGATACAAATAAGTGTGAATTAGGGCATCAGAATCTGGTCCTAAGAACTCTGTTCAACATTAAAAAAAAACATCAAACTTCCCACACAAGCCACTGAAATGCAGGCTATTACAACACACGAGTTAGATATTTCCTTGTTTGCTGAACACAAATGGATACACACATGAACATTCCTAGTGGCTCCAGGAAAAAGGAGAGCATCATATGACACCCAAGTCTATAAAATAAAAACAGTGATGATTCCAAACAGTGAGAGATTCACAAAGAAAAGGGAATTTGAGTTTACCCATCTATCATGGCTCTCTGCTGGAGCACCTTCTTCTGGCCACATCTGGGGATTAGCTCTGCAAGGCCAACACCCCTTCCTGCACTTGAACTTCATCACTCTCTCAGGGCTGGTCTTCACTACCGCCAGGTCGGTGGGTAGAGATCGATCTATCGGGGATCAATTTATCGCGTCTCACCTAGACGCAGCTAAATCGATCCCCAAACACGCTCTGTCGACTCCGGAACTCCAGCTCGTGAGAGGCGGAAGCGGAGTCAACGGGGGAGCGGCAGCGGTCGACTTGCCGCCGTCCTCATGGCCAGGTAAGTCAACCTAAGATACGTCTACTTCAGCTAAGCTATTCGCGTAGCTGAAGTTGCATATCTTAGGTCGACACCCCCCCGCTCCCCCCCTCCTCCCCCTGTGTAGACCAGGACTCAGTCTCATTCTCTTGGGACTCAACTGTTCTCTCTTTGCAGCTTGGCCCTCCAGCCTGGTTACTGTAGATTTTCCCTTCTGGAGGAGAGGGATGTGTGTGTATATCAAAGCCTCTTGGGAACCACTTTCCCAGGCAGTCTTCTCTTTCACTGGCCCTTAACAGTGCCACTTCCCCAGTAGCAGGTAGGGGAATCTGGGCCCACCCTCTTCTCCAGGTTCCAGCCGAGGAACCCAATCAGCAGGCAAATTCTGCCCTATCCTAAACCTTGCTATCTTTTCTCTGAGTCTTTCCTATACCTTATAGGTTACACCCTCCCCGCCAATCTCTGGGTTTGCCAGCCCAACTTCCCCCTCCCAAGGAATAACTGCCTAAACACATCTCCCTTCCCCAACTTACCTGCAGACTAAATCTCCACCATTTACAATGTAATTGACTGATTCGGCCCACCTGTCCCAATTCAACTTTTTCAGGGCTGGTGTGGGGAGTGCACCCCATCACCCCATTTGAGTTTTATCTGAAGTTATTGATACTCCAATAGGATGTTGAGGTGAGTAAATCAAACAAACAATATTTGGCCCCATTAAAAGTTGGTTAAACGGTTATTGAGAACAAGAACGAGAAATTCTCAGAAACAGGCTAGAAAAGTAAAGCCCGTGAAAATTCAGAGCCATTCACCTATGCAAATCAAGTTGCTGGATCAAGGCCATATTTTGGAAGTCAAAATATATCTTTAAAAATGCACTTGATTTAAGAAAAATATTACTTAAAAAAACATATTAGTGCATTGACTTCAATGGAGTTACTCCTCATTTACACTAAAACAGAACTCAGGAATCATCTCTATTTACAGAGACTTCCATACCTGGTAGAGTCATTTTGTCTAACATGGATAGAGCTAAATACACCAGAGTTCGATGTTGAAAGGCAATAGAATGATCATTTAAAAAAGGAATAAATCAATATATTGATATTCCTGTTCATTGCAGCTATGAATTTGAATCAGGACATCACAAAGCAGAGTTTTATCACCAGCTCAAGCACAGCATTTCTGGGGTCACTTCAATCAGACTAGATATGCACCGGAATTCTTTTTATGGAATGAAAACATAAGAACCGGGGAACTTAAAATGCCTCAATAGCACTAAGCTGATTCATTTTGCTAGAATCACAGTTGGCATTAGCAACTTCTGTGAAGAAAAATTAAAGGATAAAATAAAAGCAAAGTTTAGCATAAACCTAAATCATGTTGAATTCTTTTTCTAACCCATGTGCCCCACTGAAAAATTACCTTTTATAGATTTACTACAGAAAGCTCAAAAAATTTTTCTATGTTTAATATGCCAGTGAATCAAAAAAAAATTACCCCATACCCAAAGTAGATATTCTATTTCAGTGGTCGGCAACTTCTGGCACGCAGCTCGCCAGGGTAAGCACCCTGGCGGGCCGGGCCAGTTTATTTATCTGCTGATGCGGCAGGTTCCGCCGATCGTGGCCCCCACTGGCTGCGGTTCACCATCCCAGCCCAATAGGGGCGGCGGGAGGCCACGGCCAAAACATCCCTCGCCAGCACTGCTTCCCGCCGCCCCTATTGGCCTGGGACGGCGAACCGCGGCCAGTGGGGGCCGCGATCGGCTGAACCTGCCGCATCAGCAGGTAAATGAACTGGCCTGGCCTGCCAGGGTGCTTACCAGAGGTTGCCGACCCCTGTTGTATTTAGATATCCCAAAATATTTGAAGCAATGGGATGTTCAACATATTCTTTATTATATGGGTTACCATATAGTGCTCTCTTGACTTTAATAATAGAAAAAAAAATCTTGTTTGAAGGAGAAGATACAGTACTTACATATTTTCATTAACTGTTTCCATTGAATTCAAATCAAATTATAATTCAAAATTTAGAATTCAGTTAAATGTTGAGTGCCCAATATGGCTTTCCTACATTTGTCAACACAAAGGTGAAATCAATAAGCTAAAGATATAACAATGTTTTGACCTTTGCTTAACAGTTTTAAATTTCAAGGAAATAATTCTACTGAAATTCTCTCTGAGCTGAAGGTTGTAGTAGCTTGGTATCACAAGCTTCAGTTGCAGAATGACTTAAGAATGCTTTTGAGGTTTTCCTCAGAGTCTTGACATGACAAAAATATAACATGCATAGCTTTAACATATGCATGGAGAAGATATGTGGGCATAGGTTGTGTAAATTAATGCAGATTGGTGATAATCAAATACCATATGGCATGGACAAAAGAAAGGGCTTTTTGTTCTCAAGTGGAATTCATGTTTCCTTGTTACAAAACAGTCACAGTGGCCACTGTCTACCAATAGTCCCAAACAGCAACAAGAGAGGAGAAACATGCTACAAATACATCCTGTGTATCTTAATGGCTTATTCAGTGCCCATGTCCACAACCACATTTATTTCACAGTTTTCCTTTTCCTTTCCTTCAGAAAGAGAAGGTAAAGGTAGGAATATGGTGTGTAGTACAAAATATTTCCCAAAATAATTATACCATATTTGCACTAATTGACTATCGGCAAGAAACAGTGGAAACTTTGCCCCAATGTATTGTCTAACTCAGAGACAAAGTGGGTGAGGTAATATCTTTATTGGACCAACTTCTGTTGGCGAAAGAGACAAGCTTTCCAGCTTACACAGAACTCTTTCGCAATTCTGGGAATTGTACTCAGAGTGTCACGGTAGGGCCTTGTCTACACTTCAAAGTTTTGTCGACCAAAGGCAGCTTTCGTCAACAAAACAGTGAATGCGTACACACCACAATGAGACTTTTGGTGGCAAAAATGCCCTGTTTTGATGACAAAATATAATCACCCCAACAAGAGACATAAGGCTTTTTGCATAATTTTTTTTGTCAACAAAGTGCTAGTGTAGACACCACACTTGTTTTTATTGCTTTAATTGGCCTCCAGGTGTCCCACAATGCCCATTGTGACCCCTTAGAAGTCATGAGAATTTTTCAAATTCTATTTCCTGTTTGCTCGGCATGGAGAGGTCTCATCGCGTCTTCCCAGGTGACCATGGAAGGTTATCGCAGCGAACACTCTCCCATTTGGACCACTGCGGAGAGGAGGCTGTGCAGTCCCAGCTGCACTTGAGCTGTAGGAATTCTGATATCTACGGGCAGATTTCTCAAGGCTTGTGCGAAAAGGGCTATGATCAAGATATGCTGCAGTGCAGTGTGAAAATAAAGGAGCTAAAGCTGGCATACCATAAGGCGAGGGAGGCAAACCACTGCTCAGGTGCTGCACCTAAGTTCTGCCAGTTCTATAAGGAGCTGGACACTATCCTCAGTGGCACCCCACCTCCACCGCCAAGAGCCCCATGGATACTTTGGCAGGCCTGGAGGTGGCGGAAAGAGGACCTAACCCAGAGAACAAAGTCATTGATGAAGAGGTGGAGTTAGATGACGATGTGGAGCTCCCAGTGGGGTCGCCCGGTGGGGCAGGCAGCCAGGAACTGTTCACCACTCTGGAGGTGTCAAGGCAGTCTCAGCAGTTGCTTTCTGGTGAGCAAGAGGCAGGAGAGGAGACGCTTGGTAAGTGGCTGTGGTTTGTGTAGTGCAGAGGTGGGTTCAGGGTATAGAAATGTACAAGGCTACCTGTGTTTCTGTGTGCTGGACATTTCCCTGTGCAGCTAATCAGTATGTGGAACAGGGTGTTGATGCATGCCGAGATCTCACAAGAATCCTCCAGAGAGCTCTCCAAGAAAGTTTCCTGGAGGTACTTGATAATCCTCTGCCAAAGGTTCCTTGGCAAAGCTGCTTTGTTTCTTCCCCCATTGTAGGAAACTTTCCCATGTCATTTGGCACATCACTTGTGCAGGGACCAAAGTGGCACACAAGCGAGAAACATAGGTACCAGAACAGAAGCCACAAGCATGTAGTAGATGTACCCTCACTTCCCTGCTTACCGTCAGCAGTGAGATATCTGCTACAATGACCCCTGCCTGTAGAAAAGTGTGGGAGAATTTAAAAAAATTTCCCTAGTCGGCTGCACCACAATCCTTGCAGAGTGCTCTTTTCCCCACGTAGAGTGCCCCCCTCCCACAGCCAACACTCACCATGCTTTGGGTGTTCGCAGAGATGTGTGCTTGCCAACGGTCAGTGAGAAAGTGATTGTTATGTTACAAAAGGTGTATTTTACTTAAATGTTTCAATGCTGTTCCTGGATTTTACAATCATGCTTCTGTGCATTGTTCCTTGTGCTTCGGCAGATGTGGCCTTCGAGAACACCCCTCCCCCCCCCACACACACACACTGGCTGAGCATCTCCACTAGATAAGAAAGCACCCAAGATGGAGCAAAGACGACATGTTCTGAAGATACTGCACTTCTCCAATGCAGAGAAAAGGGAACACAAGGATGGAGGGAAGCCAAACGGCAGGACAGAAGAGAAAATCAGGAGTTTGTTAAGGACGCTACTGAGTGGATGATTAAAGTCATAGAAGAGCAAACGCAGATGCTGAAGTCCTTAATAATGCTGCAGACTGAGCAGATGTGTGCCCGCCCTCCCCTGCAGCACATTCAAAACGCTTTTCCATGCCCCCCACCCCTGCCCCGCAACTCCATCCGCACAGTCCATTCTGCTTTCCAGGACTTCTCTGTTTCCTCTTCACTCCACCCCCTTGGACAACTTTCAAAATGATAGCTAGACCTACACACAGCTGTGAAAGTCTGCCATACCCTGGTACCTCCTTTCCCACCAAGCATCTTTGTGTGTGTATTGTTTCTTGTGCAATAAAAGCAAAGATTTTGAATGGTAACTCATCTTTATTTGTTTCCTACAAACTGAGATAGCAGGCACTACCAATACATACACAGGCTGTTTAATCATTTCCTTAATCGAATGTAAGGCCCCAAATGTCACCATTGCTTCATAGTAAAACTAATTATCAGTTAGGGAAACCCATCTTGTGGCTGTGATGTTGCACGAGAGAGGATATAAAAGGCCCTGAAAACTCCTCCATTTTGTCTTCAGCTGGCTCAAAAGATAACCTCTCCACCCCAAAGAGATGCCTGAAAGAATCTGGAACAAAGGACAGTAACTATGGGGGTGTGAGTGATTGCTGGACCCAGACTAGGAAGGAGGCTAGTCTGTAAAAGAAGCTTATTGGAACATCTCTGAGGGTGAGATTTACCTTCATTTAGTTTCCAACTCTATTAGGCTTAGACTTGCATGTTTTCATTTTATTTTGCTTGGTAATTTACTTTGTTCTGTCAGTTATTACTTGAAACCACTTAAATCACTTTTTGCTTATTAATTGAGACAAAGCAAGTAATTAATTCCTGTAAGTAAACAGCTGTGCATCTCTCTCTATCAGTGTTAAAGAGGGGGAACAATTTATGCGTTGACCCTGTATAAGCTTTATACAGAGTAAAACGGATTTATTTGCGGTTTGGATCCCATTGGGACCTGGGTATCTGGGTGCTAGAGACAGGAGCACTTTCTAAGCCATTTTCAGTTAAGTCTGCAGCTTCTGGGGGACATGGTTCAGACCTAGGTCTGTGTTTGTGGAAGGCTAGCATGTCTGGCACAACAAGGCAAGGTACTGAAGTCCCAAGCGGCCAGGGAAAACAGGCTCAGTGGTAGCCTCAGCACATCAGGTGGCAGTCCCAAAGGGTTTCTGTGACCCAACCTGTCACACACCCTCTGCAGCTTTTCTGTGAATACCAAAAGTAATCTAAAGTTTCTCCTATCCATATCACATGGTATGTCAGGCAAGTGGGAGTCTTCTTCATTTAAGAACTTTGTGATTAACTGCACTGCCATCCGTGATGTCTTCATGGCAGTTATCAGGGCACAGGACAGCAGTGCAGGATCAATCCCTTCTCACAAAGATGCTGGAACAGAAAGCAATGCATTACGGGACATTGAGCCCGTTCCCAAGATGTGTCACAATCCATTCCACTTTCCCCCAAGACCTTGTGGCAGAAGGTGTTGAGCTGGACTGTGAGATAGGTGACAGTCTAAACTGTTATGGTCACAACTTTTACAAAATTATGATGAGCTTTGTAGATAGTATGCCTTGTGAGGTATCATTTGAAAAGTCATGATCTAGTGAACATTATTATCCCATTGAAATGTGTAGCAATACAATGTGTAAAGTTATAAGTTTTACAGTATGATGTTACTAAAGTATGTTATAACTCTGGGGAACACCCAGATGTCCAGTTTCTCAGAAACAACAATGCAGTGACCAGCACCCAGCCAGGTGTTAAATAGCCATTGTCCAGCAGGGGGCAAGGGAAACAAGAAATTTACATTGCATAGAGAGATGATTCAAATCTCATGTACATAACAGACTGCTGGTTGCCTGCATCCCAACTGAGGGTCAAACTCATAGAGAGGAGTAGGGTATAAAATAAGAGACAATGGCTTTCTCATTACCTCTCTCCTCCACCACCTCTACTTATTGCTACAATAACCTTGTTTAACTCAGGTATTCTCCGTGATATGTTGCAGTTCATTGCTAGGTGAAGAAGCTGCAAGTAATTGAGTTCTAAAGGGAAGTTGTTATGTTAAGGAAGTTCTAATTACAGTGAAATTTACAATGGCTGTTTTGCTGAAAAGAAATTTTAGAGTCACTCCATTGTACTGACTTTATTTGGCTCATCCACTTAATCAGATACCACATTATGTCCTGCTTTACTACTATCTACTTGACAGACTTCTGATCTCACTTACACAGTTTTACATTGGTGAAATTCCTGCTTTTCATCAGGGTAAGGAAGATCAGAATCCGACCTACTGTTTGTAACTTCTATAAAAATTGGATGATCAGGCAACAGACTCATCATTCACTTCGGCAATACTGATGAGTTAACTGATGAGTTAAATTTTCAAAAGCACTTAAGGCCCAGATTGTAAAAGATACTTAGGAACCACTCAGCTCAGTGTTGCAATGTCTAATTGACTTAGGAGCTAAGTCTCAAATTCAAAAGTGATTTAGGCCCAGATTCTCAAAATGGATTTAGGCATCTAACTCCCATTGAAATCACGAGCTGTCTGTCTGCGTATCTGAAATCAATGGAAGTTAGGTTGTCTAAATCCCTTGAGGATCTGGACCTTAGGTGCTTAGGAGCTTAAGTTTCACTGAACATCAGTGACCCTTAGGCTCCTAAGTCAGCTAGTCCGATTTTTAAAAGACAATTAGGCACCTAACGTTGAAGATATTTGCCTAATGGGATTTCCAAATCACCTAGGTGTTTAACTCAGTAGTAGTTAGGGGCCTAGGCTCTTTTGGAAATCCCAGTGGGCACTCAGATGTCCTTAAAAATACAGCCCTTAGGTACTTGTGAAACTTTTGCCTATTTTCAGGAAGAAATGTTCTATATGTACACAGGATTTAGGCATATTGAAAAGAAAGCACAGAACTTACATTAGAGGCAGACACAGACTGCTCAGGCTTCTGGAAACACCAGAGTAGTCCACAAGTGAACCAACCACTCCACACAATGTTAGAAGATTTTGTGACTGATTTAATGAGCCTATATCAGAAGTGGCTGTGCTGGCCTGAAACATCAAGCCTACTTGGAAGAGATTCCAAGGAACTTTTATCCAGAGGAAAAAAATCCCTATCCAATTCCTACTGTGAAAATGAGAAAAATACATAGAATTTAATGATGTCTCAGATGATGACTTGATACAGACTGAGTGGAAAACTCACACACACACACATACACACGAGAATACTGCTGGTTCCTTAAATGAATAAGCAATGTGTAGTGTTGCTACTTTTTAGTTTTAAAAAGTATTTATTCACTGTTAATTGTCTGTAGAAGGAAAATTCATGATTATTTTGGTCTGTGGGAGCAGAATTAGTGTAATACAACACAGAATCAGGATTGAGGTCTTGATTCTGATCTTAGTAAATTAGTTTTACAGTGGTGTAACTCCACTTATTTCCTTTGCAATTCCTTCTGCTCTACACTTGCTTAACTAGGAGCCTGATTCTGGCCTCACTTCACACTGGCCATGCTCATAGTCACTCTCATACTAGTATATCATCTTATTTTCTTATTTGCATACTCATTCTTCTGCCATTAAAATGATTTCGCATCATCATCTATAAAGATAGGTGAGAGAGAGAGGAAAGAAACAAAGAAGTCTTCGGGGATAGTTTCTATGTTATGCTTTGGCCCCTTTGAGCTTCCAAGATTCTGCCTGGTTTCAGAGTAGCAGCCGTGTTAGTCTGTATTCGCAAAAAGAACAGGAGTACGATTCTGCCTGTAACTCACCAGAGAATGATTCCCCTAATGGAGATCTTCATAGTGATTTAGAGCCCATGGAGACTGTTCCTATGCCATCCTCTCCCTGACTCCCAGCTCTGCACTGCCAGGATGATAGTCGAGGAGGTTGTAGTAGGACTTTACTGTGCAATACAAATCTTCCATTTGCATAAGGTCCTTAGAGACCAAACACCAGTGTCATAGATTAAAGCAACTCCTAAAGTAGCTCACAACAGGGTTGGATCAGTGCAGCATCAGGGAGGTGTAAGCAGCTCTCTGACAACATGCACCTCTCCTGCATTGAACAGAGCTGGACACAGGGGAAAATCAAGCTCTTGATTTCTCTGTTATTTCAGATTCTGGATGTGTTGCCAAGAATTTTTATTTTTGTAATCAACTCAGATATCGTATTAGAACCTTGCCATGCCCTGACTATCCCCTATCATTGATGCATGAGCTCACTCATAGATAATGGATTGTTTTACAGTATGTCTAACTGTTCATGTTTATTTGACACACAGAAAACATCTGCTGCATAAAATTAAAATTAATAACAAGGTTGAGTTCTCTTTACTAATAGATTTTTTTTCCATTTAGAAAATATTCATCATAAAAATTATATAACAAGTGGTTGAGACATTGGTTTTCTAGGTTAGGATCTTTTTCCCACATCGCTCTAAGGTACTTTGTACTTCTCATAATGAAATGCTGACCTCCTACTACCAAGAAAGTTAAATTAAAATGACATCAGAAGCATTTTATAAAATTCTGGAATCCTTTGAGATTTCTTCAACTACATCAGTCTCTGTGGCTTACTTGTAAATACTTACTTAAATCAGCCTACGATTATCAATAGTGTCTGATACCAATACTAAATTACCATAAACAGGAATTTGGAGTCAATTAAATGTGAAAAATGCAGATTTACTGCAAATGTCTTTGTTCATTTAGCACAACCACTACCTTTCCAAAAGAATGCAGTTTAAATGCCTTAAATTCTGTCAGAATCTTCCAGTCTCTTACATTATGGTGGTTAATTCCACCGTCCTCATCTCAGAGGCTTAAAATCAGTTTAATCCTTGGTATCTCCCCCTCCTTCAATCCTTACATTCAAGCTGCTTCTAAATCCTGTTTCTTCTTTCTCCCTAATACCTTCAAAGTATATCCCTTCCTCTGTGTAGCCAAACTATTAATACTGTGTAGCATGCTATAAACCAGCTTTGCCATAACCAGAGATCCTGGGTATAATCCTGGCCCCATAGACATCAATGACAAAATTCTCATTGCCTTCACTTCTTATATCTAATACCGAAGAAACTTCACAAGACACAAGTACTATCACTTTGCCCCTTTGTGATGCCCAGATTCTGTCTGTAATTCATTAACAGATCATTTCTATTGTAGAGAGGAATGCCACAAGGGCACAAAAGCTGGTACAGCTCTGGTCTCCTTGTGCTGGACCAGAAAACAATTAAATCTCCCCAGCTGTGGGCTCCCCTAATGTGAGTCATCCCTCACCTTTACCAAGCTGGCACATAGCTGCTGTAGGTGGTAGCCTTACTTGTAGAAAGAAAAGAAGGGTCTTAGAAGCAGGGAGGATGATACTCTGAAAATAGAAAGACAAGCGGTCTGATGCATCCCAGAAGATAGTCATGTCCCTGGCTGGAATTGAAAAAAGAGACCGCGTTCTGGTTTCAGACAACGAGAAGGAAGAAGACTGGCAAGGTGTATTGCAAAAATGCAAAGGAAAAAGAGTTGTGGTACTCACAGCGAAACACATATTAGCCCTTCAAGCCAAGACATCCTGAGAGATTTATCTCAGCATGTTAGTCAGATGCATCTGCCCAAGGGTTCAAAGAGACTTTTTTTCTTTATTTAATTTCAAGTTCGAATACATTTAATAATAGATATTGTTAAAAATGAATTCATTTAATTCTGAACAGATTACTCTGAACATTATTTGTTTTTCCCTCTTTATTTCATAGTTTTTAACAGTCCTGCTGATTTTTTGCTAGCAAGTTCTAAAATATTTTATAGTCTAATATTATCATAGCTCTCCTTATTATCAAGGACTCCTTCCTCTTCCTCAGGCAGGAATGGCAAGTACCTAAGTGATACAGTCAGACATGTGCTAGCTAGTACATTTTTAAACTGCAAATCACAGAATGCAATGCTCTCAGCACATGCTTTCCCTGACACTTTGTTCTTGCATGCTAATTGGAAGGCTCCCATGGGCCATCTCTTTGTTTATTTATTTATTTATTTATTTTAATTGAATACAGAAAAGGTTTACTGCTACAAGGACAAAATGCAAATCATATCAAAATTGCAGACAATATACAACACACTTTCACAAAACATGGAATAATAATCACAACTGCTAAAGGGAATCTAGCAAAATAAAGAATTTAAAGGATGTTAAATTTCAGACTTCATGAAACTTATTTATTGAAAAAGAATACATTAAAAAGAAACACATTATTGAGCACTGAAAAGAGCAAAAAGTTTGACTGAATAAAGTCTTACTGGAAATGTTTTCATAACTTTTGGAACTTCTTGTTTCATCTGACATAAGAATACATGATGCAAACTGCACAGAGAAAGCAGAAGAAGAAGACTGGCAAGGTGTATTGCAAAGGAAAAAGAGTTGTGGTACTCACAGTCATGGAACACCATAAGGTTTTATGGAAACGGGTTAAGAATCACTATGATCACTTCAGTAGCTTGACTGCTTTCACATTACATTGATCAGGCCCAACTCCCTATTGCACTGAAACTTGTCTCATCATTTATGCTGGTGCCAGGGCCGGCTCCAGCATTTTTGCCGCCCCAAGCAAAAAAAAAAAAAAGCCGCAATCGGCGGCGGCAGTTCAGCGGCAGGTCCTTCGCTCCTAGAGGGAGTGAGGGACCTGCCAGCCCCGAATTGCCGCGGAGGGCGCCCCTCTCCTGTTTGTTAAGCTGGTGCCTGGAGCCGGCCCCGGCTGGTGCAAAGAATCAAGTACCAAGTTAAAATGGTAGCATTTTATAACCACTTTGTAAAAATAAATCCAGGAGTCACTGCAGAATCTGGTCTTATTCACCACTTCATTTCTCCAGTTTTATGTTGGTATAATTCCATTGACCCCAGAGGAGTTACACTGCCATAAAATTGGAGTAAAACTGGAGAATCAGCTCCAAGATTGTTTTTTAAGGATAACAAACAAAAATGTGTATAGTATGCAGTCAACTGGCATGCAGTCATAGCTAACACAAAGACAAATATAACTGACCAAAAATTTAACTCAGAAAAAAATCATACCTTTTACAGGAAGACAGTATACATAATAATACACCTGGAAGCCAAAATTTTGTGATGAAATATGACCCTAAGTATCTGGATTAATTGCATAGTTTGATCTGTATCCAAGGCCGGCTCCAGGCACCAGCCGAGCAAGCTCATGCTTGGGGCGGCAGATTCTACGGGGCGGCATTCTGCCCAATCCTAGGGCGGCACGGCCGCTTTTTTTTTTTGCGCTTTGCCATTCTGGCCGCCCCATGGTTTTGTTTGTTTGGTTGGTTGGTTGGTGTTGTTTTTTTTTTTTCGCTTGGGGTGGCAAAAAAGCCAGAGCCGGCCCTGTCTGTATCCAAATACATCCTTTATGTCACGGGTCGGCAACGTTTGGCACGCGGCTCGCCAGGGTAAGCACCCTGGCAGGCCGGACCAGTTTATTTACCTGCTGACGTGGCAGGTTCGGCCGATCGCGGCCCGCACTGGCTGCGGTTCGCTGTCCCGGGCCAGTGGGGGCGGTGAGAAGCCGCAGCCAGCATCAGTTTGAACAGTATGAGTCAAAGAAAACTAGACTGAGGCTAGGTCTGTACTATGAGCACTTTGCCAGTATAGCCATACCAGTATATTAGACCAACAAAGCGCTCATACTTTAGATGCAGTTATACTGGCAAAATGTCAGTGTATCCAGGATGTGGTCTAAGAGTGGAAGAATCACTTGATTCCATCCTGAGACAGGTAAGGGCAAGAGAGCTAAGGGAGTTCACTCACAGATATGAGAAAGGGGACCGGAGGTGCAGCTAGCCCTGTAACTATGATAATATTCTTTATTTCCCCTCTCTTTTTCAGGACCAAATTAAGACAATCCAGAGCCCTAGGCAAACTATGACACAGGTCCCACATAATTCCACCCCGTGCCATGACCCACCCCTATTTCAAGTAGTATTGGCAGGGGACCTCCCTCCCATTCCAAAGAGACTTGTGCTGTGGGATGGGGTACCCTTCCTCTCCCAGGAGTGACAAACATTATTTAATTAGTAATTCTTAGGTCGCATTTTCAAGCTATTCTTTGAACTATGACGGGTAGAAACTTACTGCTTTTTTTTTAAATAAATACTGAATTTCTGATATAATCACTTAACCCCAGAAGCTGGGTTCCTGCCTTGATATAGTGCTTATGCCATAGTCTACCCTGATCTCCTTTCTGTGAGTTCTAAAATGCACTAATCTCTCTGCTGCCAGGGAGCATTCCATTTGTTTCCATGGCTTCAGTTATACATTAATTAGTAGCTGGAGAAACAGGCTGGTCTTGATTAAGGCACTAGGCTGGAACTCAGATCTGGTTCAACTCCTGTCTCTGTCAGAGACTTCTGATGTTACTGTGCAAGTTACTGATTCTCTCTGTTCCCCATCTACAAAATGGTGATAAGAATACATCTTGTCTTTCAGAATTTATCTGTCTAGACTGAAAACTTTTCTGGGCAAGGTCTGCCCCTGACTACATGCAGTGCAATGTGTGTGCATGTGCAGTGCCTAACATAGGGGCACTGATTTTGTTTGGAGGCTCTACGTGCTACCATAATACAAATAATTCAGCCCTCCTTAGTCATAGTGAAAAACTTACTCTGAGTAGTTCCTTCTTGTGGATTAAGGCACTACTTAAGAGTATGGATAGAGAATCTGGCCCTAAACTTACTATAGAACTAACTACCAGACATTGTTTTCCATACTACTTCTCTCTGGCATGTACACTATGTTCTCCACTGGGAATCCTTCCTCCAACAGTTCTTCAAAGCATTAGAATCGTAATATACAAGCGTAGCTGCCTTTATAACACATTTTGATTTTGCTGGGACTGCTCTCATGAGTAGAGGTTTGCAGGATCAAGTTCTAAATCTACAAATCATACAAGATCACTTGGAGGTATATCTTTATAAGAGGTAAAAAACCTCATATCTTTAATTCACACTGAGTGCAGATCACGTGCTCTAGCTGAAAATTCAAGCCATCTGGAATGTCTTGATGCTAGGTTAGTGTTTTGTTTTGATAGGAGCCAAACTATTTGATTATCGCTGGTATTTATTGTTCTCTGAAAATTGCTTTCTTCAGCCATTGTAATACAATTATAGGAACATATTTATAATGCTACTTAAAATTATATTCTCACTGTGTCAAGAAAACTTTGATTATGACAAATAAACACAATAAAATAATGACAAGTTCCTCAAAATACAAATTTTATTTATTCTCATTTATCATGTTGCTGTTGTTTGCTAGATGCCCCAGAAGCAGAAAATTAGCAAAAGGGAAACAGCTTTTAAATGATAGTTGGCTAGGCTAATTGTTTATGCTTGACTACAAAATCAAGAGAATTATTAGAACTGGGTAGGAAATGGTTTTTCTGTTCCATGAATAATTTTGAGATATCAAAAGTTTTTTTTCCATGCCAAATGGAGATGACAAGTCAAAATCTCAAATTTTCATGAACCAAAAATCTGGAGCTCATTTTGGGTCAGTCTGAAAATTTTGATTTCAGCTTCTTTTTAGCATAACTTTCTAAACAAATAGTCATTTGAACTAAGAAGCCAAAAGTTTTAATTTAAAAATGTCACAATGAAAAATTTTAACAATTAGAAAACTTTTGATTCAAACAAATTGGCATTTTCCAACAAAAAACAAACTTTTCTGACTTGAGATCAGTGGTGCATGCGAATGGGCATCAATGAGATAGGCTTAGAATCAGTCAAGGTACCAGTCAGAAGTTTTTAGTTTTCCTTGTTTTGTTTAGTTCAGAAATACAGCTGTCAGCTCATAAAATCCAATAATATACAGATATTATAGGTTTCCAGGTTGGCATGAAGAGATCTGGACTAGAGTTAGTTACATTTTTTTAAATGATTGTTCTCCTCAAAATATTATCTTTTTTAAAAAAATCAAAGTTGATTGCATGATGTTTTCAATATTGTCCCTAATATTTCTCATTTATCATTTTTAGGTTTTTTTCTTCTCCTCCTTTCTTTGTCTTTGCAACATTTTTATTATTTTTCAGGAAAACCTGAAACATGGAACAACAAAATATCTAAAAATATTTAACATATCAAAAAAAAAAAGTGTCCCATTCAAACCCAGCAAAATTAAAACTTTGAAATTGTAAGCTTTTTTGTAAAAGTAATTTTCAATATTTTAGCAAATTCTTTTCTAAAGATACAGTACTTGTTTTATGAAATTCTGAAAACTCCAATGCCAACCTCCTACAATAAGTACTCTTAATGTTATCACATGATATAAGACCAACTAATCAAACCTGCCCTTTAGAAAAAATTCACAGGGGAACCCAGCATCCCTCTGAAGTGCTCCTCAGGCTTTCAAGTACAGAAGGGTGGAGAGTGGGAAAAATTATTCATTAATATTTTTGAGTTCTGAGTCATTTTTATACTTGGCTAGATTTATCCCTAGGGCTAGTCAAACATTTGGAGAGAAAACTTTCTTTTTAATGGAAAATTGGGTTTACAGAAAAACAAATATTTTCACAAAAAGTGTTTTCTTTCCTCTGAAATTTTTAAATTAAATAACTAAATTAATGGAGATATCCTATCTCCTAGAACTGGAAGGGACCTTGAAAGGTCATTGAGTCCAGCTCCCTGCCTTCACTAGCAGGACCAGATACTGATTTTGCCCCAGATCCCTAAGTGGCCCCCTCAACAATGGAACTCACAATCCTGGGTTTAGCAGGCCAATGCTCAAACCACTGAGCTATCCCTCCCCTGTTTTTTTTTCTAATCTGAAAACTATAAAAACAAAACTTTTTCAGTATTTTAATTAAAAGTTTAAATTTTCCATGGGAAAAAAATCCTCTTTTCCAACTCTGTTCCTCTTTCCTCGTGTTTACCTGCAAATGCTCATGTGCATGCAGAAAAAGGCACTTGCCTGTTAATGGGTAGTCAATACTATAGGGCAGAAGTGCTTAAGAGCTGTGCATAAAGGACCAAGGGCTTCACCAACTTGGTTATTAGACAGTCACACAAATAGACCCATTGATTTCAACTACTCATGTGAGCAAATTGCTGACTACTGAGAGGAAGGACTTGAAGATATGACTCTGAATAGTTCACCCAACTTTATTCTGAACTATCTTTGGGTATGTCTATACTGCA
Source organism: Trachemys scripta elegans (assembly GCF_013100865.1). NCBI lineage: Eukaryota > Metazoa > Chordata > Testudines > Emydidae > Trachemys > Trachemys scripta. The sequence goes on along the minus strand of NC_048298.1, from coordinate 167,645,654 downwards.
GTTAGTCAGCCATGGCAGACCTGTGCCAACTGACTTGGCCTTATTTGCCTTTTTCTCAGGCTAAGGGTATGTTTAATTGTGGTGTAGTTGTTCAGGGTTGGGAGGCAGCTTGAGCTCTGAGACCCTCACGCCTTGCAGGGAAATCTTTCCATGTGCAGAGAATGGTCAATATAACAAATACATTGTGATTTATTTTGTATAATTTTTTTCTTTTAGTAGCTAGGTATAGCCCCTTCAGTTACATCTGCTGAACTATATACTCTGTAGATAAAGAGCCAGATCCTCAGGTGGTGTAAATTAGCATCAATCCATTGTTAAGTTACACCAATTTATACCAGTCGAAGATCTGTCCTAAAATTTAGGAAGTTAATGGAGCTTGTTATTTCAATATGAACATGCAAGACGTTGGGTTAGCTGGCTTGTAGAAAAAAACTTTTCCATTTGATTTCAATGTCAACATCAGAATTCTCATGCTTAAAAGTTGTGGAGGGATGAATGCAGTTTTTCTTTAAATTAAGCAAGAAAGGTCTGAAATTTGAATATATAAATAAATAATACACTTCCCCTGAACTTCCCTTGAGAAACTGTGTTGTTCAACTTTTAACAGAATTCCTTCTTAGTATTTTAAAATATTTGTATCAGTCTTTTTCCAACTGCTTTATTTTAACTGTACCTGTACCCCAAAACCAAGTAGAAAAGGGGAGTTTATTTAGCAAGAAGTACTTTAATCAAGCTAACAAGATTAATGAAAATAGGATTGAAATGAAGGGGGAAGGTTCTCTCTCTCTGTTAATCAAACATCCTGTCTGTTGAGAGGGAGCATAGACATTTCCACCCTGGATCAGACTAATATTCCATTTACTCCAATATTCCATCTCTGACTGTACTTCAGACCAGAATTATACATTGAGAAGAGGTTTTTTACTGGACTGAGCTTAATGATGTCCTTCTCTTTTTCCCTCAGTGGTCTCAGTTACTTTGGAGTCCAATGATGTGTGAGTAGTTCCAATTATTCCTTCCAGTGAGCATTACCTCACATCTGGTAATGGTGAATTGCATCTGCCATTTTACTGCCCATACACCTTATTTTGTTAGTGCCCTCAAAATTTTCCTCAGTCTCCACAAGACTTGAATAACCTAAATAATTTAGTGTCAGCTATACATTTTGCCTTTCTGGTCTCTCATTCTTCCCCCTTTTCCAGATCATATATAAATATGTTATGCACCTATCGTAGGACACAACATTGAGGCACCTCACTGTTAACATTTTGCCACACTGAAAACTGAGCATGTACTCGTACTCCATTCCTTAACTCCAATTTTTAATCCATAACAGTACTTTGCCTCTTACCCCATGACAATTTAGGTCTCTTAAAATACTTTTGGGCAGAACTTATTCAAGGCTTTTGGAAATTCCAAATACATTATAATAGATTTTTCTTAAGGCAAACATAATGGCCTACAATTCCTAAGATCATCCCTAGTACCTTTTTTAAAGTTAGATATAACATTTGCATGTTTCTAGTCTTTCAGTAGAGTGGCTGACTATAACCAGAGATTCTATATTGTGGTTTGGGAGAAGCATCACAGAGGCTGATGAGTGTGGCCACCACCCTTATTTAAGAAGAGCACCAACCCACCCTCCAACCCACACACCTAAAACAAAGGCATGTGTGTCTGCCCAGGAATTTGGGTCTATATAAGGCTTTGACTGGACATTGTTTTGGATAAGGGTGTGAGCGTATGTTAGAGGAGCAGGAGACAGCTCAGAGAAAGACAGTCACAGCCTAGACAAGCACACAGTGTGATCCTGGGAGAAGCCTAGCAAGGAGGCTTCTAGGTCTGCTGCTAGCTAAAGAGGCTTGGGGTTGAGAGCAATGAAACTATGTCCTATTGTTTGATTTCTCCTGTGTCCAGGGAAAACAGGATTTTGTACATTTCTTGTAGTAGACAAGATTGCATGAAATATACCAGACTTTATCACCCATTTATCCCCCTAACTGAAACAATGGGCAACATTCCAAATTCTGCTCAACACTCAGTTAAAAGGGACATTATTTTTGTTAATAGTTCAGCCACTTCATTCATGACCATACATCCTATGCAGTGTTATTGTAGACATGTTGGTCCCAGGATATTAAATAGATAAGGTGGGTGAGGAGCTGAAGAAGAGCTCTATGTAAGATTGAAAGCTTGTCTCTCTAACCAACAGAAGCTGGTCCAATAAAAGATATTACCTCACCACACCTTGTCTCTCTAATACATCATCTTTACTACCTTGAAAGAATACAAAACACATCATTTAGCTTCTCCCTTCTACTCTAGCAGATCCAATGATTCTCTGGCAGTCTTTTTTATTTTGGATGTATGTTTGAAATTTTAAATTTTGTTTGTCTAGTTGTTCCTCATAGCCATCTTACTTATTTCTTTATATTGTATTGCACTTAGTTTTTGTTCCTTTCTATTGGTTGCACTAGGCTTCACTTTCTGTTGACTTCAGGTTTCCGTTTTCAGAAGAGTATCCATTTGTCTCAAATTACCTCTTGAACCTTGCCAATTAGCCATAGTGGTGGGGAAGGCAGGTGGCCTTTTTTTGGTTTCTTGTCTGAGTTGTTGTTTGGTTGGTTTCTTTCTCCATTCTTTCCAGCTCCCTTTTTTTGATCAACAGATGCATACCTTCTGGGACTCCATTATGGTAAGCTTAACCTTGCCAAGTCAAAGGATTTAAAATTTCTTACCTTTAGCTTTAGAGTCTTTTTTGCTAGTTTCTTTGGGATTTTTTTTAAAAATCTGTTTAAGTTTCAATGTCACATTGCTGGTTTTTGGTGCAATTCATCCCCCAGGATGTTAAATTTAATTATACTGTGGCAGCATCCACCGCTACAGCCTAGAGATGTTGAAACTTTCACAGGTATTTCCCTAATAATAATGGTTGTTGTTTGTGGTGGTTGTTCATATATTATTTTTATATCTATTTTTCAATCTACAATATTTGATAAGGAATCAGTGGAGTTTGCTTTTAATATGGGCTTCCTGTGAATGACAGCTTTAATGTACTGCAGTGTCTCCAATGAAGGACCAAAGCCCCACAATAAAGTGTCAATAGACATGAACAATAACACTTTTTTTTCTTTCTACATCACCTTCTATTTCTTGTACAGAGCACTAAGTACATTTTATTCCCAAATGAATGCCTAAGCTAAGATTTTTACTAGTAATTAAGAAGTTTGTTAACATCCCTTTCCTTCCCAACCCCACATTCACAGACAGAATGAAATTCTTCCTGTACTGCATAGGATCAATGGGGGGGCAGGGTATATAGTCAGGGCCGGCTCCAGGCACCAGCTGAGGGAGCAGGTGCTTGGGGCGGCATATTGTTCGAGGCGGCATTCTGCCCAATCCTAGGGTGGCACGGCCGCTTTTTTTTTTGTTCCACTCTGGCCACCCTGTAGGGGCAGTCCTCTTCCTTCCCTCCCCGCCGACCGGAGCGGAGCCCTCGCAGCAGGCGGCAGGAGGTGGCGCAGCGGGAGGGGCCACGTGGCAGCGCCCCTGCTGTAGCCCTGGCCATCCCCTTCTCTCTCTCTCCTGCCCGCTCCCTCTCCCCCGCCCCCCAGCCGGTCCCCCTGCACCTGCATTCCGGCTGCCCCCTTTTTTTTTTTGGTTGGGGCAGCCAAAAAGCCAGAGCCGGCCCTGTATGTAGTGGTGCTGACCGTGCATTGAAATATAATTCATTCTTTTCACACTGGACAGGAATGCTTTGGGAGGGCTGGCAGAGATGTGCTCACAGACAGTACACTTTACTGCTCCTTAGAAACAAAGCAGTGTGATACCCAGCAGCCCTGCTAGCTGGCTTAGGATTTGGCTAGGCTCTCTAGCCAATTAACCTTCAGCCTGGAGTGCCAATTCATACAGAAACTAGCCTTCCCCACCCAGCACTCACCTGAACAGGAGGTGGACACCTTCCCCCGCTCTTTGGATGAGGGAGAATAAGCTCCATGCACTCTACATTCTTCCTACTTAAAATACATAGCACAGGGCATGCTTTAACCCATTGTATGCATGAGCAGGTAGGAAGCAATTCAGTACTTTGCCATTTCCATCTCTAGCCCTTCCCTGGGTTCGTTATCCTTGTTAGTACTCTGCTCCTTAAGGCAATGGTTCTCCACCTTTCTTCAGTCCATGTACCACAAAAGAGACCCAGAGGACACTAACCAATTGGTCCTTGATGAACTCTGATGGCATTAGCCTCAGAAATTCATGCTGGGAAATCATTCCACATGCAGAGAATGGTCAATATAACAAATAAGTTGTGATTTATTTTGTATTATTTTTATTTAGTATCTAGATATGGCCCCTTCTGTTAGGTCTGTTGAATTACAGTATGACTCATTTTGCTTTTGTTTTTGGTAACATTTTAGTGTTCTGTAGAATTTTGTTTTCATTACAACAGAGACATTGCTCCAGACTATTTTTCTACTCAACCATTCAGGGCATACTTGTGAACCAATTCGAAAATAGCAGGGGTCCATGTACATTAATGAGGATCAGCCCCATGCAATTATTGCTAGTTTTTGCACTGCAGCTTAACAAGAAGTGCATTGAGCTTAGATGCTGTTTTATTACTTAATAATATAAGAAATAACAAGGTTGAAAAGCAATAGCACAAAGGGAGCACATTAAATGTGACCAAACTACTAATTCTGCTATAACCTTCCAAAGTGCCTTAAGGGCCATTTATTAAAAATAAAAAATAAATTGTTTCTGCCATTGTATAAATCCCAAAATATTCCAGGTCTTGAGGGCAGCATTTTGAAGGGAAAATATTAAATGTGTCAGAGGCAAAATTTGCTTAGTAGGAGTCTTTGGATTTCATTTAGTGATAACACCAATTCATGTGCCCCTTTCAAATTACAATAATATACACACAGTTTAAAGTCCAAACTGGATATCATAACAGATAATGCCTGTGTTACATCAAAACACAGTTTCTAGACATACTCCATTTTGAAATCACTTTGTTTATTGCAGAGAGTGATAGTTCAAATTGCCAAAGGAGAAGAGAGGACATTCTTTATGGAAAAGCATCATACTTTTAGCTCCCTGCTGCCTCCTAAACCACCATCTTAATAAGAGGCATTTCTTGGGATGCTTGAATTAAAAATTATATTCAAAATTAATATTTTTGATTGAAATCTGAATTCCTAAGACACCCGCTGATGACATTTTACTGCTGAAAACTGATCACTTGCACCCCTGGCATTAAGAAAGCCTTGTATTAGAAGTTATAAGCCAGATTCTGGTCTCATTTAAACCGATGTAATTGCAAAGTAGCATCATCATAATCGGTTGAGTTTTACACCAAGAGTAGAATGTGGCCTTAAATATTAATGTTGTCCTGCTTTAATATTGAGTTCATAGCCATGAAATATGTATTGTTTGAACAGTACACAGGCACTAGAGTGATGAGCACCATACAAGTAACTATAAACAAACAATAATTGAACCGTGCATTTTATTGAAATATTAAACAGTAGCAGTCTTCTGATGCACACAGATTGTGGTACAAACAACCATTCAGCCACATTTCTTGTTAGCAGCCTCATACTTACTCTTATGTTATTTGTATTCTGCTAGCACATAGAGGGCTCAGTTGAGATCGGAACCACATTGAGTTAGGCGCTGTACATACACATAGTAAGTGACAGTGCCTGTCCTGAAGATGTCTAAATAGACAAGACAGACAAAAAGAATTATTATCCATATTTTACAAATGGGAAATTGGGACATGGTGAGACTAAATGACTTCTCCAAGGTCATGCAGAAAGTCGGTGTCAGAGCTGGCAGCTGGACTCTGCTCTCCAGAATCCCAATCCAGTGCCCTAAGCACAAGACCAAACTCAGTCTGTTGCAATGAGCACAATGTCCATTGCTTCTCCTAAATGTAGGAAAATTCTCCAGGCTTTGGTAAAGTCAGGATGGACTTCCACAAAGAACGGTCTTTTCTTAAATGTGGCAGCCCTTTGCTTCTACAGTCTGTAGAATTAAAGTGTCCAATATTTAAAAAGAAAATACTGATAATGAAATTAGGGAAGTACTTTTCTATTTACTGAAGATGTCTGTGTTTAAGACTGACCTTGCTCCTGCTCAGCCTTCTGTCTCTTACTACTTGATCCTGCTGTGAAAATGTTCTGCTGCATTTGTGACATCATTTTCATGACTGCAATGCATGCATAAGATTAAGACTTCACTAAAGGAACAAGCAGAAAACAAATGGGGAGGTTAGGCTGTGAGCAGTGCTGCTAGTTGAAAACACAAATCTTCAAACAGCAGCAAATAGAACATCAGCATTACAGACCAAGGATGTTTCTTGAGCTGTAAATGCTCTTTCTCAAGCTTGCTCCACTGTGAAAGTTCCTCTTATCGTCACGCACAGAAGCACACAGAGCCAGAAGTATCTTAGCCAGTGAATCCGTGCCAATGAGCCTGTGTTTTGTTGTTTGTTTGTTTTTTTTTAATTTAAGAGAACAAAAGTAAGTAGTGCTGTTTTATGGGAGACAAAGGATCCCAGAGTACACGTCTTTGTCAGTGCCCCTTCTAGTTTGATGCCTCATTTGTCTTCTCAGCTTTATCAATGGAGAGACACCTGATCTTTTGCATCTAACAGCTCATAGAGGAGCCTTAGCAAGTGCCCTGGCTCTCTATTATGCTCCCAACACTCACCTGCTGGATGGCCATACTCCCAGAGAACCTGATATGGGTATTGAGGCCTGCACACTCGGAGATTCTCTGCATAGAAAGGGAGGATTTTCAGTGACAAGCTGAGCATTCTGGCCAAGAAGAATGGCAGCTGGATATGGGGGCAGTACAAATGCCCGAGCAGGGCATAAGGCAGGCACAGTAGCTAATTGCAGCACTTGGGATGACTGGCAAGCAGAAGAGGCAAAAACTAAAGTCAGATATTCCAGATACTTATCCTTATGCTGAAGGGTCCACACTCCCAGAGTACTTCTACAGCCTAAAACAGCAGCTATGGGACCAGGGCCTGAACAAAGTAAAGGCTGTGGGGGAGGGAGGGGGTGGTGGCGGTAATAGGGAGAGACCATAAACACAGGTAGCTGGAGGATATTTAAGACATGGAATGACCAAAGGGAGAAGAAGAAGATGGCACAATGTCTGACAGACCTTCAAGGAACAGTGTTCAACTAGCCAGGGACAGGAATTGAGGCAAACCCCACCACATTTTAAGCTGAAAGAATATAAACTAACAATCCATGTCAATATTACATCTGTGAGGCACACAGATACTACAGTGATTGGAGCCAATTGAAGCTGGCTAAACAATTTCAAAATGTTTTGATGGGAAAAATATGGCATACATTTTCCACTAAAACTCTTCCCATTTTCCTATCAGATCTAGTGCTAAGATAAGACCCTAGATGCACCCTAGATATTGGTGTTGGTTTAATCAGTGTCATATACAAGGAAGGACGCTGGCCATTTTAAAATGCTCAGACTTCAAGCTCACATGGGCCCCCCAGATTGCTTATGTGACGGTGCTGCCAGTAGAAATGCCATGCTAGTTTCAAATGTTGTTAAAAACCTAAGTACATTAGGGAAATTGAGGGGTGGGGGGAGAGAAATCAGCAAATTGAAAAAGGGTAGGAAAAAACACTGAAAGGTGTTGGTTTCTAATAGGGCAAAACAAACAGTAGAAAGGATTTTTTTTTTAAATAAAATCAATGTTTTCAAAATTGCAAGAGATTAAAAAGGACAAAATGGTTAAAATGCTGGAGATTCTGATTCTTTTATTGCTCAATGTGTATTATTTCACATGCTTTTAAATAGAAACTACAAGCACTGTAAATAGTAGCACTGCATCCTGTGCTGAAATATTAGGCCCTAATCCTGCAATGACTTCATATGGGCAGTGCCCAGCACCCACACAGCAGTACTGCTGCTCAGTGACTCTCCAGCAGTGGTTTTAGCTCAGTCTTGCAAAACTGGAACCACAGGGGGCCTCTGAGCTCTAGCCAGGGTATCTCAGGAAAGAGAGAGACAATTTACTCCTCCCACCTATGTAGAACATTTTTTAGAAAAAATGTTATTCTACTTGTAAATTTGCACTCTCAAGGCCGCATTAAGGGTTAGATTGTGCTTTGAGGGACGTCACTGAGCAAGGGGTAGTGCATAAGCTATGTTGCCCCAGGAGGCCTTATATACCCAAGACTGGTCTCAAGTTTAATTTGGTGGAGGAAAGGGACACATTAGACCCCAGCTACAATCTTAACATGGATCTGTCTGATAGTTGCCCAGATTGAAGGTAGGAATCCTGCAATGACTTCAAATTTATTCTTTTGTGGCTGGGGAGAGGTCAAACGTTCTAAAATAAATGTCTCTACAACTATTTCTATAGATATTGCTTTGCCTTGCTTAGCAACTGTACTCCCAGGAAACCTTTCTTCCTCTTTCTTCAAGACAGAGAGAACACCACTGTCATAATGCTGTGATAAATCAGGATGTTGGTCCTGTCTATGCTGAACTTAAATTGCAGGCCTACGAAAAGCCACACTGATGTATTTGATGGTTATAGTGAGTTAGTGCACCACTCTTCCACCTCCAGAAACTGCAGGGTATAGTCCTAGTTTTCAGTTACAAGTTAAATAAGAACAGTGGATTGATCCTCATCTAATCTAAGTCACAGGACCCAATTCTCCGTAACTACCTTAACTTCAATAGAGTTCCGCCAAAATTACAGTGGTATAAGTGTGAGGCAAATAAGGCCCACGGAATTTAACAGAAATGTCAACCTTTTCTCAAAAGGCATATAAAAGTGTGATATTAGCCAGAATATTTTGGAAAAAAGCTCCCAAGAACTCTTCAAGTCTTTAATGTTCAAATTCACTAAAGGTATAAACAGGCATATAATTAACTTCAGGTGTTGCATCATTTTATACCAATGGTAAATTTAGCCCTAAAAATTAGCAACTCATTTAGATAAGTAATAAGGGAAGATATGAACCTGCTGAAGACACATGTGAATATGGCATTGTCTAGCTCTCTCACCAGAAGCTAATGAAGTTTACTCCTGAGGGAATTCTGTGCCACTGTGCATGCACAGCATTCATGTCCCCTGCAGATTTATTTGCTTCCCCACAGAAAAATGACTTTCTGAGGGGGAAGCAAAGGGAAGCCACAAGAGTGGTCATGTGACCCTCTCCAGCAGTATGTTTTGGTGTCTAGGGCAGCCAGCAGAGGTAAATCACTGTGGGGCAGGGGGTGGAACTAGGGAAGACCCGGCTAGTGGTTCCAACCCTGCACTGGACTCAGCTGCTAGTCCCAGCTGGGCTGGGGAGGACTTTCTCTTCCCCTGCACCGCATCCAGTGCTGGATCGGACCCAACCCCAGATTTCTCCTCCAGCTGCAGGAAGCTCTGCAACCTCCCTCGCCTCCCACTTTTTGCACCCATCGCCTCTTAGCTTCAGGGGGAGGGATCTCTGTACAGGGAGCTGCTCTCCCATCTGCCCAGCCCCCGTGCATCCAGAACCCCTCATATCCAGAACCTCTTGCTGAGCATCTTCCCCCAGCACTCAGAACCACCCCCTAAATAGCCACATTCCCCCTGCACCTGGACCACCCCAATGAGTTGGTTTGAGCATTGGCCTGCTAAACCCAGGGTTGTAAGTTCAATCCTTGGGGGGGTCATTTAGGGATCTGGGGCAAAAATCTTTGAGCAGGGGGTTGGACTAGATGACATCCTAAGATCCCTTCCAACCCTGATATTCTATGATTCTATGAGTCTCCCAGATCCCCACCCCACCAATCCCCAACCAGCTGCACCGGGATCCCCAGCCTCACTGAACCCCACTTCCCTAGCATCTGGACCCCCACACCCTGAACCTCCTGCTGAGCTCTATCCCCCCCAAGAAGATTCCCCCCTCCCCCGCTGAGCTCCAACCACCTTCACCTGGACCCCCATGCAGAGTCCCATTACTGTTGCAACCCAGATCCCCCAACAAACCCCTGTGCATCCAGATTTCCCCCTGCACCTGAATTCCCCACACCCAGATTGTCCCACTCAGAACCCTCTCAACCCACACGTGGCTCCACTCCACACTTGGATCTAAGTCTGCCTGCCCACATTTGGTACACATGTGATAGAGGGGCAGGGTTCTGGGGTTTTTCTGTGGCAGGCCCAGTCCTTACACTGCATCAGGGTTCAAGGCAGCCTCACCACTGAGTTTGTGTCCCAGGGGGAACTGCATAGTGATCTCCCACCTCTGTGCAACCAGTGGCCTGTGCTCTCCAATGCCATGTTGGAGCCAGCACATTTATTTGACAAATAAAATTTGCCAAATTTTAAAATATTGTGTGCAGAATTTTTTGGCATGGACTGCCCACAGGAGTAGAAGTTATTACAAGTTTACAGCTGAAGAGCAGAATTTGCCCCTTGACTTTAATGCAAAATTAATTCCAGTTCCATTTGACAAATAGCACCATGTCTATTATACTGGGAAGTTTGTTGCAGTCCATGTTATGCAATTTATGAAAACAGGTTGAAAACTTTAGATGCTTAAATTTATTTAAAATGTATTTATGCTAAAATGTCTAGCCATAAAAAAAAGTATTTCAATTGAACAGACTAAAAACTGTTGGCTTTATTTGGCATGTAGGTTTAAGCTAAGCCTTCTCTTATGGGTTTTCTGTATTGACAATGTGGAATTTAACTGGAAAGGACTATCCCTATAAGCTACAGTAAAGTGTGTGTGTTTTTGAAACACAGTGTGAGTATGAACTGTTTTTCGATTTCTTCCAATTAACCTTATATCAAGAGACCTAGTCACAAGCTTCAATACATTACATGAGGTTTGTGATTGTAATAGGATAAAATAAGATGGCAGCAGCGTACAAGTATAGTTATATTGTTATAAACCAATTGGGATGACTTCTGTGTCAGATCAGCTGGGTAAAGCAATCTAACATCACCAGGACTAATAGGGTGGAATGCAGGGCAATTGTGTCTTGTGTTTCTTTGTAGGATGAATGATTGTTCCACACTGAATCTTTGCATGCAGCATGAAGGTTGCTGACACAATCAATCTGTTCCCTACAAATTATATATATATATATATATATATAAAATAAATTAGATATATATAAAGTTCAAAGATTCTTTGTGAATAATATACCATTTTCTTAAAATATTTCCCAGTATCAAGTAATGTGGTCACAGAACGGGAATCCAGCTGGTTTTAACATAAAAAAAGATGACAAGGGTTCAGCATACCAGTAGGAAGCATAGAAATGATTCATTTTTTCCTGAAACTAACTTGATTAAAGTCAATGATCTCAGATACAATTAAGATAAGAAGTTGGGAATTTGGTTAGCAATAATTTTTATAAGGAGATGATTCTTCTAAAGGACTGAATAACCATAATAATGACAGATAAAAAAAGGCTTGATTATTAACTATTATTATTTTATTTGGTGATAAGATAGATCGCTGTAGGATCATGAAGCAGGAAAAAGGATTTTTTTTAAGTCTTTCCATGGAAAAATTAAAATATTTTAAAGAAATATACACTTGCCTTACCTATTGCCACTGCATGATCTGGCTTTCATTTATATATAAAAAAATTGTCATTAACTAAATAAACACTTCTCTTGCTTTTGCATGTCATCATTAAACACCTTTAGCTATTATATGATAGGACTATTGGCATGATTTTCACCTCTCAGGTAAGCGTGCATTTGGCATGCACACATAAGCATGTGTATGTGAGCATCCCTGAATTGTACATTTATCTGGGCTACGCATATATGCAACCCGAGACCTATACTATGTGGCCAGATTTGTGCATGCAGAAAAGGACATCTTTTGCAGTTGCTTGGAGTAATAATTTTGCCATGTGGTTGGATGGTAGCAGAGTGAAAAGCCAAGGGAAAGGAGAACTCAAAGGTCCTTTGGTAATATGGTCCCACTTTTAGACTATCCTCCATGACCCCCTGCACGTCCTTGCACCCAAGGGCTGCCTCCTGAAGGGAGGAAAGGTGTCAGCACCAGCTTGTATGCAAAGGAACCAGCAACAGCAGCTGAGGAACAAGAGCAGTAACAGATGTACACTCTTGTTGTTGAGGAAGACTAGGCAACGATCCACCTGAAAGCAGTGGCTGGGCATTCTAATGCATAGCCTTTTCTGTTAGAAGTAGTAGCAGGGTGTGATAGACTAAGGTCACTTGACTGAATAGATATGTCCCATCACAAGGTGATCACAGTTCAGAGGGAGACGGCTGTAGTCGCTCTTCAAGAGTAGGCCATGGTTCAATTGGTATTGATGGTCCAGACTGCTCTACAGTTAGTTGAATTGTCAAAGACACCTGACCAGAAACAGGTGCAGTTTGCTTCTGTTGCATAATATGTTAGTGCTGAAGTGTGGGATGCCCATATTTTCAGTGGCATGGAGTTCTGCTGCCATGAGTGAGGCAGAAGAAGCATGCGTTGACTCATCCTCAGCCCCTCTACTAACAAGAATTTCCTCTTTGCTTTGGCAGTGGACCCCCCCCCCCCAAGCACCCATGTAGTTTGCCAATCCTCAAGCCACATTATTGTGACACCCTCACCTCTGGCCTTTGTTGTCCCAAAACTTCCCAGTGAAAGTCTATAGAGAGTTCCCCATGGAGGATCTGAACAACAGGGGCCAGAGAAAGGGAAACATATGATTTTGAAAAGTAATTGAGATACCACAAATGTTGATGGAGGTGGTTGCTGGCAGTAATGAGAATTATATCTAGATATTTTAATAGTTTTTTCCAGAATTCTCTAGATTTTTGCCAGTTCTAGGAAAATAAATGTGAAGAATTTTATTGGAATATGGTGGGGGGGTACATTATTTGTGGAATTTTGTGGCTATATTGCGGTGCTACCAAAAAGGCTAAGGTGAGCCAACTAAATTAATATGTAGTGATGTAAAGTGCCTTAAAGTAAACATACAGTTTTTTTTTTAAGCTTTGCCATAGTTTTAGCTCCTACATTATGACATCCCTGTGGCACAGTACTTGTAACTAGCAAACACAGCAGTCAAAGAGTTATGCAGAAAGTGTTCTTAACTTGAAGGCAAAAATCTGTAAGACTGTTTCTCAAGATATTAAAAAAAAAAAAAAAAAAAAAAAATCACAGCTTTACAAAATCTACCTCACATCAGCAATGAGCCAGGTACATAACTTTAGACTATGTCAATTCATGTTGTATATGTCCCAAAAATTAACACTGTCCTCATGTTCCAGATTACTGAAAACCACAAGTATGGAGGAGGGAGAAAAGAGGGAATTCAACTCCTGACAAAGATAATTGAAAGAAATAATAGCATAATTTATTAACACGAAGACAGTAATTAACACGTTCATTTATTTAAAAAGAAGCTCTGAATAATGATGGAAGCTTTGAAAGTTACTCAGTTTCTAGACACCTTCTCTTTCCCTGAGTTCTATTTCTGGCAGGAAAGTGACGCTACATAAAAAGAGGAAGGTCATGTACCTGCATAATGGGGCAAACACTACCTCTTCCTCTGTAGGTGTAGAGGCTGATCTCTTGCAGCAGAACCGATGTCAGTGTTCCCCTTTCTCTCCTTCCCTCACTCACCTTATTTCCATGAGAAGTGAAGGAGATAGAGAGGGAAGTAGAGAAGAAAATCAAAAATATTGTGATTTTATTTGAAAACAAATTTTTTTCCTTTTAGTTAAATGAAAATTTGGGGGAAATGACATTTTGTGTGTTCTAAGAGCTATCCGCTAAAATAACTCTGAAGAAAAACAGTTCAACCAGCTGGATGTGCAGGTACAGTTCACCTTTTTATAATAGTCAAAGTATTTTCTGAACAACATAGGATACAGTTTATGATATATTTCTTCTCCTTGCTCATCCATCCTTAAGATATAAAGTCACCAAAAAACCTAAAGAGAAAATAATCTTCCTTAACTGCCCTAATTCAGCAAAGCACTTAAGCATATTTTGACACTGGCAGACCAGGTACAGCTCATGCCAAGGCACCTAGGCCTCAGTGAACACTGACAAATGCATAGCTAACAGCCAGTCTGGCTCACCTGTGTGTTAGCATTGTTAAAATAGATGGTGAAGGTTATAAGAATGTGTTTAGTGTTTTGACTTGATGAAATACTTATAGGATGCTGCATGTATTGATCTCACTTATAACATCTGTAGCCCATGGTATAAAGTTATATGGAGTATTTGCATGGTAAACCTCTATAATTGATTAACTCAAAGAGGAAAGAAGCATTAGTTACTGTAAAGTACTGGGCCATTGTGAAACATCCAAGAACAAAAACTTTGTTGATTGTTATACACACACACACACACACACAAACACACACACACACAAACACACACACACCATGAAGAGGAAACAGGCACTGACACTTGTTCCATTAGTCTGAACTCTGGGGGAAGGAATCAAATTCCCTGATCAGAAGGGGGGCGTTAGCCCTAAAGGGCATATAAGCTTGCATATTATAGCAGCTTCCACTACCTTTTGAAACGTGAGACTGTAACTCATTTTTGTGTGTATGTTTATCTGCTGTAACCTTGTAAATAACTCCTATTTCTTTTCTCTAGTTAATACATCTTTAGAGATACAAGGAGGGTGAGGTAATATCTTTTATGAGACCAATGTCTGTTGGTACGAGAGACAAGCATTTGAGCAGAAACATGTTCAGACCCAAAGAAGAGCTCAGAGTAAGCTTGAAAGCTTGTCTCTCATACCAATAGAAGTTTCTCCCATAAAAGATATTACCTCATCCACCTTGTCTCTCTAATATCCTGGGACTGACACAGCTACAACTACACTGCACACAATAAATCTTTAGTTAGTTAATTATAGGATTGGCCACAGGTATTGTCTTTTGTGAGAAAGCTAATATACAATTGACCTGGGGTAAGTGACTGGTCTTTTGGGATTGGGAGTGGCCTGAATATTGATGTGCTTTTTGGTGTAAGGGACGATCACTCACAAAGACAAACTAGGTGGCAAGATATAGACCAGAGTACTGAAGGTGACTAGCCATAACTCCATGTTAAGGCTGTTTTAGTGTTTGTGGAGTTCACACTTGATACTTGGTTGGTGAAATCTAAGTATAGAATGCACAACCAGTATGGGGTCTGTGCCCTATGTCTTAACAGTCTGCCCTGAGGTTGGCACTCACTGTTGTGAGTGACTTTAGACAGCTTGAAACACACACATAACTTTAAACCATTGGAAAACATCTGAGTGCAGTCTCAAAGGTTCTTAAGCATCTCTTGACTAGATAGTTTTCTATTAATACTAACATGTGCAATCTTCGTGAAGTACAATACCGTTTATGGAAAACAACTCCTTTTAAAGTTCTCATCTATCTCTCTTCTGTGTGTTCAGATTAACTCTTATGTAATGGAAACAGTGTCTTTTTGCACTCATGATCTGCCCACCTTAATATACCTTCAATTACGGGATGATAGCTAATATGTTTAGTTTTGTGTCTCTGCAGAAAAACAAATGTAATAAGGTAAGAATTTGTTGCTGACCTGAAGTTGCTTTATTTGTTGTTTAAAGAGTCTGTTTAAACATAACATAATTAGGACCAGATCCTTTTCTCATATTTGCTGCAAGTATTGGCAATACAATGTTCAACATTACAAAAGCCAAAATTTACCAGCATAAATGGTAAATTGTTAAGGCACTTGGACTCTGGAGATCTGAATTCAATTCCCTTCTCCGTCACAGATTTCCTGTATGACCTTAGATACTTAAGGCCAGATTTTAAAATGTATTAAAGTGCCAGAAAATTCTGATAGGTTCCTAGTAGATTTTTCAAAGCACCTAAGCAGGTTGGTCATGTAACTCCCATTGATATCAAAGGCTGATTTTAGGTTAAGTGTCTAACTCCAACTGATTTCAGGCACCTAAATAATATTTTTATTCTGGCCCTTTGTAATCTGAGCCTTATCTGAAAAACAGGAATAATAAAGCATTCCTACCTACAGGAGTATAATGACATTAAATTCATTAATGATTGTAAAGTGCAGATACTAGGTGATGGGAGTCAGAAGTACTGAGCTATCTCAGATAAATGGTATCATAACTATCACAATTATTTCATAGAAATGAAGGACTGGCAGGGACCTTGAGAGTTTTTCTAGTCCATGCCCCCCATGCTGAGACGGGACCAAGTATACCTAGATCATCCCTGACCAAAAGTTGTTTAATCTGTTATTAAAAACTCCCAGTGATGGGGATTCCACAACATCCTTTGATAAACCTGTTCCATGTCTTAACTATCCTTATAGTTAGAGAGACATGGTGAGTGAGGCAATGTATTTTATTGATCCAAATTCTGTTGGTGGAAGAGACAAGCTTTCAGCCTCCACAGAGCTCTTCTTTAGCTCTTTTCTCCTGGTAAAGATAACCAGAGTGTCACAGCTGAATGTGCTGAAAGATAACCTGAGTGTCAGAATGTCACAGATAAGGTGGGACAGATGTTTAAGCATAAGGGGTTAACACATGTTGCAACCACTTAAAATAAAGTGGGCAAATAACACCTCTGCAGTCATAGGAAAAAGAATTCTTATACCCTTAAATTTAGAAAAGTTTTTCCTTCCTGCAGATGAAGCCCATTACTTCTTGTCCTGTCTTTAGTGGACATGGGGAACCAGTGATCACCATCCTTTTTATAAGATCCCTTAAGGTATTTGAAGACTGTTACTAAGTTCCCCCTTCAGTCTTCTTTTTCTCAAGAATATCTTCTATTTTCCTATCTCTTTCTTAGAGTGTGATGCCAAGAACTGGACATAGTATTCCAGCTGAGGGCTCATCAGTGCTGAATAGAGCAGCACAATTACTTCTCATGTCTTATATGCAACTCCTTTAATACACCTCAGAATGAAATTAGCCTTTTATTATTGTTGTTGTTGTTGCAGCTGCAACACTTTGTTGACTCATATACAACTTTTAATTTACGATAATGCACAGATCCTTTTCAGCCGTACTGCTGCCTGGCCAGTTATTTCCCATTTTGTAGATGGGCAATTCATTTTTCCTGTCTAAGTGATGTACTTTGCACCTATCTTTATTGAATTTCATCTTGTTGAATTCAGACCAGTTCTCACACTTATCAAAGTCACTTTGAATTCTAATCCTAACCTCCGAAGTGGTTGGCGTGATCCACAGATTATATAAGCATACTCTCCACCCCGTTATCCAGTTATTGATCAAAATGTTGCCTAGTGCCAGACATAGGAAACACCCTTCTAGGGTCCCAGTAGATACGCCCTCCCAATGTGACAATGAACCATTCATACGCTGAATATGGTTTTTCAACCAGGTGGGCACCCATCTGGATCACATTTCCCTAGATTGCTCATGAGAATGCCATTTGAGACTGTGCCAAAAGCCTTACTAAAAATCAAGACACATCATGTCTACTGCTTTCCCTCTATCCACTAGGCCAGTAATGTATTAATATTCTAAATACAGGGAAATATTGCTTTATCTCAAATATTACTATGCAGTATCTGTTGGAAAATGACTTTTTAATGGCAACCATTGTACAACCATTTGTTCTATGATATAACATGAAACCAACAATACCAGTAAGTTACAAATCACTATTTTCTTTTTTATATATATACTATTGGCAGGAACGTTCACGAAATGTACATATGTTTTACATAAATGTAAAGGTAAAATAAAAGCTATTTTAATCCATTCAAATAAGAAAAAGAACGGGGGCTCCTACTCCCCTTTCCAATGTAGCATGTTCAGTTTCTGATGAAAAAATGACACTTATTCCTCAGCTGACGTTTGGGACATCAAAAATGTATTGCTGTGGAGATTAACATGTTCCAAACAGGGGATCATGAATTTAAGTGAAGAATTAACAGCAAGAAATAAGTGTTAATAAATATCTGTCCTGTGTAATGTCTTAGGTAATTAAAAGTGACAGGAAAAATAACACAGTATATAGCATTGGGAATTGTTTGATGTGATGTTTGTTGTAATTTTTTATTTTGCTGTTTGTTTTTCCCCAGATGTTCTCAACCATTTAACCCTTACAAAACAATGATATATTTATAACCTGCCTGCTAAATGCCATGTTGGATGGAGGTGGAAGTACTATACAATAATAGTTTTCAGAAAAGGTGCCATCCTCAGATAGAACAGGAAGAACCAGTTATATGTTACACTTTCTTCTAGCACACCTCAGAATTCTACTTCTAATTACACTTCAAACTAGTTCATTTATTTATACATGCAAACTCTTCCACAGAGGTGGCTGCATATGGTCCGTTTCAGACTCCTGCATCCACTGCATCACATACAGAAGAATCCCAATTTTATGACCAGTCATATGAACAACCAGTTATATGAAACATTTTTCTGTCACCAAAGTCATCTCTCTGCCACTGAATGTAACTTCCATCCTTCAGCCAACATTCAAGCAGCTGTACACATTTGAAAAGTCAGAGATTTGGCGGGCAAAGAGATACATTTCTCTCAAACAAACAAAAACCCCTCAAGCACTGTATACATTCATTCTGTACACTATCACTGAAGGATTAATACATTAACTTATGCACCAGACCTTTTCTAATCTTGAAGTTTTCAATATCATGAATTTATCAATCCCATTTTAGTTCGTAATATAGAGGATCTACTGTACAACATATGGGAGGAAGCTGTGGAACCACCAGTCTCTAGAGGATGGAAGTTTTAGGCACAGGAAAAAGAGGATAGCCTCATGTTTGGGTGCATAGGGGCCGACTTCCCCTCTTTTCCCTGGGTGCTCGACCCTACTCCACTCCTTCCATGAGAATCTGCCCCCGTCCCACTCCGCCTCTTCCCACCCCTGTCCTGCCCCCCATTCCAACCCCTTCCTCAAAGTCCCCACCCCAACTCCACTCCCTCCGTGCCCCTATTTCAACTTCTTCCCCAAATCCCCGCCCCAGCCCTGCCTCTTCCCCTCTTCCTTCCCTGAGCGTGCCACGCTCCCACTCCTTCCCCTCCCTCCAGGAGTATGCTAACGCTGCCAAAAGCGCTGGGAGGTAGGTGAAGGAGAGGGCACACAGCGTGCTCGCGGGGGAGGAGGGGGAGGTGGGGGGAGGGGTGAGGTGCACTCGGCTCTAAGAGGCTGTTTTGCCTGCCAGAGATTGCCAAAATGTAGCAGTACTCCAGCCATGCCTCTGACACAATCTCTGCACCAGAGGTTGATGTAGAACCAGCTATCCCAGCTTTACACCAGCTGGTGATTCTTCTTCCATGAAGGAATCTCCAGGTAGTCGACAACAGCAGCTTTCCAACTACTATGCACCGCCAAATCACTGCAAGACAGCTGGGAAGGGGTGGCTAGAATCTAACCCTAAAAATCTATTTTTTATTTTGGTCTAATGTAACAAGAATCCACTTTATAGAACAACAACAGTTGGGAAAAATGCATCTTTGTTTATGAGGATCAGTGTCTCACTTGGTCAGTTCCCTCTAGACAAAAATGGTTCCCAGCTGGAACTTCTCCACCAGAAATAATCAGGAAAAAATCTCAAATCCTAGATTTGACTTTAAAGTTTCTCTCTTGCTGAAGACTTTTGTCTGCATGTTAGCTGTAGCACTGGCTATGCAAATAGAAAAGGTCTGATTGATAAGCTTTGACTTATCAATTGTGCAAAGGGACCAATTATAATATATTATTAGGATGTACCTTTGTCCCTGTAGATGTTGAGACTAGAGCCGCAGTAAGTCATATGTTATGACAAGTATTCTTCGGGGCTTGGGTTAGGCGCTTGAAAGTTGTTGAAATAAAATATAAATAGGGAGACATGATGTGATATAATGCAGAAATCCCTAAAACTGTGTCACTAATGTCTTGTCTATGCAAACAATTTGTCCATGGCAAGCCGGGCTGTGAATAAACCCTGCACTAGCCTGCTGGGGACTAACTGTCTACGTGCACCCTGCTGACACACATTAACAGTCTGTTGATGCCCTTTGATCTAGTTCTATTTCAGAGAGGATAAGCCCCAGGTTTACTAACAGCTAATGGGGGTTCTGCTTTGGAAGATGAAGCAGTGGTGGAATGAAAAATTCTTTTTGGAGGAGGCAGAACATGTTTTTTTAGGGGGAAAAAAAGAAGATCTGTAATTCAGCTGTAGCCATTTCACAAGTCAGATATTTAGAAGGGTTTCCCCCAAAATAGTCATTTTCACATCAGACATGGACATTCCTACAATCATTTTCATTTAAAGTACATCTCCCAAAGGACACAAGTGCTCTCAAAGTTTTATATTCATTTTGTATTAAAGAAAATAAAATAAAATCCTCAGATACTCAGTTAAGATTTTCATTTGAAGACAGTTCCATAAAATTGACCCATTTTCACACTTGAAAAATGTGTTTTGAAATAATCAATTGCATTGTAAGTTTTTCACACATTTCTAGCTGGATTGCATTGCTCATGCCACATGTACAGTATGCTGCCTACATGACAAATATGGTATCGGTCTATGTAGGCAGTTATAAATATATTCACTTTTGATAACTTTATGCTCCAACTATTAACAGCTCATTTTACAATTATCTCTCTGGTTCATTGTGTTGCCCCAGCTCTGCAGACATGGCTTCAGAATTTCTGGGCAATCTTGAAAATGAGAACAAGTATCCCTGACCTCAAGAGGACACTGGAACAAGTCCAACAAAGTATGGATTCCTGTCCTGGATTGTGTAGTGTGCAAAGAAGATAAAACCTTCTAAATGTGCAACAGTGAATGAAACTAAAGAGCTTCTCTAGTAGTCAAATAACACAAACTTGCTAGGTCTATTAGATACACAATCACTGTGTGCCCAATTCAACAGTCCATCTCTATTCAGCAAAGCACTTAAGGTCCAGCCCCAACATGTGCTTAAGCTAGACTTAAACCTATGCATAACGACTTTGCTGAACTGGACCCTATAAAAAGTATTCTGTGTAAGCTCAAAAGCTTGTCTCTCTTATCAACAGAAGTTGGCCCAATAAAAGATATTACCTCACTCAACTCGTCTTTCTAATATCTTGGGACCAACACGGCTACAACACTCCGTACAACGATTTTTATTGGATTGTTTGTCACGTACTGAGACTCAGCTGAGAAACATCTGTTAAATGCGCTTTTTAGGGCTGTATTTGGTATGTTGTACAAATTGTTTACAAGATGAGAGAAAAGGATGGTGTTTGGGCTGCCCTGGATAAGGTGCATGTTTACCTTCCCAGTAACACTTCCCAGAACCCAATTGCTTGTTTATCATAAAAGTTTTAAAGTGATTTTAAGTCACTCATCATCAAAGACAAACCTTGAAGTTGGATGTCCTGAATTTTCTCTTCACCTACAATTTGATCATGATTGAATTTGTTGTTAAGGAAAATTGCACAAGTAGATATAGCACAATCTTTTATTGGAAACTGGTTGTAGACTGAGTATAAGATTATCTCACTTGCCTTATCATTTTTGGTATCTTTTTATTCCCTTATCAATGTAACCACTATGTTTTATTGTAGATGCTAATGTTAAAAATAAATAAATAACGTCCAGTGCTGCTGATGTAAACTGAGATCTGACCTGAGGTGTCATATTCTCTTCTTTAGAAGACACTATCATCTGTTACTCTTTACAGAAAAAAAAATTATGCTGACATTTGGTAAACAAAATAAGCTGACTAAGATGATACATGTGCCGCATGCTTTATGCAGAGACCCTTCAAGGCTATTATCTGATGAACATTTATGAAAACGATATTACAATACACTGCTGTTATTTTACCATTTTACTGTGAATATTTGTGTATGGCAAAGATGGGGAGGCCTGCACACAGTATAAAGCTGACATGTTGGCATCACTAAAGAGAGGTGACTAGTCACTTTTGAAAGGTCATTCTCCAAAGGAAATTATTTTTCACTGTTATCTTTAATACAATTGTTTAGTTTTCAGTCTTTCAGAAGACATTCAGATTTCAATGTAATCACAATAGTGCATTCCATTAACTATAAAAAGATTAAGAATGACCTTTCATCAGGCAAAGCACATAATGGGACTAGCAGCGTTATGCATTTATTTTCAATTATATCTAAAATTTAGCCTTTCTATGCCCCCATTTTCAATTTACCTACCACACAAAATAGGCATTTGAAAACCTGTGGCTACTAAGGAAGTTGGAATGTTTAATAATAAAAAGATAGATGCACAAAGAAAGCATTGTTTAAATACACAATAGAAGTTAAAAGGTGACACCACAGCAGGGAAGGTATAACTTTTTAAAAATACATATCTATTAGCTCTCATTGCTAGAGTATCTGGACACCTGTCATGAAAATATTCATATAGAGCCCAGTTCTGCTACTCTTACACTGGGTAGTACCGTATTCTACAAGTAGTCCCATTAGCACAGCACTTAAAGGAAGTGACCCTCTGAGCAAAAATTGCAGGGCACCATGTTCTACCCAAGGGACGGCTCCGATGCCTATTGAAGTCAATGGGAATCTTTCCATTAACTTCAGCAGGCGTTGAATGGTAGAGCTGGGTGAATTTTTTTAGATGAATAGGTTTTTCACCCAAAAAAAAAAAATGCATTTTCAGGTAGACCAAGCCTATTTGCAAATTCAGAACGAAATTTGCAAAGAGTTTTGTGGGGCAGAAGGGAGGACACAGTTTCAACATTTTCTAAAGAAAGCATTTCCATTTTAAAATGAGGTTGTTTCAATATTTAGCTAGATTTGTTAGAAATCAAAAAAATGTAAAACAGAAGGAAATTTATCAACACCAAAAAAAAATTGTTTGACCTGAAATTAATTTTTCCCCCCTTTTTGCCACCAAACAGAAAAATAAATTACTTATTCACTCAACTCTACTGAATGCGGCTCTATCTATGACTCTGATTCTTGATATAGCTCAGGGTATTGGATACGGTCTATGAATCCCTAAATTGTTGAATTCTATTATCTGAATGATTGCCTTTCTGCCTATGTCCTTTTATGGGAGCTAATTATTGGCTGGGTCATCCTCACTGTCATTTCTTGGGTTAAACTGTACTCTTCATCGTGGATTTAAGCCTCTGGAACCATCGCCTGTTAGAAGTACCTGGGAGATCAAGTGTGACAAGTTTTAGGACACTATATTATAATACCCATTTCAAGTTTAAGCAGAAATATAGGATTTCAGCTCTACTAGAAGAGAGGAAGGATTCACCTAGTAGAAGGGGGAATGGTTTACCACACTGCCACTCCTCCCCTTGGAGGTTGCCAGGAAAAGCCAGCATTAAACTATGAGTCAAGGGGAATGGCCATATTCTCTAGACTGAGAAAATGAGTGCAAGTTTAGCTAAACTGATTTGTACATTTGAATGAATGTCTGTTCAGATTCTTGTAGTATGGGTCCAGGTCTAATTTCTTTCTTTCTAACAGATCACCAGCGATTATAAATAGTTGAGGAGAATTAGTCAAGATACTCATTCAGCTAATGTTAGAATATTTAACAATACTAAATACTTTTTTTAAGTTACACGTGACAGTGATTGAGAAGGGATGAACCCAGCAGGTATCTCACTGGCAGATTCTCTGCCCAGCGTCCTGTCCCTTTGTACTTTGTCTGAGAATTCTCCCTATGGCAGGAAACTGGCAAAGTTGATTTTAACAGCTGGCCCACCACTATGTGGGGTACACGACGAGGGTATGTGGAGACATATCAGGCCGCACAGAACATAACTCTTCTCTATCAGGTCACGACTGGTGCATTGTCCATTAGGAACCATAGCTAGCTGCTGTAAGTTAGAGCCCTAAGCTATTTAAACTTGTATCAGGGCTGAGGGAGACTGAGAATCAAGAAGCTGTAACCAGCTCTCTCATAGCTCTCAGTGTTCCCAGTGCCAACTGTATCTCAGCACAGTAAAGAATCTAACTGTACTCTGTCTTTTATAGGGAAATATAACTAAATTCAGCTGATTCAGAGTTTGGTCATTTCTTTCCCCGCCCCCTTATATATCTTGAGTGTTTGTGTCACACACTGGCAGGTTTGAAGTGCATCTCATGAAGAATAAACATTTAATGGTCCAAATGAAGATCATTTACGTGTCTTTTTATCATCTTTTGCTTTATTATGAAAAGCATGACAGAAAGTACTGCTATAGAAAGAGTTTAATGTTATCATAAATGAAGAGGTAGATAGCTTTCAACTCCAACTTATCCTTTTTCTCTACCTCAGGTTTTATGAGAGGGACTAGAACTGCATGATGGTTCAGAGATCCAAATCCCCCAAGCACAATAGATTACACATTATTTTTTATTACCATATAACATCAAAAAGGTCAATTTATTTAATTACATGGTGCTATTGGATTTGTAACTAAAGGCTTCTTTATACACAAAAGTTGTACCTTCTTATACTAATATAATTATGGTAAACTATAGTACAACTATCCTAGTTTAGTTAAAGTGGTACCACCCCCTTAGTGTGTATGCAGTTATATCAATATAAAAGGTGCTTTATACCAGTGTAACTGCATTCACAGTAGGAGATGCACCAGTGTAACTATTCTGGTTAAAAACAAAAATCTATACCCTTAACTAAAATATTTATAGCAGTACAAAAATTGTATTTATTCCAGATCTTAGTCTGATAATTTCCACAATTGGCATGTCAGTCTCAAGTCTCTATACATTTCCTAAACCACAGTGCTACAGACCTGTTTGATGAAGAATGTGCTATATTCCCAAAAATACTAGAGCTGATTGAAAATTTTCTGACAATGTGGTGGGGTTTTTTTGTTTGTTTGTTTGTTAATTGCTGATTCACCAAAATCTGAACCTTTTGTGGAAACATCAGTTTAATCAAAATTGTTGATGGGAAATTATTGAAGAGTTTTTTCAGCTTTATTATTTTGACTTATGAAATGTTTCAATAAGGTCAGAATTAAATGTTTTGGAGTATTGGATTATTCTGTTTCATGAAAAGTTCCATTTTCTACCTTTTGTCCCAATTAGGGACAAAACAAAAATTTCAGAGCCTTTGAATATTCTGCACAGTGAGAATTCCATTTTTGACCAGCTCTAAAAATACATTCCTTCAGAGATAAATATGCTCAAAACAGATCTGCTTCTCTACTCCCTTGAACATACATTATAATGTCATTAACACCTGTGCCACGTGGGTATCACTGTTTACCATTCTGATTGAGCAGTATTTAACTCCCCCTTGGCATAGGTGTAAATGACTACATTGTACAAGGAAGTAGAGAATCAGGTCCACTGTTAGGAAAAATGCACAAAAGTTACAAGATCTCACTGAACAAACAGGCCTTGTCTAGATTAGGAAAAAAAGACATATTAGATTGTGCTAACTAGTATGATCTAACACTACACCTTTAAATCCTAGACTAGACCAAGGTTTAGAAACTTAGAGATATATTTTCAAATTCAAAAAAGGCAATTAACCATCTCAGTTCTTCTGTTGGAAACCTGATTGCATTAATTTTGGGCAAGGCTGAAAGGCAGATGAGGTAGCTTAGACCTGTTACATTACAGGCAGTGAAGCTGATAAATTGTTAATCAATCAGAGTAAGACAGAATACCAAGAAATAAAATGTACTGCATACCAATATAACTTGGGGAATTAAATACCAATATTTCTTAAGAGCTCTATCTTTGTTTGGAATTTTATATATGTATATATATATATATATTTTCTGTCCTTGCACAATGTCTTAGGTATTTTTATTTCAAGTCTCTCTCTCTATATATATATATATCTATATCTATCTCCATCCCACTTGAAATAATCTATTAGAAATAAAAACACTTAAGACTGAGCTCTCTAAAATACCTCAAAGTAAAAACAACCTTGATAAACCAATTACTATTGAAGAAATACTGTAAGTCATAAAGTTCCTTCCTGAAAATAAGGTGCCAATGTCTGACTTCTTTTCTATTGATTTTATTTTTAGAAAAAAATTCGAGATGCGCTTAACCCCCTCTAGTAATCAAACTTAGTTTCCAAGAAGCATCTGAGAATAAGACCTCCCTATGTCTTGTTTCTCAGTTACCTGTAAAGAAAGCAAATATAACTGAGAAATGTTGTTCCTCCAGTTTAATATCCTTGAAGAAAAGACATATCAAACTTCTGGCTAAAATAATGGACTCCACTGGTGAACTTCTTCCACCATGGTTAACAGAGATAAGAATTGCTTCATTTAAAAAGATGATATGCATTGCCAATACTAGATGGGTATTAAGTGTGATCTGATCAGTTCACTTCAAGTGAGTCCCCTGGTAACACTAGTGTCAATCCTACAGACTGATGAAAGTGTTATGGGGAGCCAAAGCATTAACACTGAGCTCTCAGCTTGTCCTCAGCATCTGTGCTTGAGATGCTTATTCATAGCACAGAGAAATGTGACATCGCTGAGGAGTGTTCAACAAACCTTTACACTCAGAGATAAACAATGGTTAGTGGTGTAAAAAGAACAGGAATACTTGTGGCACCTTAGAGACAGTGGACAAGAAGATGTAAGGATACTTAACATAGGGAAATGGATTCAATTTGTGTAATGACCCAGCCACTCCCAGTCTGTATTCAAGCCCAAGTTAATGGTATCTAGTTTTCAAATTAATTCTAGTTCAGCAGTTTCTCGTTGGAGTCTGTTTTTGAAGCTTTTCTGTTGCAAAATTGCCACCTTTAAGTCTGTTACTGAGTCACCAGAGAGGTTGAAGTGTTCTCCTACTGGTTTTTGAATGTTATGATTCCTGATGTCAGATTTGTGTCCACTTTGCATTTGCTCCAATCCCTCAGACAGAGACAAACACCCACAAGATCTCTGTCAAGCATTCTTAAAACTAAAATACCCACCTGCTGAAGTGAAAAAACAGACTGACAGAGCCAGAAGAGGAGAGTACCCAGAAATCACATACTACAGGACAGGCCCAACAAAGAAAATAACAGAATGCAAATAGCCATCACCTTCAGCCCCCAACTAAAACCTCTCCAGAGCATCATCAAAGATCTACAACCTATCCTGAAAGACGATCCCTCACTCTCACAGATCTTGGGAAACAGACCAGTCCTCGCTTACAGACAGCAAGCAAATACTCACCAGCAACCACACACCACACAACAAAAACACTAACCCAGGAACCTATCCTTGCAACAAAGCCCGATGCCAACTCTGTCTACATATCTATTCAAGGGACACCATCACAGGGCCTAATCACATCAGCCACAATATCAGGGGCTCATTCACCTGCACATCTACCAATGTGATATATGCCAACATGTGCCAGCAATGCGCCTCTGTCATGTACATTGGCCAAACTGGACAGTCTTTATGCAAAAGAATAAATGGACTCAAATCTGAGATAAGGAATCATAACATTCAAAAATAACATCTTAGGTGCATCCTGCGCATGCAAGAGATGTGCACAGAAACCATTTTACCACCTGAAGATTCCTATTGCTATCTTGCTTTACCAAAATGCACTCCTTTAAAACCAGGCAGGTGAGCTCCAGAGACTTGAGAGCAAAGACTGGAATGAGTCATAGCCACAGGCATATAATATCTTCTGATATTTCCCATGAAAGTCTTTTTAATGGCCAGCTGCTCAGTGCCTTAAAACATGAGCTGGGAAGGGTGTTCTTTGCAATACATCAAACTTTAGTGCCATTCCCTTCATGCTACTTTACTTTACCGGATGTGGAACAAAGCACCATGTTAGTTCAATTCTCTCACAATTCTCATCTGCACAGCAGGATAGAGCACTCTTTAGGAAAAAGCTTTTGATGGTGTGGAGTGCCTGAACACTACCAAAATAATTAAGATGGTGTAATCATACTATCATGGAGATAAATATTGATCCAGTCCTAATGACTTCATGCAGTATGAAGGCATTTTCCAGCAGTAATCTCTCTCTATTATGTTTGACTTCTGTATGGAGGGCCACATCCTTAGCTGGTGTAAACTAGAGTAAGCTTATCTGGCCCAGAGTTTTTAGCCCAGTTAATATGGAAAAGCCAATGTATCTTTAGCATTGCTGTAAATTAAAACTTGGTTTTTTAAAGCTGTTTGTATTTATTTTGTGATAGATAGATAGAGTGATAGATAGATAGATAGATAGATAGATAGATAGATAGATAGATAGATAGATAGATAGATAGATAGATAGATAATTACCCATATTACTATATCAGTGTAAATGAAAGTAGAGAGTATTTTTCTGCTTGTATTCTTTGATATCTGGCAGCAATTTATGAGTAGTCAGTTCAAATATTTCCCCTCGACAGTTAGTCAGTGCATAAATATTTGCAAGATCAGGGTCTTACATGTCAGTCACTGACTTGCAGGCACACAGACTGAAATACCTAAGGATCTGACCCTCCAGACACTTACCCCTTATTAACTTAGTCACCTGTACAGACCTATTTATTTTAATTGAGATATTTATGCGAATAAAGTTACTCATCCATGTGAACATTTGTGGCTATGAGCAATGACAATATAATTAAGACTGAACTCCAACTTGCTTTCCAACAACCTTTTTCAGAATAGTAATTTTCTCAAATTACTTTTCTAGTGACATATTCAATATTTGGAATTTTGACTGGAATAGATTGAGCAGTTTTTATTTTAGAGGATAATAATTTTTCATATATTCTAAACAGTGATTCTCCTTTCAAATAATTCAAATATAAAACCACAAATAAACAAACCTGGCTTGTTAGATAAATCCCACTGAGATGTGTAAAAACAAAAAAAATCAAGCAAAATTTAAATAAAATGTATAACAACATTTAAGTCATTATTTGTATTCATTCTCATAACAGGCAGAGTACTCTGCATCCTCATTACATTAAAATCATCTAGTCCAACCCCTGCTCAAAGCAGGACCAATTCAAACTAAATCATCCCAACCAGGGCTTTGTCAAGCCGGGCCTTAAAAACCTGCAAGGAAGGAGATTCCACCACCTCCCTAGGTAAAGCATTCCAGTGCTTCACCACCCTCCTAGTGAAATAGTGTTTCCTAATATCCAACCTAGACCTCCCCCACTGCAACTTGAGACCATTGTTCCTTGTTCTGTCATCTGCCACCACTGAGAACAGCCGAGCTCCATCTTTTTGGAACCCCCCACCCCCTCAGGTAGTTGAAGGCTGCTATCAAATCCCCCCTCATTCTTCTCTTCTGGAGACTAAACAATCCCAGTTCCCTCAGCCTCTCCTCATAAGTCATGTGCTCCAGACCCCTAATCATTTTTGTTGCCCTCCGTTGGACTCTTTCCAATTTTTCCACATCTTCTTGTAGTGTGGGGCCCAAAACTGGACACAGTATTCCAGATGAGGCCACACCAATGTCGAATAAAGGGGAACGATCACGTTCCTCAATCTGCTGGCAATGCCCCTACTTATACAGCCCAAAATGCCATTAGCCTTCTTGGCAGCAAGAGCACACTGTTGACTCATATCCAGCTTCTTGTCCACAGTGACCCCAGGTCCTTTTTTGCAGAACTGCTACCTAGCCATTAGGTCCCTAGTCTGTAGAAGTGCATGGGATTCTTCCATCCTAAGTGCAGGACTTTGCACTTGTCCTTGTTGAACCTCATCAGGTTTTTTTTGGCCCAATCCTCTAATTTGTCTAGGTCCCTCTGTATCCGATCCCTACCCTCTAGTGTATCTACCATGCCTCCTAGTTTAGTGTCATCTGCAAACTTGCTGAGAGTGCAGTCCACACCATCCTCCAGATCATTAATAAAGATATTAAACAAAACCGGCCCCAGGACCGACCCTTAGGGCACTCCGCTTGAAACCGGCTGCCAACTAGACATGGAGCCATTGATCACTACCCGTTGAGCCTGACGATCTAACCAGCTTTCTATCCCCCTTACAGTCCATTCATCCAGCCCATACTTCTTTCACTTGGCGGCAAGGATAATGTGGGAGACCGTATCAAAAGCTTTGCTAAAGTCAAAGAATAACACATCCACTGCTTTTCCCTCATCCACAGAGCCAGTTATCTCATCATAGAAGGCAATTAGGTTAGTCAGGCACGACTTCCCCTTCGTGAATCCATGCTGACTGTTCCTGATCACTTTCCTCTCCTCTAAATGTTTCATAATTGATTCCTTGAGGACCTGCTCCATGATTTTTCCAGGGACTGAGGTGAGGCTGACTAGCCTGTAGTTCCCCAGATCCTCCTTCTTCCCTTTTTTAAAGATGGGCACTACATTAGCCTTTTTCCAGTCATCTGGGACCTCCCCTGATCGCCATGAGTTTTCAAAAATAATGGCTAATGGCTCTGCAATCTCACCCACCAACTCCTTTAGCACCCTCAGATGCAGCACCTCCGGCCCCATGGACTTGTGCACATCCAGTTTTTCTAAATAGTCCCGAACCACTTCTTTCTCCACAGAGGGCTGGTCACCTTCTCCCCATATTGTGCTGCCCAGTGCAGCAATCTGGGAGCTGACCTTGTTTGTGAAGACAGAGGCAAAAAGATCATTGATTACATTAGCTTTTTCCACATCCTCGGTCACTAGGTTGCCTCCCTCATTCAGTAAGGGGCCCACACTTTCCTTGATTTTCTTCTTGTTGCTAACATACCTGAAGAAACCCTTCTTGTTACTCTTAACATCTCTTGCTAACTGCAACTCCAAGTGTGATTTGGCCTTCCTGATTTCACTCCTGCATGCCTGAGCAATATTTGTATACCCCTCCCCAGTCATTTGTCCAATCTTCCACTTCTTGTAAGCTTCTTTTTTGCGTTTAAGATCAGCAAGGATTTCACTGTTTAGCCAAGCTGGTCGCCTGCCATATTTACTATTCTTTCTACACATCGGGATGGTTTGTTCCTGCAACCGCAATAAGGATTCTTTAAAATACAGCCAGCTCTCCTGGACCCCTTTGCCCTTCATGTTATTCTCCCAGGGGATCCTGCCCATTTGTTCCCTGAGGGAGTCAAAGTCTGCTTTTCTGAAATCCAGGGTCCGTATTGTGCTGCTCTCCTTTCTTCCTTGTGTCAGGATCCTGAACTCGACCATCTCATGGTCACTGCCTCCCAGGTTCCCATCCACTTTTGCTTCCCCTACTAATTCTTCCCTGTTTGTGAGCAGCAGGTCAAGAAAAGCTCTGCCCCGAGTTGGTTCCTCCAGCACTTGCACCAAGAAATTGTCCCCTACACTTTCCAAAAACTTCCTGGATTGTCTGTGCACCGCTGTATTGGTCTCCCAGCAGATATCAGGGTGATTAAAGTCTCCCATGAGAACCAGGGCCTGCGATCTAGGAAGAAGACTGTACTGGTTAAAATTACCCTGAATTAGAGAGAAAGGGAATATATATATATATATATATATATTTTACAATTAGTTTTCTAATTGTATATTAATATATATATATTAGAAAACTAATTGTAAAATTAGTATAATTGTAAAATACGAATAAGAGAAGCAAAGGAACGCATGTATTGGTCCATTAATAGATTGAAGTAGTGTAATTATCAACAACAAAGCAGAAAAGGCAGAATTGTTCAATACATTTCTTTTCTATATTTGGGAAAAACAGATTATATAGTTATGTCATGTCATATGAAATACTTTCCACTCCAACATTTACTAAAGTTGATGTTAAAGAGCAACTATTAGAGAGTTAGACATCTATAAAATCAGCAGATCCAAATAACTTGTGAAGAGTTTTAGAAGAACTGGCTGTGGAGTTCACTGGAACCTTATTGTTGATTTTCAATGAGGCTTTGAACACTGGGGAAGTTCCAGGAGACTGGAAGAAAGCTAATTTTTTGTCAATATTTTAAAAGGGTAAATGGAATGATGTGGCCAATTATAAGCCTGTCAATCAGATATCAATCACAAGAAAGCTAATGGAACAGCAGACATGGGACTTTAATGCAGCACTTAATTAGTAAAAATTAAAGGAGGGTAAAAATAAATCCTGACAGACTAACTTGCTTTTTTAAATGAGATTATAAATGTTTGGTTGATAAAGATAATAGTGTGGATGTAATATACTCAGATTTCTGTAAGGGCTTAACTTGGTACTGCATGACATTTTGATTAAAAGCTAGAATGATACAAAATTAACATGGCACACATTAAACAGATTAAAAACTGGCTAGCTGAATAGTCTCAAAACGTAACTGTAAACAGGAAATCATCATTGCATGGGTGTGTTTCCATTGAGGCCTATAGGAATTGGTTCTTGACCGTACTGATAAAAATAACTGGTAAATTTAGCAAATGACAAAATAATGAAGAGGACTGATGCAGAGTGGTCTGGATTGACTGGTAATCAGGCACAAGCAAAAAATATGCATTCTTCTAGGATGAAATGTCAATATATACATATCTAGGAACAAAGAACGTAGGCCATATTTGCAGACTGAGGGACTCTATCCTGAGAAGCAGTGACTCTGAAAAAGATTTGGGATTCATGGTGGATAATCAGCTGAACATGGTCTCCTAGTGCCATGT
This sequence comes from Trachemys scripta elegans, assembly GCF_013100865.1. NCBI lineage: Eukaryota > Metazoa > Chordata > Testudines > Emydidae > Trachemys > Trachemys scripta. The sequence continues at coordinate 167,613,132 of NC_048298.1, read as the reverse complement.
TGTGTCCAAAGAGCTAATACAATCCTGGGATGTATAAACAGGGGAACCTCTGATAGAAGGCAAATTATTTTACTCTGTATTTGGCACTGGTATGACTGCTGCTGGAATAATGTGTCCAGTTTTGGTGTCCACAATTCAAGAAAGATGTTGAAAATTGGAGAGGGTTCAATGAAGAGCCACAAGAATGATTAAAGTATTAGGAAACCTACTTTATAATGATAGATGCAAGAAGCACAGTTTATTTAGTTTTACAAAGAGAAGATTAAAGGGTGATTTGGTCACAGTCTATAAATACTTACATGGGGAATAAATATTTGATAATGGGCTCTTCAATCTAGTAGTGAAAGATATAACATGATTCAGTGGCTGGAAGTTGAAGCTAGGCAAATTCAAAATGGAAATAAGGCATAAATTTGGAACAGTGAGAATAATTAACCATTGGAACAATTTACCATGGGTCATAGTGGATTCTCCATCACTGCAATTTTTAAGGTAACAGAGGATATTTTTCTAAAAGAAGAAGATCTGTTCTAGAAATTATTTGGGGGAAGTTCTATGGCCTGTGTCATACAGGAGGTCAGACTAGATGATCACAAAAGTCCTTTGTGGCCTTGGAATCTATGAAAATTTGGTTTTACTATCCAAATAATTAACCTGCTCCAAATTCTGATTTGATAGTCTCTGGTAAGGTTCTTTATCTGGGGGTTTAGAACCAAATGGACAGCTACCTCATTAGATCTCTCCTTAGGGTTTGTTATCTGTTGCATTAATCTGGTGTTCTAACTAAATTGAATATTGATTCCAATCCAATATTGCTCACTTGTTGATTTGTTAAATTGACCCTGATTAGATGATTGTGTATTTTCATTTTTAGTTTAGTTTAATAAGATTAATAGTAGCTCCATTTTAGTGATATGCTTTCCTGATTTTGTTTAATAATAATAATGATGTTTATAACTGATACTGAATCACAGGTCTTTCAAACAACCAATCTGGGCAAGAATAATTTAGAATTTGGGAGTATATCATATGGTCCACCTAAAAGCTTAACAAACATCCCTAGATTAGCCTTTGGCTCCCACAGTTTGTTCTAAATACCACTGAAGTTTAAATTAGCATACAAGAGCCAAGAAACTTCAAGATTTCAGGTTACTTTCAAAATGCTAACTTCAAACACAGTACACAAAAGTGGCATTTTCTATTCATGTTTTGTTTTCAAATGTAGACAACAATACATTAATGTTATTTATGTATACCATTAAAAGTATTAGGTGCTCAACATGGCTTATATAATGCTGGAGTACCCAACTTCAAATTTGCTCAATCCAATATTACATTAACACTAAGGAATTTTAAGTCTGTTGGGTTTTGGAGTTAATAGGACTACAACTAGTGCATAAAGTTAAGCATGTATTTAAGTATTTACAGGACCAGGTGCTTAAAAACACACAGTATGCTTTCCTTTTCCAAGGGTAATTGCCTATATTATCTGGTAAACTGGAAAATGCAGTAGAGTCAAGTTACAAGCTCTGGGAGTCTTCATATTTTTCAGACAACAGCACAAATCATCAGAAGTTTCTCATTAACTTTTTATCTTTTGCATCATGGATATAGCCTTCATAATGTAAACCCAGAGGTAATACTATTAAATTAGCCAGTGTACACCAGCTGACAATCTGGCTTGTTGATCCAAGTGATCCTTGGTATAACGCTAAAGTCTTTATTGAAATGTGGTATGTGGTATACCTAGACTTTAGTAAGGCATTTGATACGGTCTCACATGATATCTTTATCTTATCGATAAACTAGGCAAATACAATTTAGATGGGACTACTATAAGGTGGGTGCATAACTGGCTGGATAACCATACTCAGAGAGTTGATGTTAATGGTTCCCAATCCTGCTGGAAAGGCATAACAAGTGGGCTTCCGTAGGGGTCTGTTTTGGGACCGGCTCTGTTCAATATCTTCATTAACGACATAGATATTGGCATAGAAAGTACGCTTATTAAGTTTGCAGATGATACCAAACTGGGAGGGATTGCAACTACTTTGGAGGACAGGGTCATAATTCAAAATGATCTGGACAAATTGGAAAAATGGTCTGAGGTAACCAGGATGAAGTTTAACAAAAACAAATGCAAAGTGCTCCACTTAGGAAGGAAAACTCAGTTTCACACATACAGAATGGGAAGAGACTGTCTAGGAAGGAGTACAGCAGAAAGGGATCTAGGCGGTTATAGATGACCACAAGCTAAATATGAGTCAGCAGTGTGATGCTGTTGCAAAAAAAAGCAAACATGATTCTGGGATGTATTAACAGGTGTGTTGTGAGCAAGACACGAGAAGTCATTCTTCCGCTCTACTCTGCACTGGTTAGTCCTCAACTGGAGTATTGTGTTCAGTTCTGGGCACCGCATTTCAAGAAAGATGTGGAAAAATTGGAGAGGTCCAGAGAAGAGCAACAAGAATGATTAAAGGTCTTGAGACCTATGAAGGAAGGCTGAAAGAATTGGGTTTGTTTAGTTTGGAAAAGAGAAGGCTGAGAGGGGACATGATAGCAGTTTTCAGGTATCTAAAAGGGTGTCATAAGGAGGAGGGAGAAAATTTGTTCACCTTAGCCTCTAAGGATAGAACAAGAAGCAATGGGCTTAAACTGCAGCAAGGGAGGTTTTGGTTGGACCTTAAGGAAAAGTTCCTAACTGTCAGGGTGGTTAAAAACTGGAATAAACTGCCTAGGGAGGTTGTGGAATCTCCGTCTCTGGAGATATTTAAGAGTAAGTTAGATAAATGTCTATCAGGGATGGTCTAGACAGTGTTTAGTCCTGCCATGAGGGCAGGGGACTGGACTCGATGACCTCTCAAGGTCCCTTCCACTCCTAGAATCTATGAATCTATGAAATTGGATGAGTTTTGACCATCGCCTTTATGCTTTCCATGTCACATTATTCCCCCATGGTTCTGTATTAATTCTCCATAGGGATCCACCTGTGTGGACCTTTATGCCTTTATGATCAATTTGCATTTGGAAGATTAAAATCGTGTTGGAGATATCCACAATGCACTTGGACTCCAATGTCATCAATCCCCTTCAAAAATATGTAAAAATTGGGGATATACCTTATAGTTTTTAGCATATTTCAGACATCACTTGTCATTTTTCCCACTAGCCTGCTATATAATATTTGAGAAGCAGAACACCTATTCCTTAGCTGTCACAGATTTTGAGTTCTCTGACATCCAACTCTTTCTTAAAGGCTCAGAAAAGTTATGTTGTTCTGCAAGCTCTAGGTCTACAAAAATCAGTGCTTCTCCCTACAAATTAGCCACATTTTCTTACAGAAATGACAGCTTTCCTTCACATTACATCCCAACAAGATTATCAAAGTTTATGTGCTTCTGTTTGCTATCATCTTGCTCACATGTCTGAAAAGTGCAAAGTTGCATACTGAACTCCTTTATTAGCATTCACACTATTTTTACCATTGTAATGTATGAGCTGTATTCAAGATTCCATGAACATTATGGAATGAGTAGACTTCAAAATAACTAGTTAATTATTCTGCTTTAAAGTAGTTAAAATAAGAAAAAACAAACCATATTTTATGTCAGACCTTTTTTTTTTCTTGAATATGATAACAGATTTCATAGACAGAGGTATGAAGGGGGTGTATTCCCAAGGCCTCATATTCACCTGTCCCTAGCACTTTGTGGGAATTTCATTATCACTCTTAATCTGGCTGATTCATGTTTTTGTATTACATACTGCTTGTTTTATTATGGCCAACTAAATGTACAGTGTGCAGCAACTACATAATAATAGACCATTTCACAAAATGCTATAAAGAAAAGAAGTGCATGAATCACAACATGGAGAAGTCATACCAGTTCTCAGAGATACACTAAAATTGTTGTGTTAGTGGAGTCAATAGGACACTTGTTTAAATTGTAACATAAATCTTTCTAGTACAACAAGCTGAGGATATTAAAAATAAAGGTGAAGTATGGGAAAAATACAATTATTAGAAACAGAAGGGGCAGGCAGATAAATAAGAGGCAGAAAGGCAAGATTACAATTTGAAGAAGTTTAAGATACTGACTAGAATGTTAGGGGACAAGTGTTTCCAGTCTGGTGTCTTACAAAAAGAATGGAATAAGGGGATTGAAAAGCAGTTTTATATGACAAACACAACACAGTTATTTCAACCATCAGTGGTAAACTCAAGATGAGAAAAAACAGTGAAAGAAGAAGAAATCATAAAAATGTAATCTATATCTACTAAGGTAATTACAAAACACACGTGAACATCTTTACTGTTCTGACAGTCAGTTCCGATTACTTTAGCTGATCTTTCATTACAACCCAGTCATGTGTTACCAGAGCCCTTTAAAATCCCAGATTTCTAGATCTCTGCCCAGTTATAGCTTTTTATTTTAAGTGAATTTTGGTGTTTATGAAGGGGACCAGTGTGACAGCCTTGAAAAATAAAATCCCCTCTAGATCCACAGAAGAGATCCAGGCAACAGCAGTCTGAGCATCCCCAACTTTGGGCCTTCAATGAGTTGCTAGCATGGGACTACGTTTAAAAGGTGCACGAACCGCTCATACCCACTCAGTCTTTTACTAGATGGATGCCAGGAAAAAACAAATTCAGTGGCTTTTTTTGTGACATGAACACTTATCCACTAGATGCTGAAACCACCAACTTATTATAAATAAGCACCACATAGCCTTGACATGGTAATGACTTTCAGTCACTCTCAACTCAGGTGGAATTGGGACCAATGACTTAGAGAGAAAGAGTTTGTATTCCATTCCCAGTCTCTTTGGTCTCAAATCCTTCAACCCCACCACCTTTTTAACCTTTGTGAATACGATCAAGAATAGGAACAAACTGCCTGTTCAGACATTTCAGCAACATTCACTAACCTGAAAATATTGCACATGTGGGGAATTATAAATATCCCATGAAAGAGAGTGTAAATTGTGAGTAGTCAGTTTGACTATCTAGTGTCAGTATCCATTGCCAATTACCCTGACCAGTGGTTGGTCTTCATTTTGTTTGAATACAAACAGATGTTGTGGTTCTCGTTCTGTAATTCTACTTAGTTTCATAATCAGTTGTTTACCGGCCCTGCCAAAGACAGCTGAGCCTCAGCCCACACTCTCTCAGCCATTAACGAAAGGTCCCTCTGCTCCCTGCCCTGTAGGCAGCTTCCCATGTAGGCTCAGGAGTCTCCAATTTCTAGGGTTTGTACACACCTTTCTTGGCCTAGGCAAGGATCCACAGTGACGGAGGACTTCTTCCTTTGCCCGGCCCCACCAAACATCTTCCTTCTCACATCCCCAGTTCCCTCTGCCCTGATCCATCAAGGTCATGCATATAGGCAAAGGAGACCTGATGCCTGTCCACAGAAGTGCCACAGCCATAGCGAGAAAGCCCAGATTCAGAGCCTCCTGACTTGTTGACCATGCTGCCACTCACTCACTGCATGTTTAACTATGTACAAATCTACAAAGAGCTTCTTAATGAGGTCTACTTATTTAAGAGTTTTATTGTTGTAGAGTTCAAATCTCACAAATCAGGGGATCATTGTGCTAGGTGCTATACAAACATATAGGAAGATGGAGGTGGATTATGGTTTTGTTGGTCCCTGGGCCAGAGTGAGTGGGGGTCCCTCCTTACCCCTTCCTCCTGCAAGCCTCCCTGTCCCAACCTTGCTCCCTGGCAGAAACTCTAGGCGGAAGCATAAAGGGAGCAAGCCCTCACGTCCTGACCCTGCTCCCCGGCAGGAGCACTGGGTGGGCAGGGAGAGCAGGCTCAGGGTGCAGGGGTGCCCATTTTTCTGAGCCCCCCCAATTGGCTGGGGCTCCTGGGCACAGGCCCTGTTGGCCAGGTGGCTAATCCGCCACTGTAGGAAGACCACAGAAATTCAGCTCTCCACTTCTCTCCTTCCTACACAGGAACACCAGTAGCTGAAAAGGGGCATCACCCCCAACTTGGACCTCAGCAGTTTATGACAATTGTCTCTACGCTCCTGGGAGAACCTGAGATATCACAGGCTCAAAGGCCAACAATACAAAAATGTGGCTCAGTTGTCATTCCTTCAGAATGTGGTACCTGTCCCTTCCTGGCTGTATCACTAAACAAGCTATATAATAGATGGCCTCTGAAAAAGCTATGCAGTAGTATGTCCTGGCTTCTCTGAGCCTATGTAGAGAACACCTTGAGGTTACTTATGAACTAGTTCCCTGTGTGGCAGAGCAATGAACTACGACCAAGCCACAGAAAGCTTTGTGTGAAGGATAAATAAAATAATATGTTTACAGTAAGTAACGTTAAAGTTACAAGTTAACATGGCTGCCACAGAGTGGCTGGCACCAGTAACTTAAGTAGGTCCAGCTGCCCTGTGCCACAACGGATGCTCCCAGTTGGGCCAATTAAGAAGGTAGGGCCACACCTGGGGCTATCAAGAGTCAGGGAGCATGCCAGTGAGCTGAAACAGACAGAGAGAGAATATTATGTGTGCATGCGCACGTGAGTGAGTGAGCTCAGAAACTGCAGGAAGCAGGAGCATCAGGTCTGCCAGAGTGCCCTCTCAGGGGAGGCAGTGAGAGCCTAAAATGTGAAGGGTGAGATGAGGAATTTGTTTGTTTCAGTTTGGGCAATAAACTTGCATAAAGGAGACTGAGGGCATAGCAGTGAGTCCTTGGCAAGCTAGGGAGAAGCCCTGCCATGTGACTATGGCAGAGCCAGACATTAAAAATTAAGGCTAACACTAATCGTCACAGTGTTATAAAAAAGGCACAATATAAAGTGAGAGTTAAGGACAAAAGGTCAGCTGTTGGCTACATAAAAAAACATGGCACAATTTCTTTGCCTGATTTTCCAAGCTCTTTTTTAAAGCAGGATTTACATTTTCTGATGTGGGTTTTGCATATACCTCCTCTGTTTGGAAATAAGAGTTTTTGATTTTAGGAACTGATAATTATGGGGAATTTGAGAGAAGTTATCACTTAAAGATGTATGTGAATATAGTAAAAAGTAATGCTAGAGTGAAGGGATTCCTCCTTCTTTCAGTGATTAAACTACTTACACTATTTTAAGGGACTTGTTGAGTAGCAAATGGAAAAAGGAGGCATATGTATGCATGAATACATGACAATTGCATGATATAGTGAATTTAGGTAAAATAGGCCTCAAATATCCATTCTTTAGCAGCCTGAGGTCCTCAAAAGGGGGAAAAGGTATAACACACCCTTGATTAGTCTTATGATCCTATAGTGGTTAAATGATCTGCATTGCATTGTGGGAGATGTGGTCCTCCAGGGAGCTTATAGGAGAGAATGGGGGCCTGAGTTACAACTCTAGTAAGGCAATGTGCTTGGGAAATATAGTTTAATTATGTTTAACTGATTGAAAACTAAGTGGTTTAGCTTGATTCAGCTAAGCAATATATTGATTTGGGTCAGACCCTATACACAATATTTCTTTTTGATTTTCCATAAGTAAAAAAAGATTTAAAAAAAAGAGGTTGTCTACAAAATTGAAGTTCTCCCATGGAAAATTTTGATTTTTGCAAAAACTGTATTTTCTATTAGAAAATCATTGTGATGGAAAATGCCCAACAATCTCTAGTGGAGATATAGCTCTAGAATACCTCTAGAGGAAATTCTCTCTCCCCCTCTCGTCTGTACATCCAGTGCTTAGGAAGCACTATGTTCAGCACTGGGGCTGATTCATGTGCAGTGGAACTGGAGAGGAGCAGTAGCCTTCTTCTCCTCCTCCCACAGTGTACCCCATATAGCAACAAACACAAATTGGTCCAATAGTAATTCTATAACTACTATAAAAAAATCCTTCAGGTCTCCAAAATATTCTAGAAGTAGAGAGTGACAGGAACAGCAGCAGGAAATCAGATGCTAACACAATTAAATAAAAATAGATTATATTTTTTTCCAAATAGCAAGTTCCACTTTCAATTTTCCACACATTTACGTTCACATTCTGCATCTCAGTGAAATTTCATTCTCCCTTCCCCACAACCATTGCTGCAAACTGGTAGTTTCCAGCACAGCTTAATTTCAACACTGTCAAATGTGATTAAAAAAAACTTAATTTGCTGTCTTTAAAACAAAACAGTGAACTGAGGCAAGTCAATACTGATGCAGTGCATTCAGGTGAAGCTTGCAAACTGGACAGAAGTTTACCAATATGTCATTGATTAAGAAAGGATGCCTTTGGCGGGGGGGGGGGGGGATATTGTTGCATAGTATCAAAGATCACAGATTCTTCTTCTCTCTGATGAGCAGACTGTGAAAAGACCAACAGCTGTTGACAAGAACAAAAGGACTTGCAGTAGGTGGTGCCACCTGTGCCTATCTTATTCCAGCCTGAACAATCTGCCACTAGAGTGTGGAGATGGGTGGAGAAAGCAACAGTGACTCAGAGTCGGGGGAGTGAGAATAGTTGTCAGAGCTCAAGCAAGAGCCTGTTTTAGAGAGGCACATAATTATATTTTTTTCTAGAAAAATAATCAATTAGAAAAAGAAATGCATAGTACAAATGTTCTAATGAACACTATAGACGGGTACCACTATATGTTCTAATGAACACTATGAGACGGGTACCACTATATCCACATACATTGCTAAGCTTCACATCACTGTTTACTCATCGCTTGTTCAACTTGCTTCTCAATAAGTTAACCTAAATATTCTGCCTCACTTAAGCATTTATAGATTGCCCATCCCCTGAATATCCAGATGCTTGATTCTGAAAATTAGGGTTGATATCAAATGCCTGTATAGAGTAGTCATTTATAGAACACTAAAGTGATGTTTACCTAAAAAGGAGTACAGACCATGTATTCTTCCACCTCATTCATTTTCTTATGAACACACGTAAGGAATTCCATGCATCTATGGGATAATCTCTGGAATCATGGGATATAGATTGCAATTAGCATGCATCCTTGAGCATCTCACTCTGCCCACTAATCCATCCGTCAAAACTACTTATAGCATAACAAAACTCTCAGCTGCTTGGAAGCTGCTATTTAAAAAAAAAGCCTGCCACAAATATTTCCCTCTTTCCCCACAAGTGTGGAATTCTTCCCAGATTTCAGTAGTCTGAGTTGGAGGTTGGCTAGTACTCAGCCGTAGTCCAGGGACATGTTTTAAAGGTTCAGTATCTACATTTCATGGTTAACACTGGGTGTTTTATACTATTACCTGCTCTAGACTGAAGATAAAGCTCTTCTACCATGCCTTCGGAAGATGTCCAAACATGATGATCTGCCCCAGATGGCTCATAGACCAAACTAACTTCTAGAACATATGAATGGAAAGCACTGATCATTAAAAAAAAAAAAAAAAAAAAAATCCACCTTTGCTTCTTAGTAATAATCACACTAAATAGCACTTTCTGTAAACCATTCATTCAGGTGCCTGACTGCTCCAGTCAATATTATCTGATAGAACAGCCTTCTTAAGATGCCTGGTGAAGTAATAATTTATTCGGGAACAAATTAATGGGACTGAGAGGTCTTACCAATCAGTAAGAATTACTGTTTTAACCGTACTGCTATGTTACCTCCAAGCACTTGAACATTCTGAGAGAAAAGGTGATTTATTTGTTGGTCTGCCTGCACCATCCAGGTTCCCTCAGTGTGGTGAGCGTAATGGTCCAATCAGGATTAAGGGGGGATTCAGTCCAAACCAATAAGCGGTTGCGTCACTGCCTGACCTTAACCTGGGATGCCTCACAATGCTGCTGTAGCTCCCAACGTGGGCCTCTCACAACTAACCTACCAATATCACCATGCTAGTCACATCCCAAGTGTCTGTGTATTACTGCATCCCTGTTCCAGCAGCTCTGACGCCAGCAGCCTATCAGCAACACTCCAATCACACATTGGCTTCCATCAGCCTTGGTTACAACTAGCAAGGTGACTTCAAATACACTCCCAGTCTCTAATTTCCCAAAACCATGTGCTCTGTAATATCCAGCCCTCTCCCGGACAGTTCAGAGAAATATGGTTTTCTATCCTGCTGTATGATTTCTGTCTAAGTGTGGCTTTCATTGTTTCTGATTCTACCATGCTTAATTTACATGGAAGATAGGTAGAGAGCCGTGAAATTCACCACTGTTTAGGCAGATTGTACGGCCTAATAGCAGTGAGTATTCCTAATAACTCGCATAGTGTTAATACCTACATTTCACAATTATATTAATCACTATCATTAGCTTTCAGAGAAGACCTCACCTCTATACAATGTTATAATAGAGTAATATTGTATACAAGCAATAAGCAACTGAATCAACTGAGATTCAGCCCTGTCTTTATAGGCCAATAAACCTTTGAAAATGATAAACCTTTGAAAAGTAAAACCGAGATCAACTTCTCTCTCTTGCTAGACACCGTGATTCTTTCTCCCCCACTTGTTAGTCTGAGGTTTGCCTTCAGCCCCTTATTAGCCTGATGGGCCTGTTTACAGGATATATAAATACCGTATTTTCCGGCGTATAAGACGACTGGGCGTATAAGACGACCCCCAACTTTTCCAGTTAAAATATAGAGTTTGGGATATACTCGCCGTATAAGACTACCCCTCTTCCAACGCACACCAAAAAAAAAAAATTAAAAAAACATCGGATTTGATTTCAATATGGTAATTTTAATTCAAATGCTTATGACATGCAGGTACTTAGCAGGAAAACTGTCACTTATAAACATAAGGCTGTTTGTCATCAAACATGTAAACATAAAACAGTGCAAGTGGATTA